>NC_136057.1:1479540163-1479930163 GCF_964261635.1 Lissotriton helveticus
GTAGTGCAGAGGCGTAGTGCAGAGGCGTAGTGCAGAGTGCAGAGGCGTAGTGCATAGTGCAGAGGTGTAGTGCGTAGTGCAGAGGTGTAGTGCGTAGTGCAGAGGCATAGTGCATAGTGCAGAGGCGTAGTGCAGAGGCGTAGTGTGTAGTGCGTAGTGCAGAGGCATAGTGCGTAGTGCAGAGGCGTAGTGCAGAGTGCAGAGGTGTAGTGCAGAGGCGTAGTGCAGAGTGCAGAGGCGTAGTGCAGAGGCGTAGTGCGTAGTGCAGAGGCGTAGTGCAGAGTGCAGAGGCATAGTGCGTAGTGCAGAGGCGTAGTGCAGAGGCGTAGTGCGTAGTGCAGAGGCGTAGTGCGTAGAGCAGAGGCATAGTGCAGAGTGCAGAGGCGTAGTGCAGAGTGCAGAGGCGTAGTGCGTAGTGCAGAGGCGTAGTGCAGAGGCGTAGTGCAGAGGCGTAGTGCGTAGTGCAGAGGCGTAGTGCGTAGTGCAGAGGCGTAGTGCGTAGTGCAGAGGCGTAGTGTGTAGTGCAGAGGCGTAGTGCAGAGGCGTAGTGCGTAGTGCAGAGGCGTAGTGCGTAGTGCAGAGGCGTAGTGCAGAGTGCAGAGGCGTAGTGCGTAGTGCAGAGGCGTAGTGCGTAGTGCAGAGGCGTAGTGCGTAGTGCAGAGGCGTAGTGCGTAGTGCAGAGGCATAGTGCAGAGGCAGAGTGCAGAGGCATAGTGCAGAGGCGTAGTGCAGAGTGCAGAGGCAGAGTGCAGAGTGCAGAGGCGTAGTGCAGAGGCGTAGTGTCTAGTGCAGAGTGCAGAGGCGTAGTGCGTAGTGCAGAGGGGTAGTGCGTAGTGCAGAGGCGTAGTGCAGAGGCGTAGTGCGTAGTGCAGAGGCGTAGTGCGTAGTGCGTAGTGCAGAGGCGTAGTGCGTAGTGCAGAGGCGTAGTGCGTAGTGCAGAGGCGTAGTGCATAGTGCAGAGGCGTAGTGCGTAGTGCAGAGGCGTAGTGCGTAGTGCAGAGGCGTAGTGCGTAGTGCAGAGGCGTAGTGCGTAGTGCAGAGGCAGAGTGCAGAGGTGTAGTGCAGAGGCGTAGTGCAGAGGCGTAGTGCAGAGTGCAGAGGCGTAGTGCATAGTGCAGAGGCGTAGTGCAGAGTGCAGAGGCGTAGTGCAGAGGGGTAGTGCGTAGTGCAGAGGCGTAGTGCGTAGTGCAGAGGCGTAGTGCGTAGTGCAGAGGCGTAGTGCGTAGTGCAGAGGCGTAGTGCGTAGTGCAGAGGCGTAGTGCGTAGTGCAGAGGCGTAGTGCGTAGTGCAGAGGCGTAGTGCGTAGTGCAGAGGCGTAGTGCAGAGTGCAGAGGCGTAGTGCTTAGTGCAGAGGCGTAGTGCTTAGTGCAGAGGCGTAGTGCGTAGTGCAGAGGCGTAGTGCAGAGTGCAGAGGCGTAGTGCAGAGGCGTAGTGCAGAGGCGTAGTGCAGAGGCGTAGTGCAGAGGCGTAGTGCAGAGTGCGTAGTGCAGAGGCGTAGTGCGTAGTGCAGAGGCGTAGTGCAGAGGCGTAGTGCATAGTGCAGAGGCGTAGTGCGTAGTGCAGAGGTGTAGTGCGTAGTGCAGAGGCGTAGTGCGTAGTGCAGAGTCGTAGTGCAGAGGCGTAGTGTGTAGTGCGTAGTGCAGAGGCATAGTGCGTAGTGCAGAGGCGTAGTGCAGAGTGCAGAGGTGTAGTGCAGAGGCGTAGTGCGTAGTGCAGAGTGCAGAGGCGTAGTGCAGAGGCGTAGTGCAGAGTGCAGAGGCGTAGTGCAGAGGCGTAGTGCAGAGGCGTAGTGCGTAGTGCAGAGGCGTAGTGTGTAGTGCGTAGTGCAGAGGCGTAGTGCGTAGTGCAGAGGCATAGTGCAGAGTGCAGAGGTGTAGTGCAGAGGCGTAGTGCGTAGTGCAGAGTGCAGAGGCGTAGTGCAGAGGCGTAGTGCGTAGTGCAGAGGCGTAGTGCAGAGTGCAGAGGTGTAGTGCAGAGTGCAGAGGCGTAGTGCAGAGGCGTAGTGCAGAGGCGTAGTGCGTAGTGCAGAGGCGTAGTGTGTAGTGCAGAGGCGTAGTGCGTAGTGCAGAGTGCAGAGGCGTAGTGCGTAGTGCAGAGGCGTAGTGCAGAGGCGTAGTGAAGAGGCGTAGTGCAGAGGCGTAGTGCGTAGTGCAGAGGCGTAGTGCGTAGTGCAGAGGCGTAGTGCAGAGGCGTAGTGCGTAGTGCAGAGGCGTAGTGCAGAGGCGTAGTGCAGAGTGCAGAGGCGTAGTGCATAGTGCAGAGGCGTAGTGCGTAGTGCAGAGGCGTAGTGCGTAGTGCAGAGGCGTAGTGCGCAGTGCAGAGTGCAGAGGCATAGTGCATAGTGCAGAGGCGTAGTGCGTAGTGCAGAGGCGTAGTGCAGAGTGCGTAGTGCAGAGTGCGTAGTGCAGAGGCGTAGTGCGTAGTGCAGAAGCGTTGTGCAGAGGCGTAGTGCAGAGGCGTAGTGCAGAGGCGTAGTGCAGAGTGCAGAGGCGTAGTGCATAGTGCAGAGGTGTAGTGCGTAGTGCAGAGGTGTAGTGCGTAGTGCAGAGGCATAGTGCATAGTGCAGAGGCGTAGTGCAGAGGCGTAGTGTGTAGTGCGTAGTGCAGAGGCATAGTGCGTAGTGCAGAGGCGTAGTGCAGAGTGCAGAGGTGTAGTGCAGAGGCGTAGTGCAGAGTGCAGAGGCGTAGTGCAGAGGCGTAGTGCGTAGTGCAGAGGCGTAGTGCAGAGTGCAGAGGCATAGTGCGTAGTGCAGAGGCGTAGTGCAGAGGCGTAGTGCGTAGTGCAGAGGCGTAGTGCGTAGTGCAGAGGCATAGTGCAGAGTGCAGAGGCGTAGTGCAGAGTGCAGAGGCGTAGTGCGTAGTGCAGAGGCGTAGTGCAGAGGCGTAGTGCAGAGGCGTAGTGCGTAGTGCAGAGGCGTAGTGCGTAGTGCAGAGTGCAGAGGCGTAGTGCGTAGTGCAGAGGCGTAGTGCAGAGGCGTAGTGTGTAGTGCAGAGGCGTAGTGCAGAGGCGTAGTGCGTAGTGCAGAGGCGTAGTGCGTAGTGCAGAGGCGTGGTGCGTAGTGCAGAGGCGTAGTGCGTAGTGCAGAGGCGTAGTGTGTAGTGCAGAGGCGTAGTGTGTAGTGCAGAGGCGTAGTGCGTAGTGCAGAGGCGTAGTGCGTAGTGCAGAGGCGTAGTGCGTAGTGCAGAGGCGTAGTGCATAGTGCAGAGGCGTAGTGCGTAGTGCAGAGTGCGTAGTGCAGAGGCGTAGTGCGTAGTGCAGAGGCGTAGTGCGTAGTGCAGAGGCGTAGTGCGTAGTGCAGAGGCGTAGTGCGTAGTGCAGAGGCGTAGTGCAGAGGCATAGTACGTAGTGCAGAGGCATAGTGCGTAGTGCAGAGGCGTAGTGCAGAGGCGTAGTGCAGAGACGTAGTGCGTAGTGCAGAGGCGTAGTGCGTACTGCAGAGGCGTAGTGCAGAGGCGTAGTGCGTAGTGCAGAGGCGTAGTGCAGAGGCGTAGTGCGTAGTGCAGAGGCGTAGTGCGTAGTGCAGAGGCGTAGTGCGTAGTGCAGAGGCGTGGTGCGTAGTGCAGAGTGAAGCCAATGCATATCTACAGGCTAGCGATGACAGTGCATATCTACAGGCTAGTGAAGCTAATGCATATCTACAGGCTAGCAATGACAGAGCATATCTACAGGCTAGTGAAGCCAATGCATATCTACAGGCTAGCAATGACAGTGCATATCTACAGGCTTTTGAAGCCAATGCATATCTACAGGCTAGCGATGACAGTGCATATCTACAGGCTCGCGATGACAGTGCATATCTACAGGCTAGCGATGACAGAGCATATCTACAGGCTAGCGATGACAGTGCATAACTACAGGCTAGTGAAGCCAATGCATATCTACAGGCTAACGATGACAGAGCATATCTACAGGCTAGCGATGACAGTGCATATCTACAGGCTAGCGAAGCCAATGCATATCTACAGGCTAGCGATAACAGTGCATTTCTACAGTCTAGCGATGACAGTGCATATCTACAGGCTAGCGATGACAGTGCATATCTACAGGCTAGTGAAGCCAATGCATATCTACAGGCTAGCGATGACAGTGCATATCTACAGGCTAGCAATGACAGAGCATATCTACAGGCTAGCGATGACAGTGCATATCTACAGGCTAGCGAAGTCAGTGCATATCTACAGGCTAGCGATGACAGTGCATATCTACAGGCTAGCGATGACAGAGCATATCTACAGGCTAGCGATGACAGTGCATAGCTACAGGCTAGCGATGACAGTGCATAGCTACAGGCTAGCGATGACAGTGCATAGCTACAGGCTAACGATGACAGTGCATATCTACAGGCTAGCGATGACAGTGCATATCTACAGGCTAGCGATGACAATGCATATGTACAGGCTAGCAATGACAGAGCATATCTACAGGCTAGCGATGACAGTGCATATCTACAGGCTTTTGAAGCCAATGCATATCTACAGGCTAGCGATGACAGTGCATATCTACAGGCTAGCAATGACAGTGCATATCTACAGGCTAGCGATTACAGTGCATATCTACAGGCTAGCGA
The DNA here is from genome assembly GCF_964261635.1 of Lissotriton helveticus. Lineage (NCBI taxonomy): Eukaryota > Metazoa > Chordata > Amphibia > Caudata > Salamandridae > Lissotriton > Lissotriton helveticus. The sequence goes on from NC_136057.1 coordinate 1,479,544,732, forward strand.
TGACAGTGCATATCTACAGGCTAGCGATGACAGAGCATATCTACAGGCTAGCGATGACAGTGCATATCTACAGGCTAGCGATGACAGTGCATATCTACAGGCTAGCGATGACAGTGCATATCTACAGGCTAGCGATGACAATGCATATGTACAGGCTAGCGATGACAGAGCATATCTACAGGCTAGCGATGACAGTGCATATCTACAGGCTTTTGAAGCCAATGCATATCTACAGGCTAGCGATGACAGTGCATATCTACAGGCTAGCGATGACAGTGCATATCTACAGGCTAGCGATGACAGTGCATATCTACAGGCTAGCGATGACAGAGCATATCTACAGGCTAGCGATGACAGTGCATAACTACAGGCTAGTGAAGCCAATGCATATCTACAGGCTAGCGATGACAGAGCATATCTACAGGCTAGCGATGACAATGCATATCTACAGGCTAGCGAAGCCAATGCATATCTACAGGCTAGCGAAGCCAATGCATATCTACAGGCTAGCGATAACAGTGCATATCTACAGGCTAGCGATGACAGAGCATATCTACAGGCTAGCGATGACAGTGCATATCTACAGGCTAGTGATGACAGTGCATATCTACATGCTAGTGAAGCCAATGCATATCTACAGGCTAGCGATGACAAAGCATATCTACAGGCTAGCGATGACAGAGCATATCTACAGGCTAGCGATGACAGCGCATATCTACAGGCTAGCGATGACAGTGCATAACTGCAGGCTAGTGGAGCCAATGCATATCTACAGGTTAGCGATGACATGGCATATCTACTGACTAGCGATGACGGTGCATATCTACAGGCTAGTGAAGCCAATGCATATCTACAGGCTAGTGATGACAGTGCATATCTACATGCTAGCGATGACCGAGCATATCTACAGGCTAGCGATGACAGTGCATATCTACAGGCTAGCGATGATAATGCATATCTACAGGCTAGCGACGACAGCGCATATCTACAGGATAGCAATGACAGCGCATATCTACAGGCTACCGATGACAGTGCATATCTACAGGCTAGCGATGACGGTGCATACCTACAGGCTAGTGAAGCCAATGCATATCTAGCTAGGCTAGCGATGACAGTGCATATCTACAGGCTAGCGATGACAGAGCATATCTACAGGCTAGCGATGACAGCGCATATCTACAGGCTAGCGATGACAGTGCATAACTACAGGCTAGTGAAGCAAATGCATATTTACAGGTTAGCAATGACAGTGCATATCTACAGGCTAGCGATGACGGTGCATATCTACAGGCTAGTGAAGCCAATGCATATCTACAGGCTAGCAATGACAGTGCATATCTACAGGCTAGCGATGACAGTGCATATCTACAGGCTAGCTATGATAATGCATATCTACAGGCTAGCGACGACAGCGCATATCTACAGGATAGAAATGACAGCGCATATCTACAGGCTAGCGATGACAGTGCATATCTACAGGCTAGCGATGACGGTGCATACCCACAGGCTAGTGATGCCAATGCATATCTACAGGCTAGCGATGACAGTGCATATCTACAGGCTAGCGATGACAGTGCATAGACTCACAAGGAGATCACAGGCAGCTGAGGTGCAATCTTCTCCCACTCACAAGAACGACATCACAGGCAGCAGCAGTGCAAGCTTCTTACACTCACAAGGAGACCACAGGCAGCAGAGGTGCAAGCTTCTCACACTCACAAGAAGGACATCACAGGCAAGTGGTGCAATATTCGCACACTCACAAGGAGATTACTGGCAGTACACACCACATGAACACACTCCATAACACATAGCAACAATACATTGGCATTTACAATGCCATTAGCTCAAACTCAAATAAATCCGAGCCCGATTGCATTTCTAATGCTTGTTTATTATGTATCGGGTATCTAGCAAGTAATTTAGGTAAATATATACATGAAAAAATCTGTATGAAAGACACCTATGTATTTCTGAAATTGGAACAAAATATAGAGTTTAGAAACAGTAGATATTTGGACATTTCCGAAATTGTCAGTACCCATACTAGCATGAGAATTATAGGTCATTTTTCAAAATGACTTCTATTTTATACATTGTCTTTCATTTGGACGGCAGAAATGCATCAAAAGTCAATAGGTAATAACAGTTGCTCTACAATTCTATATTACCCTAGGTCTTCCGATAAGAATGGTAGCTCACTTGTGTGGGTAGGCCTAGTGCCCGCGACAGGAAACGGCTCCAAACGCAACATGGACGCACTTTATTTTTACAGTGAAAACTGACCCATTTTTTGTAAAGTGCCTAGCTGTAGATTTTGAACCCTTGCTCTGCCGGCACCTAGGGAAACCTATCAAACCTATACGTTTTTAAAAAACTAGACACCCAGGGGAATCCAGGATGGGGTGACTTGGCTGGCTTTCACCAAGTTCTGTTACCCAGAATCCCTTGCAAACCTAAACAATTGTCAAAAAAACCAAATTTTCCTCACATTTCTGTGGTGGGAAGTTCTGGAATCTGCGTGTATCCACAACATTTCATGCACCTCACGTTCCCCAAAGTTTTCTGAAAAAAATGGTACCTCACTTGTGTGGGAGGCCCAAGTACCTTCGACAGGCAAGGGGCCAAAACGTATTGAGGGGACATCATAATTGCCTATCACAAAACGACCTGGCTTTGCCAAGGGGGGTCACCTGGGTTTTTGGCCCCGTGCTCAGCGGCCAGCTAGGGATACCTACCAAACCCACACATTTAAAAAAAATAGACACCCGGGGGATTCCAGGGAGGTATTGGTTGCATGGATCCCCCAACATTTTCTTACCCAGAATCCCTTGCAAACCTCAAATTTAGCTGGAAAAACCACTTTTTCCACACATTTTTGTGTGGTAAACTTGTGGGATCAGCGGGTTGACACAAATTTCTTAACACACAGCGTTCCCCCAGGTCTCCCAATAAAAATGGTGCCTCACTCGTGTGGGAGGCTCAAGTACCTGTGCCAGGATAGGGCCCAAAACGTATTGAGGGGAGATCAAAATTGCCTATCACAAAACAACCTGGTTTTGCAAAGGGGCGTCACCTGGGTTTTTGGCTCATGCTCGGCGGCCAGCTAGGGAAACCTACCAAACTCACACATTTTAAAAAACTAGACACCCGGGGGATTCCAGGGAGGTATTGGTTGCATGGATCCCCCAACGTTTTCTTACCCAGAATCCCCTGCAAACCTCAAATTTAGCTGAAAAAAATCACTTTTTCCACACATCTTTGTGTGGGAAAGTTGTGGGATCACGGAGCTGACACAAATTTCTTACCGCCCGGCGTTCCCCCAGGTCTCCCGATAAAAATGGTGCCTCACTCATGTGGGAGGCCCAAGTACCCGCAACAGGCTAGGGCCCAAAACGTATTGAGTGGACATCAAAATTGCCTATTCCAAAACAACCTGGTTTTGAGAGGGGGGGGTCACCTGTTTTTTTTAGGTCCGTGCTCAGCGGCCAGCTAGGGAAACCTACCACGTATTCACATCCTGAGATTGCTTTGGGCACTGCTTTGTGCACTGCGCCATATGTTTTTAATTGCTTATAGCTCTGTGCTCTGTAAAGCCTGCTCATAGTCGAATCCGGTCACATTGAGGGATGGAAGACACAGGGGGTATTTGAGTTCTCACCTTTGTATAAACTTTGTGTTTTCTGTGTCTGCGCAGCGGCCGCACTGGCAGAGCGCCAAAGGCAAGCGCGTCTGCACCCATCCGCGTCCGATATGCGGGCAGCGCCAGTCATGCAGCCGGTTTTCAACCAGGAAAAGTATTTACATTGAATCTCCTGAGGGAATTGAACACTAAAAATCGTGTGAACATTACTTGGAGGTTAATAAAATCAGAGGTCCGGTCATGTGTTGGAAATGTCAGGTACAGATACCTTTCATCGAACGTTATCAGGCAAGGGAGGAAGCTAAAGGAGCCTGCCATCAGGCGGCAATTAAGGGGGGTTTAATTAATGTACGCTCCCTAGTCAAACATGCCTTAGACATCAAAGAGCTAATCATGGATAATGATTTAGACTTCTTATGCATCAGTGAAACTTGGCTAAAGGAGGACTGTAATCCAGATATTGCAATCGCCCTGTCCCCCAACTTTCCATGTGTAGGAAAGACAGAGAGGATGGCGGGGGGGGTAGCCATTATCCATAGAGAGACCTTACAATGGAAGACTTTTACTTTACATGGCCTAAAGGGAGCAGAAAATATGGGCTTCTGTTGTGCCATAAATTATTCCTCCTCCTTTTCTGGGGTTTTAATATACTGCCCCCAGGCAATAGTAATACTTTCTTGGATTCATTAGGGGATTCTCTCAGGCAAGCGCTGCTCAGATATTCGAATTTCTCACTGCTCGGAGATATCCATTTACATCTAGAATGTAGTAATAGCCTGGGGGTCACTACTTTTTTGGAAACTGTCACCCCGCTGGGCATGAACCAAGTTGTTCAGGGGCCGACACATAGAGCAGGACATACGTTGGACGCTGTATGTACCAGCCTTACCTCACTTCAGATAGAATCCCCAATCCCGCAAGCCTGGTCAGACCACTGCTTTATTCCTCTGGTTATTCCAATACCCAATATGGACCATGCAGCCACGAATAGTAACACGGGGCACAGAGGCGTAAATGGCATCTATTAGCCACTAATCCCTCCTTACCTATAATTGCCCAAGACATGGTTCCAACATTAACTGGCGAACCAGGAGAGGACTTTACCGCTTCCATAGCTGGATGATGTCCCTATGTGAGGAATTAGCTCCCTTAAGGTATTCTGCCATAAGGATCAAAAGGAAACTTCATAATGATCCATGGTTTACGATAGAGTTAGAGGGACTACATTTACAATGTAAACAACTTGAACATAGATGGAGAAGGGGATATGAAGTATCCAACTTGCAGATTTTCAAAATTTTCAGGAAGCAGTATCACTCAGCTATTAAATTAGCCAAAAAGAGTATTTCAATAATAGAATAACTATGGCAATGCATAACCAAAAAGAAATCATTGAAATTGTAAAATCCTTCACAGATCCTAAAGCTCTACATTCAAAAATTACCCCCTCACAAAAGCTTTGCAATGAGGTCGCATTATATTTCAAAGATATGATTAAGAACATCCAAAAGGATTTTGGGACCCATAGTCCATTGGAACCCTTTAACCACATGTATGCTACAGCAATTCATGCTCTGTGCTGCAGATCCATATTTACCATTGTTCATGATGAGCTCAGCTCGTCATCAGCACACAAGCAGTGTACTGCATGACGAGCTGAGCTCGTCATGAGCCTAGAAGGGGTTAATGGATATGAGCCAGATCAGAGGAAGGGCAGACCTGTCCTTCAAGCCTTCCAAACTGTTACGTTATCTCAGACTCAGGAAGCCATACTGGCCTGTAAATCAGGCTCTCCATTGGACGCTTGCCCCCCAATAATATTACATCATATTATTGACATAGTGATTCCCGTGATCAATAATATTGTGATTTCCTCTTTATCCACCGGCATAGTGCCGGATGAATGGAAATTCGCCATTGTGAAGCCACTTAAGAAAAAAACAAAATGTAGACTCATCTAATCTCTCTAACTACAGGCCCATATCCCTGTTACCGATTCTAGGTAAGATCACAGAGAGAATGGTTTATGAAGAACTTTCCAGTTTCTCTGAGTCAGCTCTGATCTTTCACCCCCGCCAATCTGGGTTTCACCCAAAACATTCTACGGAATCGGCGTTATTGGAGATATCGGATACCCTGAAATTCATAACAGACTTTTGGATCTGTCTGCCGCATTTGATACCATCACTCACATCTTGCTAGCCAGATTGAGATCTTGTGGCATTTCCAATTCTACCCTGGCATGGATCACATCCTTCCTGTCGAATAGGAAGCAAGTTGTCTCTCTGGGATCCTTTCTCTTATCAGAACGCACCGTCACCACTGGTGTCCCACAGGGGGCTTCCCTCAGTCCACTCCTCTTTATTATATATATGGCCTCACTTATCTGGCTTATTTCGGCTTTTGGGTATCAAAACTACGTCTTACGCAGATGATACCCAGCTGATCCTGTCCTTGGAAAAGAACTCCACGGAAGCCGAAGAAAACTTCAAAGCCTGTCTTACGGCGGTCATCAAATGGATGAGAATGACCATCTCGGCTGTAATACTGATAAGAGCAAAATCTTTCTGATTGGAAAAAAGAATCCTTTCCAACCTAAGGATTGGTGGCCAGAGGAGGCTGTAGCCCCCCATCTACGATGGAGGTGGCAAAAAATCTGGGAGTGCGGTTTGACTCTCCCCTCTCTTTCAAATCCCATGTTTCAAAGGTAGCAGGGACATGTTTTGGCTTAATTAAAACTCTGAAAAAATTATTTGACTTGATTCCGCTTGCCGCAAGGAAAACAGTGGCAGTGGCTCTAATACTCTTGCAGTTAGACTACTGTAATAGCCTTCTGGCAGGGACTAATAAAGCAGCTCTGAGGAGACTACAAGTAGCACAGTATGCAGCAGCCAGACTGGTCTTAGGGCTCCCCCGTAGAATGTCTGTCTCTGCTGCCCTGAAGATCCTTCACTGGCTCCCGGTTCATAAAAGAATTTAGTTTAAACTATTGTTGGCGACCTTCAGAGCAATTCGCCGGCTGGGTCCTGTATACCTTTCAACAAGATTTAAGTCACACACGACGATGAGGACACTTAGATCCAGCTCAATAAACCTGCTCAAACGGACACGTTTCAAACTGAAAACCAGAGGAGGGAAATCTGCCACAGTGTTAGGGGCAAAGGCGTGGAATTTCATGCCAAATTAACTCAGAGCAAAGGAACATGAAGAGCAGTTTAGAAATCACTAAAGAAATGAATCTTTGGAACATCGATTGCCTCACGCCTTGCACTTATCTAGGCTTTAATCTGCTACAGCTAATTCTCATTATTTGATAGCAACAGGAGACTCTGGTGGGAGTGGCAGTTTGCGCTCTATAAGCAACACATTTAATTTCATTACCCAGAATCCCCAGCAAACCTCAAATTTAGCTGGAAAGATCACTTTTTCCACACATTTTTGTGTGGTAAAGTTGTGGGATCACCGGGCTGACACATTGTTCTTACCACCAGCGTTCCCCCAGGTCTCCCGATAAAAATGGTGCCTCACTCGTGTGGGAGGGCCAATTTTCTGCAACAGGCTAGGGCCCAAAACGTAATGAGTGGACATCACAATAGCCTATCACAAAACAACCTGGTTTTGCAAGGGGGGTCACCTGGGTTTTTGGCCCCGTGCTCGGCGCCCAGCTTGGGAAACCTACCAAACCCACACATTTATGATAACTAGATAACCGGGGGATTTCAGGGAGGTATTGGTTGCATGGATCCCCCAAGGTTTTCTTACCCAGAATCCCCTGGAAACCGAATATTTAGCTGGAAATATCACTTTTTCCACTTATTTTTGTGTGGTAAAGTAATGGGATCACCGAGCTGACACAAATTTCTTACCACCAGCGTTCCCCCAGGTCTCCAGATAAAAATGGGGGAGGCCCAAGTACACGTGACAGGCTAAGGCCCAAAACGTATTGAGTGGACATCAAAATTGCCTAGCACAAAACAACCTGGTTTTGCAAGGGGGTAACCTGGGTTTTGGCCAGCTAGGGAAACCTACCAGACCCACACATTTCTGAAAACTAGATATCCAGGGGATTCCAGGAAGGTATTGTTTGAGTGGATCCCTCAACGTTTTCTTACCCAGAATCCCCTGCAAACCTCAAATTTAGCTGGGGCGTGGCTTAGCCAGCAATGGAGCCGAACGTGCTGCTGTAGAGTTCTATCCTCGGCTCCCATCTCTGGCTGCATATATGCGTGCATAGCTGAGTAGCCGAGGCAGCGTATTGCTGATATTACCCAGGAGGTAACCCTGGAGCCCTGGTGAGGTGGCAAATCCTATATTCTGGCAGCGGGCGTTGCCGCTAACAAGTTGGCTGACGGAGGCTCCAGGATGCCGGGAGCGCCGCTGAGTGCAAGGCCGGGGATTGCCCCCCCCCCTCAGGCCCCATCATACGCTGGGGATCTACATTGCCCAATGTGCAGCCGGAAATCTAAGTAGGCCCGAATCAGACCTGACTTGATCGGAAAAGAGGTTGAAAGCTGGCCCTGTTGTTCGCGCCTAACATTTTTACCGAGAATGCAGCAGTCGGCGGCAGAGTGTGATGTTGCCTGTGGAGCGACAAGCAGAGCCAGGGATCTGCCCTGCCCTCTAGACCCAGGCAGGTGGCCGGGCACTGGTTTAGGCTGCGGCCCTCTGTGGAGACTCCAGGGCCCGCAGCGCAGATCCGATTTGGCAGAGAAGGACACAGGCGAAGTACGAGTGGTGAGATGTGGGAAATGAGGCCTGTCTGACAACGTAAGAAGCCCGCCTCTCGCACACAAAGGCCCAGTATACAACTTCCTGCCCCGATCGCACCACCCGAGTGCTTTGAGATACCATGAGGCGGATGTATGGGATCCTTAGACTGTGTTTGGTGTAGCCTGTGCTGCCCAGACTTTTATGTGCTATCAGGGGCCGCCTGCGCAGTGGTGGCCGGGCCTCCTGGAAGGCCCAGCCGCTCTATTCTTTGTGTGGGGAGCATGATGACTTTGCCCTGATGTCCCCTACAATAAGCTGCTAGTAATATTCCATACCTGTGCGTTCCAATCTGATGCACACCTCCACATCCTGTCCTCCTCGTCCTGGTGCCTGTTGACCGGCAGGACGCGACCCTGAGACAACCACACACAGATGTGATGTACGCTTGCCACTGCTGGCCCCTTACGATTGTTCTGCTGTGTTGGAAACTTGAGGGACTGGTCTGGCTGACACTGCACCTGGAAGACTGTGGGTTGGAGGTGAATAGGGCAGGTGTGCCACCGTTCGCGCTGGGCCTGGATTGACGCTGTTGACGGAGGCAGTTCCCGGCAGCTACTTCAGAAGCATCAAAGAGGTATTGCATCCAGCCTAGCCTTTATCACTTGTTACCCCACGTCGCGGGGAGGCCGTGCAAAGATTGGTACCGGGGGCACGGCAGCCCCTCACCCGCAGACACGAGCACAGGCGGATAAGATGGCGAGCTCGCAGGCGACAGATCCCATGTCGCACAAACTAGATGCAGTGTTGGCGGCAGTGGAGACGCTGGGAGAGACAATTAATCAAATCCGCCCTGTCCCCACACTTCGTTGTCGAGAGAGCTCACAGAGTGCCTGCCAGACCCCTGCCCCCAGGCTCGAAACCGAGGCCACTGCCAATTCGATTATTAAATTACAGAGATAGAGATGCCGTACTTCAGGAAACCCGGAAATTACAAGACATACAAGTAGATAACCACAAAGTGATGATCTTTCCAGACTACATCCTCCAAGTACAGAAACAGCAACATTCTTACCTTGCGGTGAAGCGACGCCTGCGACAGATTGATCTAAAGAACTCGCTGCTGTTCCCTGCGAAGTTAATATTCATTGCGAATGGTAAAGCTCATTTTTTCACCACCACGGAGAGTGTGGAAGAGTGGTTGGACACTCGTGGCTTGTCGCAAACGGGGCGAAGGAGACACTGGCGGAAGCCCCTCTGCGACGACGCCAAAGATGACAACAGAAGGGGGGCGTGGCTACGAGCCGACCGTGATGGCTGCGTAGCGCGAGTGCTCTGACACCGAGGCGGCTCCTTTGTCATTGATCCGACTGCTCATCCGGCACTAGTGTACCATCAGATGTGGATTCTGAGTGAGGAAGTTAAGCGGCGCCTGCTGACGCTACCCCGGCCAAAATCGAGCGAAGATAGCCGGTAGAGATCCTACGGTCCGGAAAGGGCCCTGCCGCGTGTGCAAGCACCGGCCTGCCGCAGCACTGCAGCCCGACCGGAAGTGGCCGGGGGCCGGACGACCGGGCCGGAAAGGGCCGCTGGCGGCGGTGGAACACGCCGAAGGTAGTTTTTGTCCTCCAGCAGCGACGCGCCATACCGGCCGAGGATTTTCCCCCTCAGCGACCTAGATGCACGCCCACACTGCCCTGAGGTTGGGATACTTCACGAGCGGCCCGTAAACGGCTTCACGGACGACACGAAGCCGGGAGGGAGAGGGTGTGATCTAAACACTCACTTTGCCTGGCTGCGTTGCATACATAAAGACACTGCTGGCCGAACTGTGACATTGCGCAAGTAACGCTCGTAAGGGCCCACGTGTAAAGGACTGCTTGGTTCCAGGTAGAGCGCCCAGGGGCGGAGGGCACATTTGACTGGCTGGGAGGACGGAGCGTGGAGTGCCGCCGGCCCCCACGTCAGACAGTGGCGGCATTCCCGAATATTGTGCCGGGGTCCCTGAGTGCGGGGTGCGGAGGCGGCTGCACTTGCCCCTGTGCCACGAGAGCCGGCGAGCGCCCATATCTGGGAGCACATCCACAGCCTCCTTGGCCGCTGCTTCTCAGCTCTGGGCCCAGCAGTGCGCAGCGTGAAGCAGTGGCGATAACATCAGACAGAAGATCACCAAGTGCTGCCCAGGAGCGTGAGGTTAGGGGTCCCGCAGAGTCCCTTACGAGAAGGTGGTGGTCGAACTGCAAACTGCTCCCTGCCCAATAGCGCTGTTGACCTGCACGCCTAGTGGAGTGGTGGGGCTTTGGCGAGCGGCGCCATCTTGTTACCGAGGCGGACCGTCTGTACTGTGAAGCGGCCCCCCGCGTGCTGACTACCTGGAGCCATGGCAAACAGAGGTCCCAGGAACGCAGCGGCGCAGGCGAAGCTGGAAAAATATGCCTTCGACAAGACTGCTGCACATCATTCGGAGGGTCGCCCCTCCGCGGGCAAGAGTCCAGAAGGTGAGGGCACCAAACGAGTGACATTGGAGGATCTAATGAAGATGCTTACGAGTGTGCAGGCGACAGTGGAAGCAATCTCTACTGATGTTGGGCTACTGAGGGCGGATTTCCACAAAATGACGGAGCGTGTGGCCCAGGTGGAAGTGGTCACTAAATCATTGGTGGAGGACACCTCTGAACTGCAGTTGGCCACTGAACGCCTGGAAGCGGTAGCCAAGAAGCTGCAAGAACGGCTGGACGATCAAGAAGGGAGATCACGGAGAAACAACGTCCGCATCCTGGGCATACCGGAATCGGAGGGCAAACGCACAATGGATTTGTACGTGGAAGAATTAATCACGTCGAAATTGCAGCCGAAGGGTCTCTCCCGTTTCTTTTCTGTTGAAAGAGCGCATAGGGTCCCCGGGGGGACGCCGAAGCCAGGGGCGGCGCCACGACCGGTAATGGCTAAACTCTTTAATTTCAGAGATAGAGATGCCATACTTCAAACTGCCAGGAATTCCGCCTCTATCAAGGTATTAAACTCTACTATAGCGTTCTTCCCTGATTATACAGCTGAGGTGGCCCGACGACGAAAGACTTTTATCGACATCAAAAAAAGCCTGCGGGCCAAGGACATACCATACTCCATGTTATTCCCGGCAAGACTGAGAGTCGTGGACAATCACAAGGCATGGTTCTTCGACACACCAGAAGCGGCGAGGGACTGGCTGGACGGGTGGAGACGTGTGGAGGCACCTAGACGGGACGGCAGAAGTCAACGCGAAAGAGGAACAATGCATCAATCGGACCAGGTGCCGTCGCAAGGCCATAGCCAGGACCTATTTGCAGAACCGGGTCTGGAGGAGAGAGAGTATTCGGAGGAGTGAGGGCCGGCGATCATGCGCCATACACTGACTGAGAACTCTTGGTCCCCGCTCTGAGCTGGGCGGCTGAGGTCACATGGAGCTGCCGTCGGATTGCAGAGCTTCATATCCCCGACAAGCAAGTACAATGGGTTGGGATGGGACAAAGCGCTCTGCTAAGTTGGGGGAGGCGGGCGGTTTTAGACCCGTGCAGCAGGGAGGCAGGGAGGGGGCTGGGGGGGTTTTGCTGGTTGTTTTGGTTCTGGTTTTCTTGTTTTCTTGTAGTATTTTATGGCACAGCACAGGATATACTGCACTGCATGAGGGTGACACTTTAATTGGTGACGATGCTCCGCTGGGATCGTTCCTTCTGGACACATACCACACCCAGCTCGATGGCGACACACTTAAAGGCTACACCTGAGCTCCACATGGCGCGTCCCTCCCGCTCACCAACACTTACGGCACTCACATGGAATGTTCGGGGATTGGGCGATAGGGTGAAGCGAGGCCTGGTGTTACAATATTTGAAACGCTGTTAACCGGCGATAGTCATGCTGCAGGAGACCCATCTAGTGGGCACGGCCTCTAGAGCGATGGATAGATGGGGGTATAAATTCATTACTCATGCGGACTTCTCCTCCGGCTCTAGGGGGACTGGGATCCTTATACGGAAAAACTTCCCATTGATATGTCAGCAAACTAAGATAGATACTCAGGGCCGCTTCGCTGCAGTGACGGTACAGTGGGAAGGCCAACTCTTCAACTTTGTGTCTGTCTACATCCCGCCTGGCCTGCATGCCGCGGCTCACACTGCCCTAGCTTCCTTCCTACTGGCCCTACCGACGGCGACACTGGTTTTAGGGGGCGACTTCAATGACGTTGTGGATCATGCGCTTGATAGACACCCACAGGCTGGGACGGTGCGGGGAGGCGGGCGACTCTCCGGTCTGTTGGACGCCTTGGGACTGACGGACTGCTGGCGATACAAACACCCCTACGACAGGCACTACACCTACTACTCAGCGACACATAATTGCCTCTCACGGATTGACCACGTTTTAATGTCAGGGGAGGGACTTCAAGGGGTGGAAGAGGTGGCAATCTGCCCCAGAGGGATCTCCGACCACTCCCCGCTACTACTCACATACACAAACCACCGCTCTCATAGGTGCCGTATGTTTCCGGTTCATGCGAATTATCTGCAGAACGCCCCATTGAAAAAATCCCTCACCACTACTGCTGAGCACTATTTCCGGGAGAATGCAGGCTCAGTTGACTCAGTACCCTGTGGGAAGCGTTTAAAACAGTGTTACGGGGGCAGGCAATTGCGTCGGTAACGGCCCATAGGAGAACGCAACAGCATGAACTTAGCACCCTGGAGGAGGCCCTTGCAAAGGCCATCTCTAGACAGGACTCCAATCCGTCTCTGGGAGCCGCCCAGGCGGTCCGGCTGTGCCGAATAGAATGGATGGCATATCAGAAGGAATTGGTTAGGTCCTCGATTCAGGCCACCCGACACAGGGTTTACGAGCTGGGCGATAAGGCAGGAAAAATGCTGGCTTGGCTCGATAAAAAAGAAAGGGCGGGAAGGGTCATTGCACAATTGACGTTGCCTGACGGAAGTGCGACCTCAGACCCCGGTGTTATAGTTGACCTGCTGGCTGATCACTACGAAGCGATCTACGCTCCCCAGGCGAGGTTCTCGGCGGAGGAGGCTTACGATTACATTAAGGATCTGGCGATCCCCTGTCTCTCACCTGAGACAGCGCTTTTACTGGAGGCCGATATTACCGTGGAGGAGGTGAGGGACGCAACTGAGGCACTGGCGTCTGGAAAAGCACTGGGACCCAACGGTCTCCCGGTGGAATTGTACAAACAAACAGCCCAGACGACAGCACCCCATCTCCTTAACATGTTCCGGGACAGCCTGGAAGTGGGTATGCTGCCGAATGATCAACGTCTGGCCACAATCATCCCGATCCACAAACCTGGTAAGGCAGCGGAGGAATGTACTTCTTACCGCCCCATCTCCCTGCTCAATGCGGAGCCGAAGATCCTCGCCAAATTATTAGCGCAGCGGTTGGCCCCCCACCTTGCCACTCTGGTACACCCGGATCAGTCCGGCTTTATGCAAAATCGTAATACCTCGCATAATTTGCGACGTTTACAAGCGGTACTGGCTCGCCGAGAGTATATACAGGAACCGGCGGTATTGCTTTCCCTGGACGCCACTATGGCGTTTGACACTGTGGAGTGGCCTTATCTATTCGCTGTGCTTCGCCACATGGGCTTCGGCCCCCAATTCTGTGCATGGGTCCGACTGCTCTACACCAGCCCCCTGGCTCAGGTGGCGGCTAATGGCCACATCTCCAGGGACTTCCCGCTCGGGCGTGGGACGAGGCAGGGTTGCCCATTATCCCCTCTGCTGTTTACACTAGTCCTGGAGCCGCTGGCGATTTGGGTCAGATGGGAACCATCCATTAGGGGTATCCGGTGGTCACCGACGTGGGAGGATCGGATATCGCTATACGCTGATGATGTCCTGCTCTATCTCACCTCCCCGAAGAAATCGATCCCGGAACTGCTCAATGTTTGCGAGAAGTTTGGGAGAGTATCGGGCTATAGAATTAACTGGTCGAAGTCAGTTCTATTCATTCTTGCTGGCTGCCCCCCCCCCCTACCGAGGGACTGTCCGTTAAATTACACTACCACCCCCTTTAAATATCTTGGAGTTTACATCACTCCTAGCCCGGACGAATTCCACGTCTTGAACCTGAAACCCCCCCGGAACGGTTTATCAGAGATGTCAAGGTGTGGCGCTCCCTTCCACTCACTCTTTTGGGCAAAGCCGCCCTGTTTAAAATGATGGCACTGCCCCGTTTTTTGTACCTCCTTGAAAACTCACCGTTTCCAGTGCCCCCCTCCTATTTTAAAGCCATCGCAGCGGCAGTTTCTAATCTGCTTTGGGACGGGAAACCGGCTCGTATTGCGCAGAACAAGCTGGTGAAAGACTGGTACGATGGGGGTATAGCGCTCCCTAGTGTTGAATTGTACTACTGGGCTGCCCACCTTAAACAGATCAACTACTGGTTGCACGCCTCACAAACGGAACCAGCCTACATGGCGGACAGGCAGAATATCGAATCCAGGGGCCTGTTGAGAAACCTTTATAGCCGAACCATCCCGACTGAGCTAAGTGGCCCGACTCGTCACACGATTCAAATCTGGTATAAGGCACACAGACATCTTCAGTGTGCAAACACCGTTACACAGATGACTCCCCTGTGGGACTCATACAGGTTGGGATACATGGGCAATACTAAGGGGTTCGGGGCGTGGGACGCCATAGGCATTTCAGTGGTGGGGGACCTCTGGAAAAATCACAAAGTCGTAGATTTTGATTTTCTACAGACCAAATATGGTATGGCTAGGCCCGAACATTACAGGTTCATGCAGATACGGCATGCACTGAGGGCAGCCATTCCGGAGGGAACGAATTTGCAGGAATCTACCCCTCTAGAAGACATACTGTTAACTGAACACATGTCCCAAAAAGCCACCTCCTACACATACCGGAAGCTAGTTAACAATCTCCCTGACATGTTGTCCAAATTGCGTTCCAGTTGGGTGGCGGATATAGGTGACCTTGACGACTCGGAGTGGCAGGAGGCTCTCTCGTCACCGCGCGAGTCTGCGATTCCCTCCAGGCTTAAACTGGTACAGCTGAAAATACTGCACCGTACATACTGTACCAGGACGGTCCTGTACAAGATAGGGAAGGCTGAACACGATTACTGTCTCCGTGGATGCGGAGAAAGGGGGACGTTCTATCACACCATTTGGGATTGTGGGAGGTTGGCAGGGTATTGGACAGCGGTGATGCGAACTATCTCACAGACTGTGGCTACCTCCCTGCTGCCCGACCCGCGCTGCTGCTTACTGAACATATGGGAAGCAGCGGACTTAACCCATCGACAGCAGGATTGGGTAATGATGGGCCTGATGGTCGCGAAGCGCAATGTGGCTAAACTGTGGGGATCACCTGTGTTACCCACACTGAGGGAATGGTGCAGCGACATGGATGACGCAATGGTGGCTGAGAAGGCAGTGTTTGTCCAGAGGGGCTGCCCCAAGAAATGGGGTCTGATCTGGGGGGCGTGGAACAGGTATAGGGGAAACATTTGTGAACCACCGAGGGAGGACTCAGATGAGTGTTTGTCGGATTAAGGATTAAAACTATACTATGGCTGTAGGTGGTGACAGGCCCTGCAGCTTTGGAGACCTCCCGACCATTACAGGAGAGGGAGGTGCTGGGAACGGTTCTGGAATGCATCACTAATACTAACGATATTATAATTGCGGATCTATGTCTATTTACCCTCTGGGATCGTTTTGTGTTTTTCTACTGTTGTGCCCTTGTTTTCATGAAAAGTTTGGTTCTACAGTTAAAAAAGCAGACCTTCGTAATTTCAGACAATGATAACAGCTCCATTAAGCACACTATGTATTATTTGCCGCCGGGCCCCAGGGATGCCGGCTAAACGGCTGTGTAACTCTTTACATTGTAGATTTAATACTGGCGTACTCGCGGCCGGCCCCAGAGGTTGTAGGCCTTAAGCTGTGTTCTGACGATAATGTGCAATAAAGGTCTTTATAAAAAAAAAATTAAAAAAAAAAAGATGACAACAGAAATCACAATCCCCAATCTTGCAGGCAACTGGCCCATGGTACTAAGTGGACAGCTGGAAGCGGTGCAAGCTGTGGCGAACATCAGTGGCTCACCGGCTGAAGACACCAATTCAGACTCTGACATGCAAGGGCCCCACAGTGAGCATAAACTGTCGGACAATGTCCCTGTTTCTCAGGGCTTCTGTGCACTGCTGCATGTTACTCCACAAACTTCTGATGATATTGCTTAGGAATGTGTCAATAACAAATCTGTGTTTCCTTTTCTTCATTGGCCACTTGATACCAGGCCCTATCGGACTTGCAAGTACAAGAGATTGGGTTTTCTGCTTATGCGTTTTATTGTTAGTGTGGGGCGGTCAGGGGAATGTAGCTGTTCTGCGGAAAGGCTAGACCTGTCGTTGAGCTCCCCTTCTGCGTCCCTCCTTATATGGGAATATTATATATACCAAACGGATAACTGCCCTGCCTATACCTGTGGCTAGCCAGAGTTGGGGCTAACTGTCAGGGACAGTCCTTTTATTCATTTGTGATTAGTCACTGTAAGCCTCCATTTTGCTGTGCGCTGTAGTCTTCCCCAGACGTTAGTTGTGTGCTATTTTATTGATAGTTTGTGCAACTGCCTGTTGTAGAATTGCTCTCATGGTATTAATTTTCGTACGTTTTTTTTTTATGCCATCACTATTGAGCGGGGATACGATTGCTGTAAAGTTAATTCTCATATGATAAGGTGTATAAGCATGGGTTTCTTGTATTCACTACTGGCCCCCGTCCTTGGGCTGGAGGGGGCTACTGGTACCTCTGACACCCACAGGATATGGCATCTGTCAAGATAGGAACATGTAACGTGAGAGGGACCCGCAGCCCAGAGCGTCGCTACCGCATATACACCTATTTAAAGGGACATCGCATACAAATAGCACTCCTTCAGGAGACACACCTATCCCAAGTAGAAGTCACTCATCTTCAGACAATGGAGGGGTCAATTGTATGTGACTGGCTACTCTACTTATGCATGTGGGGCCCTAATATGGGGGAGACCAGGTACTCCATTCCGGGTGCAGACACAATAGTGGAGGGGGAGGGCAGATATGTGATGGTTCGGGGTGTACTGGATGGCAAACCAGTAGTACTGGCCCCACTATATGCGCACAACACTGAACAGGCAGCTTACTTAGACCAGATATTGCAGAAACTATCCGCATGGCATGACACACCCAAGATTCTAGGTGGGGACGACAACTGAGCACTGGATGTCTCCTTAGATCGCTCCTTTCCTCCCTTGCTGGCCACAGCCACTTATGTAGCTGCGAAAGCCTTAACGCATTGGGCAGATCAATGGCAATTCACTGATGTGTGGCGGTTCAGGAATACGTTGGACAGGGTATTCTCCTACTATTCCGGAGCCCACAAGCTCCATGTGTGCTTAAACCGCTTCAAGGTATCAAATGACCTCCTCCCATGTATTTCCGACACCTCATACCTGGGACGCACACATTCCGACCACAACCCACATTTGATTGAGTTACGATGGGAGGCTGGGACACCGCCAATCCCTGTGTGGCGCCTTCAGTCAGATGTCCTTCTAGACACGTCTTTCCGTGATTTACTGGCCACTACGGTGGCTCAATATTTTGAGGAAAATGCGGGCACGGCCACTTCGCCACTGGTGGAGTGGGATGCCTTTAAAGTGGTCGTCAGAGGGCACTGTTTGGGGGCAAAGGCAGGCATACATGCGCAACTGGAGAAGGAGCTTACCTCGTTAGAGCGGCAGCTGGCCACCAATGAACAAGCCGTCGCACAAAATGGGGGATAAAACAGGCAAGCTACTTATGTGGCTCATTCGCCAGAATGACTCATCCGCGCCGATCGTATCGGTGAGGACGGCAAGCGGGGGAGTTGCTTATACGCAACATGACATCCATGATGAATTCATCATGAAACTTAATCCGGATAAAATGGAGCTGGTTCTAACAGGTGGCATCGAAAAAAATCCATGGGGACCCCACTTCTGTCCCAGGGAGCGGGGTCAGCCCCCCGCCCCCTCTAGCTCGGCTAAGAGCCTTGGGGTGGTCATCAGTCAGGATCTTACTCTGAAACCCAAATCAGATCAGTGATCTCCACATGCGTTGTCCAACTCTACGGAAAAAAAAGATCTGTAGATTCCTCCCCGACGCCCGGATTCTGGTGGTCATCACCATGGTCATGTCCCATGTCGATTATGCCAACTCAGTTTACTTTGGCATCCCTCTCTATCTCTTAAAACATTTGCAGATGGTACAAAACCAGGCTGCGCGTATGATCGCTCACCAGCCTAGGCATCATCACATAACTCCTCTCTTGAAGCAACTCCACTGGCTTCCGGTTGCCCAGCGGTGTGCCTTTAAGATTGGATGTTTTATCTTTAAGTCACTCAACAGGAGGAGCCCGAAATTTGTCAACAATATGATTAACAAATATGGTCCCACACGTAACCTCCGTTCAGCGCATAAACATTTACTTTGTACCCCTCATTTCAAACTAAAGCGCACCGGTGGTGCCAGGTTTTCTATCTTGGCCCCCATCTTCTGGAATTCCCTCCCCTCCAAAGTTCGCTTCTGCACCAATCTCCTTGGCTTTAGATGTCTCTTAAAAACTTGGCTCGTCTGACAGGCTTTTTAAATCCACTCTGGGATTTGGATCTCAACCGAACCAGCGCCATGAAACCTCCCCGGTGTACGTGCGCTCTACAAGTTCATTTTGACATGACATGACATCATGCATTATCAGGACTTATATAAGTCGCGTGTGTGGGCCACTCCCCTAGAGCTACAAGCTTACCTCGGAGACCTAGATCCACCGAAGCCGGCAAGTGCCCAATGCGAGGACCTAAATGCTCCTCTCCAATCAGAGGAACTTCGTGATAGCATTTTTTCATTATCCAACGGGAAATCGCCAGGGTCTGATGGTCTGCCGACTGAGTTTTCCAAAGCATACGCTTATATTCTGGTACCGCAGTTATTGAAGGTGTACGAAACTGCGCTAGATGATTCTAACCTTACAAATACACAAAATGAGGCCCTGCTGGTCTCCCTCCTTAAACCTTATAAGAAGAACCCCGACTCCTGGGATCCTACCGCCAATTACCACACCTCAACACTGACTACAAAGTTTTTGCATCACTATTGGCTAAGCGTCTCTCTCCCCTAGTGAAACAATTGGTACACCCTGACCAAAACAGCTTTGTTCCAGCCTCGTGCACCTCTCTTTATATTCATAGATTTTTTAGAATACAGCAATATGCAACACATAGTTGGCCTAGATCAGAAAGCTTGGTTCTTGACCTGGAGAAAGCCTTTGACTCTCTGGAATTGCCTTATCTGGTGGCAGTCTTAGACAAATCTGAACTGGGAGATCACTTTTTAAATATGGTTTGCCTATTGTATCAACACCCCACTGTTCGAGTCCGCACTGGTAGGTTGATTTCGGACCCGATCAGGGTGAGACGTGGGAAGCGTCAGGGCTGTCCCTTGTCCCTGTTGCTATTCTCTCTAGCAAGGGAGCCACTGGCGATGATGCTCCGGAGGGATGGGGAAGCGCGGGGAATAGAGTTAGGAGATGGGCCACACGCTATTTCCCTGTACGCGGATGATCTTTCATTATACCTTCGGGATGTCAGTGCGATCCTGACATCCATTGCAGATATACTCAGAACCTTTGAGGAAATATCTGGACTCTGGGTTAACTGGGCCAAGTCGGGGATTTATCCCTTCAGCACTGCCATAACAGAGGAAGCTGTGACCCTAAATGGCTCACTTCTCACATGGTACCCCACCACATTTAGATACCTCGGGTTTTTTATATACAGGATACCTGACAACCTATTTCAGGGTAATTTGATGAGAGCAATCTCGGCACTCCGAGCACAAATGCGATTCTGGAAGACACTTCCTCTAAACATCTTGAGTTGTATCGTTCTGTTGAAAATGATTGTGTTGCCTAAGTTGCTGTATTATTTTTCAAATCTCCCACTCTATGTTCCGCCCAAGCTCTTTCGAGAGTTAGAACGGCTGTTTCGGGATTTCATATGGAATACCGGGAGGCCGCGAGTAGCTCTGTGGAAACTGTACTCTCCCACTGATCAGGGCAGGCTGGCTGTCCCTAATGAGGAACTGTATTATTTGGCTGCCCAACTCCAATGGGCAACAAAATAGCTTGATGGTCAGAGTCTGGAGTACACGGCAACTGTGGCACAGCCCTGAACTCGCTCTCAGGTCTGTCATTTGTTTCACTCCGTCACGAAACTTCCAAGGCCAAAACAACTACATTTCGTTTTGGCGATACAATATTATAAGAGGAGCTTATATCTTACCCGTGCAACCCTCCCCTATGCCCATATCATGCCACTACTCAGTACACCCCGAGGCAGACTGGATACACCAGAAGCAGCTCTGGCGACTTGGCATGCCGCAGGAGAAGCAATGCTGGATGATCTTTTTAGTGACGGTGTGCTACTGCCGTTTGCAACACTAGCTGAGGACACTGAGTTGCCAGCAGGCCAATTCCTCTTACACACCTCCCTTCTGAAAGCACTAACAGTCACCTGGGGGGACTTGACGGTGGAACCGCCGACACACCTGCTACTTCAATATCTACATGTCATGGGAGCGGGCACCCACATGGTGCATTGGTTAGTGGAAGCGCTTCTTACGCACACTCTCAAGCCGATGTTACGGCTTTGCGGTAGTTGGGAAACAGATAGCCGGCCATGGACTGATAAGGAATGGGATGCTGTGTTGGCAAGCTCCAGGCACATACCAAGGAACTCCAGATACAAACTTATACAGACGTTTATCATACAGAGGGCATATCTCTCGCCTGACAAGATAAATAGATATTTCCATACTGCCACCTCTACATGCCGAGTGGCCAGCAGCTAGATGCATACTTGCTTCACATGCTTTGGGCTTGCGCGTCCCTGCAGCAATATTGGCAAGAGGTAGTCATAACACTAGCCTCATGTACAGGCACATCCTTCCCACTGTCATTGGAGATTTGCCTGCTAAGACTCTATGCCAGATCAAAAAAACAATAAGATCACCTCGAGATTCCGTGATCTGGGATTAATCACGGCGAAAAGATTAATAATGAAAAGATGGAAACATGCAGATCCACCAGAGGTGGCTGGCTGGAAGCGTTCACTTGTAACATGGGCACAGACGGGGAGAACGGCGTTACACAGGGAGGAAACAGCAGGACCTCGCAAATACCCAATGGCGCAGGGCTGGGATACTATACTAACTGCCCTTCAAGATGCTGCCGCAGTGAACGATGAGGACGCGCAATACGCTGATCTGCAACAGACATGATAATACCCAGTTGCATGATTACAAGCTGCTGCAGCGCCCTGACATACAGACAATCATGCATCCAGAAGATCCCAGGTACATCACTGGTGATCACCAGAGCCCCACACGCTTCCTAGAGGGGAGATGCTCGTTGCTATTGTTATAGCCATAAGCAGGTGCATGCCTTTATTTAGCCCCAGAATAGGCGGGCCATAAGATGCTGGTGCGTAGATAATAAATCATCACGCTCAGATATGTAACAGCGACCCGACTTATATAGTTTAGATGGCAGTTTGTAGTGTTGTAAGTTTCAGTTCTGATTATATGTTTATTGGAATAATAGGTCTTATTAGTACCCACAAGTGACTTCCTATCACACATTGTCAATCTATGTTATTTTATGTATAATGTTGTTCAAATCTGAACAATAGATTATTTTTATACGTTGGGATAGAATGTATATCAGGTATTACGGCTGGATAAGACTATCGAGCGGCGGTGAGCCCCATCACGGAAAACCAGTGATCACAGACCGACTCCCTCCCAGCTGAACAGTCGGACACCGGACCGCCATTTCAGCCGAGGCTGCCTGACTCAATCATGGCGCCCAGCGGCGGCGATCGCTGAGCATCCATAGGGGGAGAGTAAGGCACCGGACAACATCGGAGTGATCGGCATCATCCTGCGGGCGGTGAGTGGTGGGGGAACCCCCTCCAGCGCTGCCTGATACCGGGGAGGGTGTGGGGCACCGCCACCGCCGAAGCCCACCATTATCTGTCACCTGACCCTAAAATGTCGGAGTAGCAGACCGCTTGGTGCCAGGACCGATCTTCCACCCCACCACCTGGCTGGCCGCCACCTTCTCCTCATCGACCTCGCAAGGCATTTGGGGCTCGTACAGTACGGGTCTGGGTCCCCCAATATTCCAGGCTATGGGAGGTGTTCACCGGCAAGTACAGTGGAAGAGAAAGGAGGGGAGAACCAGTGGCAGCGACGGTTGCCCCGCACAGAGTAACCCACGCGGTGCCCGCCACAGTATGCGAATGAGAGAGGGGCCCCATTAGACCGACCAGCTGCAGCGCTCGCCGGGGGACACACAGTACCCCGAACTTACGTCAAGGGAAAAAGACCCTGCACGACACCCGATAAGCCCCGACACCACAGAGCGACTGGACCATACGGGAGCCACGATGGGGAAACCCAGAGCCACACAGACCACCATGGTGCCGGAGACTGCGCTGGAAAATATGCCACATTCCAAGGCGGGGGACACATCATCAGCGAACCCCTCAGACATGTCCATATCGGACAAACTTGACCGAGTATTAGCAGCCATCAAACTATCCAGAGTTTTTACGGAGGAGAGGCTTGACTCTTTGACAACAGACATCAACCTCATCAAAGATGACCATAGGAAAATAGCTGACAAGGTCAACGAAGGGGGAAAGATCATGGCAGACTTGCAGCCCGCAGTGAAAAATCCGCAAAAGTCAATTCGGGATGTCCTAAACCGCCTGTCCATAATGGAGGAGCCCGTGGTGGACCTGGAGGGGCGTTCCAGGCGCTGCAATATACGGGTGCTTGGATTACAGGAGGGAATTGAGGGACAAGACCCGGTGGGTCACATGGAGGCGCGGCTGAAGTCCTTTACCCCAGCTGCTGACAGGTCGGCCTTTTTCTCCATTGAACGCGCCCACAGAGTCCCAGCGCACAGACCCCAACCCGGAGCATCCCCCCGGCCGATGCTCGTGAAGTTTCTACATTTTAGAGACCGGGATGCTGTGCTCAGGGCCGCTAGACGATTCGGCCCCCTTCGAGTTGAGGACAAACATGTGATGGTCTTCCCGGATTATGCGAGGGCAGTACAATAGCAGAGATCGCTCTTTCTGGAGGTGAAGCGGCGACTCAGGGCGAATAACATCCAATACTCCCTTTTATTTCCTGCCGGACTGAGAATCGTCTAAAACGACTCAACCTTATTTTTTACATGCGCGGAGGAGGCGAGAGACTGGATGGACCTGCACTGCCCACAGCTACCAGGGTCAGGAGTTGGACAAGGACAGAGAAACAGAGCACCGTGCCCCAGAAAGTGCAACCCCAATAAGGGACGCACTGGCGAGAACATTATAGCTAGGAGCCCAGCATTCGACTCCTCAGATCTACAGCAGATTATGCAGGAACGCTGAGACGCTCTCTGGGCCGTAACCGCATTACAGGCCTCCTCGCCCTCAGATGACCTGGACAGACCCCTTTGCTTGTTTTCCTCTGCGGGTGAGGAGGACAGTGACAGAGCGTTGTCTAAGGGAGACTCCATCACTCTGCCGCAGGTCACCCCCAGACAGCAGATCTCAGGGGTAGGAAACACGCAGGTGTGCGCAACAGAGACTGCCATGGAAACACTGTCACGAGACTCTAGTAGCAAATGGACGAGGGCGGCCCTGCTCACAGCTGGCCGAGGACAGCCCCCCCACACAATTGTAGGTCTCTCACAATACCCGCGCACCACTGCTCAGCAGCAGTCAGGGACCACACGACGCACATTGATCCTTCAAGGACCCACCCAAGGACCACCCTCGCATACACGTACCACCACCCCAAGGTTGTTGATTGTTTGTTGACAATCTCCTTCCTCCAGAGCGTCAGTTTGGACGTATCGCTCCGAGCGATAGGTCCCCGGTATTGGGACTGTTTCCCGACCCCAGTTTTCACTTTACCCACCCCATTCACCATGATCTCTGGTTACTTCCCATATACGGGGAAGGGGCACACACATACATCCCCAAGTAGTTTCGCACATGGCATTTACTGGCTAGAGATATGAGACTCTACTCTCTCGGAGACTGAGCGCAATCACGACCAAATTATGGCACACACAGACTTCCAATTCTTAACCTTCAATGTGCGGGGATGCACACAGCCCGGAAGCGTTATGCGATATATGCATACGTCAAGCGGCAACAGGCACAGCTTATATCCCTTCAGGAGACCCACCTCACTAAGGAGGAACTGCGCAAACTCCAGAAGAAATGGCGGGGCACTTTCTGCGGCATGACCTACTCCGCTTTCGCAAGAGGAGCTCTCATCTGGATTCGGCCGGGAGTGTCCTGTCGCGAAACCGGCAGACTAGTTGATCCTGAGGGCCGGTATGCATTACTAGAAGGGCTATTGGATGGGCAGCCCCTCCTAGTAGGCAGTGTCTACGCCCCACATGTAGATCAGACACCGTTTTGGAGAACCTTGACAAGTGCGTTAGCAGGATTCACACAGTCCCCGTGGATACTGGGGGGGACTACAACTGCTCCCTAGACCTTACACTGGACCGATCCTACCCCCCTGCAACGTGCTCCCCAACCGCATTCCGCGCCTGGGCTGCCCACTGGTCCCTGGTGGACGCATAGAGACACACATATCCGGCCTCCAAAATATACTCATTTCACTCGATACCACACAACTTACGAGTCCGTCTGGACCGCTTTATGTGCACACAGTCTCACATTCCCCGCATCAGACACTCGGACTACTTGGGCAGGATTATTTCGGATCACGACGCACATACTCTATCGCTAGTATGGCGACTACCAGTGCCGCCAATCCCTACGTGGCGCCTCCCCAAGGACTGCCTTCTGGACCTAGTATTCAAACGCGAACAGTCAGAAACCATTCAACATTACTTCACAGAAAATACAGGCACTACATTGACTAGGGCCCTAGAATGGGACGCTTTCAAAATAGTCCTGCAAGGAGCATGCATCAGACAAATCACAGGAGTGAAACAGACACTAGAAAGGGCAGTGCAGACCGCAGAACAGCAAGTGGCAAGGCTCTCTAAAGCGGCGACCAACGGGAACTCCCCCCCACAGTATTAGCGGAGGCCAAAACCAAATACAAAGAGGTATGTGCCAATTGCTGCACATACACCACTAGAGTCCACAGCGAAGGGAACCGCGCCGGCACCCTATTGGCTTGGCTTATCCGGCAGGACACACACACACAACCGATCACCAGCCTTCGCAATGCCGTGGGGGAAGTAGTATACATGCAAGCTGCTATCTTAGATACCTTCCATGACTACTACACCATGCTCTACAGGGAACCAACTCAGGACAGGGGGGAACACATTCGGAACATGCTGACCTCACATACCATAATCCAACTTACGGACGAGGAATGCAAGACGTTAGATGACCCATTCACAACAGCAGAGATCAAATCCCCCATACACCACCTGGCCAAAAACAAGGCTCCGGGACATGACGGGTTCCCGATGGAACTGTATTTGACATTCTCCCAACAGTTAGTCCCGCAGCTTGACACAGTCTTTCAGGAAGCATTAGAAGTGGGACTCCTCCCTCAATCGATGCGAGAATCTGTACTGGGGACATTCTCCAAGCCCGATCGAGATCCTCTGCTCCGAGCTTCCTATCCACCTATCACCCTCCTGACTACAGATGGAAAAATCTTGGGAAGGATCCTGGCAGATAGACTAACTGAAGTACTCACCAGGCTAGTGCACACAGATCAGAGTGGATTCGTCCCTGGAAGAAATAAATCCCAGAATATACATCGACTGATCCAGATCCAGGACAGGGTGCGAGGCAGGTTCCCATGGGCGGCGTGCCTCGTGCTGGGTCTTGAAAAGGCGTTCGACACTCTGGCATGGCAATACCTCTTCGATGTGCTACGGACGGTGGGCATAGGGTCCCAATTTTGGCTTTTATACACTGATCTCACCACAAGGGTCAGAAAAGGCTGCTCCATATCCTCTCCCATCCCGATCATGCGTGGTACACGTCAGGGGTGCCCCCTGTCCCCCGTCATATTTGCCATTGCTATGGAGCCACTAGCGGCTAGGTTGCGGGTGGTGGGCGAGCACTGGGGCATCCCTTTGGGAGGTCGCACACATTGCGTCTCCCTTTATGCGGATGATCTCCTTATATACGTTAGAGACATTACAGTGGACCTCACCACCCTCTGGACCATACTCGCAGACTTCGAGAGGGCTGCAGGACTTTGGGTGAATTGGAAGAAGTCCTCTCTCTACCCCTTGCACCCGAACACCCTGCATAGGGAGATTTGTGTGGGAGACGCCTCACTGGCATGGTCGGGCGACGTCCCGCGTTACCTGGGAGTCAGGCTCTACCATGAGCCCCAAGACCTCCTGGACGGCAACAACTATCGGGCCCTCCGAGGACTTAAAAGCCAAGTTGCCTTCTGGCAGACCCTACCCTTGGCTCCCATGGGAGGGTAGCCTTATCCAAAATGATAATGGTGCCCCGGCTTCTCTATCACTTCACCAATATTCCAGTTGTCCTGCCACGGACCTTCTTCCAGGAGCTCAATTCATTACTAACTTCTCTGATCTGGGGGAGGGGGCCGCTGCAAAGTGGCCCTATGGGCCCTGCAGCTGCCTTGCGATAAGGGAGGGATGGGCGCCCCATCTTTTGAAGCCTATTTTTTGGCAGCGCAGCTGCAGTGGTCATCACGCTGGACAGCGCATCGCAACCTTGGGGAAAAGGACACCCAGGACAGACAGGTAACAGTCCCAGAACTAACCCGAATGCACCTTCCAGGCACCAAACCCAATCCGGCCCATCCACTGCTGGTCAAGGCGGCCAGAGCCTGTACCATGCGTGTTCACCGCATGTCCAAGGGGACACCGTTGTATTCCCCATTACTGCCGCTGGCAGGACTCCCTAAAGGGCGTGGGTTTTACACCACAGAAGAGCTTAGAATTTGAACAGAATACCAGCTCACTGCAACAGAGGCCCTGTTTTCCGACAGTCAATTGGTCCCGTTCGCAGACCTAGTCGAAGAAACCGGGCTTCCAGCCGGTCAATTCCTGCTGCACAGGCAGCTGGTGGCGGACTGTGCAGCCAGGGATGCTCCTAAGAATTTGGGAGGGCCTGGGGAGGAGGGAGTGAATGTGGAAGAGCAGCAAGTGGAAGTGGTAGATTTGGTTGGTGAAAAAGTGCTGTCTAGCCCGGGCACAAGTGTGTCCTCAAGGGGTCTGTCTCCAGAGGAGATGGAGGACAGGGAGAGAGATAGGAGGCATA
This sequence comes from Lissotriton helveticus, assembly GCF_964261635.1. NCBI lineage: Eukaryota > Metazoa > Chordata > Amphibia > Caudata > Salamandridae > Lissotriton > Lissotriton helveticus. The sequence continues at coordinate 1,479,572,494 of NC_136057.1, forward strand.
GGAGGCATAATATGGAGATGGCTAGGCTCAAGATGGAAGGTCAGAGGGACCTAGAGAACAAGAAGTTAGAATTTGAGATGATGAAGATGAAGTTTGAACATGAGAGAGTATTGAGGGAGTTGGAGATCAAGGCCAAGACTGTAGAGCTCTCCCCCTCTGGTGGCAGCATACCGGTAGTACATAATGAGAGTCGAGTGTACATCCCCAAAGAGGTTATTAAGGATTTCCACAAAAGTGAAGATATTGGACAATGGTTTGCAGCAAATGAGTTAGCTATGGTGTCCCACTGGGTCCCTGAGAAGGATTGGGGAGCGGGGTTGTGGGGAACGCTTTGTCCTTGTTGGACCTACCCCAAGAAAGTAGAATGGTGTATGCCCACATGAAGGAGGCTTTGATGACCCGCTATGGTTTAACCCCTGAAATGTATAGGCAGAGGTTTAGGACCGGCAAGAAGTTAGAGGGTACCACATGGGTTGAATATGTCTTTTTTTTGCAGAGCAATGGAGCGCTGGGTAAAAGGTAGCAAAGTAGAAACTTTTGAGCAACTGTATGATTTGATTGCCTGGGAGCATTTATCTAGTAACTGTTTTCCTGAGCTACGCCAGCACCTGATTGATTGCAAGCTAACTAACCCTAGGAAGCTTGCTGAGGAGGCGGACTGCTGGGTGAGCACCAGGGTTCGCAAGGGTCCAGTGGGAGACTTCGCCAGAGGTGGGCAGGGTCCCCAGCAGAGAAGTGGGGGGGACAGGGGTAAACCAAGGGAAGTTCCAAGAGGGCCCCAAAGTAATCCCCAAGGGAACCAAGCAGTGGTTTCCCAGCCTCCCCAGGAGCAGAGGTCAGGGCCCTCGACAGGTAGGCCTGTTCAGAGGGGGCCCCTACTTGTTTTAAGTGTGGTCAAGTGGGCCACCGGTATTTTGATCCCCAGTGTCCCATTGTCAGATCTTATAAAAGGATACTCTTGATTACCGCACAGGAACAGAGATGCTGGCTTCCGAATCCTTTCAAGGCAACCGCCCAGAGCTCAATACGATAGAATGAGACTCCAGACTTTTACCTCAAAGGGAAGGGGAATTGGATAAAATAATAAACAACAAAGAAGAGATCCTCTTGGATGGCTCCCTCGTCAGTCCGACCCGCAGACCGTCTCAATCTTTTGGAATACCTGCAAGGAAAAATATTACAACTGTCTAAACACACTTGTTATCCTTCTCTAACTTCTTATGAACTCAAACCGTTACTTTTACCTACCATTTCTACCAAGAGATTTGACCCCTCTTCTAATGGATGTAACTCTAGGTTTCTTCTGTTCTTTTCTTTTGTGTCTTTTATTCTGTAATTAACAATAACACTACATTACACCTTTTCTCTTTTGTGTTCTCTGCTATTTAATACCTGTTCCTTACTCACTTTCTGTTCGTACTCTTCCTCCGCTATTCTGTAAATCTTTTTCTATTTCTTGTTATTCTTTTCTTGTTTAACTGTAAAACATATTTAATGCTAGACCGTTAACTTCTGTCCCATGTCTCTAAGGTTCTGCTATGCTACTTAACAGATGTTTTCTTTTTTAACTTACTTAGTGTCTTCTTATCAATTCTCTTCTAGTAACTCCTGGCTTCACTAAATTGTTTTCTTGTACTCTTTCATAGGTCTCAGCTCTTAACTGCCCAAGAAACACCACGTAGTATCCGGTACTGTAAGTATCACTTTAAACTTGGTTTGTCTCTGTAGTTATACGAATTTCACAATGTCTATTAATATTCTAATATGTCACTTATCTCTTTTCTGCTTTCTTCAGGTACGCTTCGCAAGACTCCTGTTCGGATACTGCCGTCACTGAACTTCCTTCTTCGCTGACGCGCAGATTGCCTTCGCCGTCTTTTCTCGAAGCACCCAGGCAAATACTTCGTTTTCTTCCTGGAATTGCGCTTGACTCTAAATTGTCGTCGAACACGAAAGATTTCTAAAGATTTCGATAAATTCTAGCCCCTAACTAAGCTTTCCCTGAACTAACTAACGCCGAACTCCAGATTTGCTGCTTCTCCGTGAAATACCGTTAGTGAAGTGCGCAGTTCTTCATTCTCTCGCGCCTCACCTGAACTCGGTCGTTAAGGCTTCAAACACTAGACAGCTGACCGCGGCACAGACCAGCGGCCATCTTGAGATTCCGGGCGCTCCACAAAGCGGACCAGGAACCGACTTTAGACTTCTCTTTTGACTGATAATTTCTGTCACAGGCAGTGATTGCTACTTGTAAATTAGGAGTCCTGACAGTACCCCCCCAACAAGGCCGAAGTTTTCCCCCGGGGTTTTGTGGGGAACCGTTGATGAAAGGATTTGACTAATCTGGGAGCATGTACATCCTCTTCACATTCCCAAGATCGCTCTTCTGGCCCATAACCCTTCCAGTCTATGAGATAGAACAATTTCCCTTTTGATCATCTGGAGTCTAAGATTTCCTTGACTACATACTCGGTTCCTGCCTCTAGATTGACTGGTTTTGGTGGTAAAGTCTTCCGTAAATTGCTCGGGGCCTTCTTCAACAATGAAACGTGGAATACTGGATGAACTTTAAGCCTGGATGGTAAGATGAGCCTATAAGAAACTGGATTTATCTGTTTCTCTACCGGATATGGGCCTATAAAGCGTGGTTGGAACTTCCGATTCCCTTTCAGCCTAAGATTTTTGGTATTTAGCCACACCTTATCTCCCTTCACTAGTTTAGGGCCTTCTCGCCTCTTTTTATCAGCATAACCCTTGTATTTTTCTTTTGCCTTCTGAAGACTTTCCCTAGCATCCTGATGTACTTGATCTAAGTGTGTTACCATCTCCTGTACTGCCGGGACACTTAAGTCTACCTGTCTAAGGGTTGAATTTGGATGTCTTCCATAGTTCATATAAAAGGGGGAGAACCCTGTAGAGACATTTTTGGCATTATTGTGGGCGAACTCTGCTGCCCACAAATAATCCACCCAGTCTCCCTCCTGTTTCAACAAAAACAATCGTAGGTACTGTTCTAGCTCTTGGTTGACTCGTTCTGTTTGGCCATCGGTCTCGGGATGATAACTAGTGGAGTATCTTGCTTCGATTCCTAAATTCTCCATAAAGGATTTCCCAAAATGGGAAATGAATTGTGTTCCCCTGTCTGAAATTACAATCTTGGGGATTCCATGTATTTTTACTATGTCTGTGCTAAGGAGTAAGGCTAGCTGTTTAGCAGACGGGATACCCTTCAATGCCGAGAAGTGGGCCATCTTTGTAAAGGTGTCTACCACTACCAAAATAGTATTGTAGCCCTTACTAAGTGGTAAATCTGTGATGAGGTCTAATGTTATAGTGTGCCAAGGATGGGGAGGTGTTGGTAATGGTTGAAGGAAACCCTTCGGAGCTTGCCGTTCAGACTTTCCCTGTGCACAGATCTCGCAAGTCTTTACATAGTTCTCAATATCCTTGTTCATCTCTGGCCACCAGTACTGCCGATTAATTAGTTCTTTGGTTTTTGCTTCTCCCTTATGACCAGCCAACTTCATATCGTGATTTTCTTGCATGACTTGTAACTGCAACTCTTTAGTAGGGATATAGAGACCTTCCTGATAGTAGGGGAGTTGACCTATGACTCTTCTCCCTTCTTCTTCTCTAGTCCAAGCCTCCATCTCTTCTGGTGTCATTAACTCCAAAATTTTGGTTTCCAAATCCACCGAAGTGGTGGCTCCAATGATCTTCTCTCTGGGGATGATGGCTTGATTCTCCAAAGGTGTTTTCCGATTCTCGGTGTCAATCCGGGACAAGGCATCCGCCTTACCATTCTGCGCTCCTGGTCGGAAGGTTATTATGAAATCGTAGTCAGCAAAATACAATGACCATCTCAGTTGCCAAGGAGTTAATGTCCTAGCCGTCTTCAAGAATTTTAGATTCCGATGATCAGTAAATACTGTGACTTGATGTTGGGCCCCCATGAGATGATGCCTCCATTCCTTGAAAGCGTCTTTTATCGCCAACAATTCCTTCTCAGTAATGGTGTAATTGCTCTCGGCGGGAGATAATTTCCTCGATCTATACGCCACTGGATGCAATTGTCCCGTCAACTTGTTTCGCTGGGAAAGAACTCCTCCCACCGCTTGATCAGAAGCATCAGTTTCTACGTAAAAAGGTTCGTTGGGATCAGCATGTTGTAGAATTGGGGCCGTAGTGAAGTTCTGCTTCAAAGAGTTAAATGCCTCCTCAGCCTCTTGGGTCCAGTTGAAGGAAATACCTTTCCTCAGAAATTTGGTAAGCGGTAAGATCTTGTGAGAAAACTTGCTGATGAATCTGCGATAAAAATTGGCGAACCCAATAAAACTTTGAACCTCCTTCACACTCTCTGGAGACTTCCACTTGACAACCGCTTCGATCTTTCGTTGGTCCATAAGTATTCCTTTTGGTGAAATTACAAAACCCAAAAACTCCACTTGGGTCACATTAAAGGCGCATTTCTCTAATTTCACAAATAGTCTGTTTTCCTTCAGCTTTCTCAAAACTCCCTTGACCTGTTCTGTGTGTCTTTCTGGATCAACAGAGTAAATTAAAATGTCATCAATATACACGATGGCACATTGGTCAATGAATTCTTTTAGTACATCATTAATGAAATGTTGAAAGGCCGTCGGGGCATTACTAAGTCCATAGGGCATGACTTGATATTCGAATAAACCAAATCGAGTCCGGAAAGCAGTCTTCCACTCGTCGCCCTCTCTCATCCTGACCAAGTGATAGGCTCCCCTTAAATCGAGTTTTGTATATATTTGAGCCCCTTTCACTTGATCCAGTAAAACCGATATCAGGGGCAAAGGGTACCTATTTTTCTTGGTGATTCTGTTGATAGCTCTATAATCAATGCAGGTTCTCAAATCCCCTTCCTTCTTCGGCACAAAGAATAAGGGCGACGACACTGGGGATTGGGAAGGCCGAATGAATCCGTTAGCTAGATATCTGTCTAAATACTCTTTGAGGTGTCGATGTTCTTTTTCCGTCAAGGCATACACCCGACTACAGGGTAAGTTGGATCCCGGTTCGATCTCTATCTTGCAGTCATAATCCCTGTGTGGGGGCAATTGTTCCGCTTCCACCTCGTTAAAAACTTCATGGAACTCTGAGTATTCTTCGGGAATCGCTTGAGCGTTTATTACACATATTGAACCTTCCAGTCGACTTAAAGAATGAGATGGACTGACTTCCATTTCAGCTTCTCTTTCCTTATGTTCAAAACAGTTTTCCAAACAGTATCTTGAGTTCATTTTGATCGTTCGATTACTCCAATCGATGGTGGGGTTGTGCTCAGTGAGCCAAGGAAGGCCCAGGATCAATTCGAACTGAGGAGCGTCTATCAAATTGAACTGAATTCTTTCTTCATGACCACTATCTGAGACGAGCTGGATCACCTCAGTGTGACTTACAATGGGACCGGATGACAGGTTTGTTCCATCCACAGCTCTTACTGGTTCACTTTTATTCTTCATTATCGCCTGTATTCCCACCTTACGAGCAAATCTCAGATCACAAAAGTTCCCAGTGGCCCCAGAATCTATCATTATCGACACACCAGATAAGGTGTGTGTCGAAATTTAACTTCCATTGATAAGTTTAGATGCGGGGCTGCCGACTGTAGGGTGTTGGCCACTCGATGTTCCTCTGGAGTCTTCTCTAATATCGCACCTACCTGTTCAACTCCTCCAACAGGCAGTGCAACTAGTTTTCCTTCGGCTTGTAGATAGTCTTAGGCTTCTTAGGGCAGTTCCTGACAAAATGGCCGCCATTCCCACAGTACATGCACAGATTTCCAGTCCTTCTTTTTTCTTTTTCTTCCTTTGACAAAGGTCCTCTGATAGTTCCGATCTGCATGGGCTCCACTCCTGAGGAACCTTCATTTGTTCGGCTACTTTCTGACCGAGCCCGATCAAACCTTGGCACCGTTGATCGAAACTCCTTCCTTTTTTCACCTTTTCGTTCGCCTTGCCGAAAGTCTATTTCCAATACTAGATCCACCAATGCAGATATCTCGGTGGGGCGATTCGGAATTCCGGCCAAGGCGTCCTTGAGTTCGTCTCTCAAGCCACGATAAAACACCGCTGCTCGTTTACTCTCCGGCCAGTTTGTCTCTACTACTAGTTTGTTGAATTGAGCCAGGTAACCCACCAAGTCACGGTTTCCTTGCTTCAAGTCAAGCAGTTCGTTGTCGACGACCTGTGATATTCTTCTTCTGTCGAATATTCGTAAGAACTCCTCCTTGAATTCTTCATAATTTCTCAAGATTGGATCATTTCTGGTGATGAGCGGCATGGACCAAGCTGCCGCATCTCCACTCAAATAGGATAAAGCGAAAGCGACCTTGGATTGTGCGTCAGGGAAAATTGAAGGGCGACACATGTAATGTAGAGAGCATTGAGTTATAAATATTTGCGCCTTCTGAGGGTCACCATTAAATCGCTCCGGGGCTGCTAAAGGTATTACAGGGGATAAGGAATGGATCACTTGAGTAGTCATTCTATTTGTACTGTCTGGTAAAGGGTTCTGAGCCTCTGTACCTACACTAAAGGGTTGCCGGAGTTTATGTGCTAGCTCAGCTGTTTCTTTCCTATTATTTACTAACTCCAACCTTAGATTTTGGTTCTCTTCTCTAACTGCAATTAACTCCTTTTGGATTGTGTCTAAGATAACTCCTAAGCCTTGCAGGTTTATTCCCTCCGCCATCTCTGCTCGGGTGCTAAGTGCAACTTGGGCACTTCACTCTGTCAGATCTTATAAAAGGATACCCTTGATTACCGCACAGGAACAGAGATGCTGGCTTCCGAATCCTTTCAAGGCAACCGCCCAGAGCTCAATACGATAGAATGAGACTCCAGACTTTTACCTCAAAGGGAAGGGGAATTGGATAAAATAATAAACAACAAAGAAGAGATCCTCTTGGATGGCTCCCTCGTCAGTCCGACCCGCAGACCGTCTCAATCTTTTGGAATACCTGCAAGGAAAAATATTACAACTGTCTAAACACACTTGTTATCCTTCTCTAACTTCTTATGAACTCAAACCGTTACTTTTACCTACCATTTCTACCAAGAGATTTGACCCCTCTTCTAATGGATGTAACTCTAGGTTTCTTCTGTTCTTTTCTTTTGTGTCTTTTATTCTGTAATTAACAATAACACTACATTACACCTTTTCTCTTTTGTGTTCTCTGCTATTTAATACCTGTTCCTTACTCACTTTCTGTTCGTACTCTTCCTCCGCTATTCTGTAAATCTTTTTCTATTTCTTGTTATTCTTTTCTTGTTTAACTGTAAAACATATTTAATGCTAGACCGTTAACTTCTGTCCCATGTCTCTAAGGTTCTGCTATGCTACTTAACAGATGTTTTCTTTTTTAACTTACTTAGTGTCTTCTTATCAATTCTCTTCTAGTAACTCCTGGCTTCACTAAATTGTTTTCTTGTACTCTTTCATAGGTCTCAGCTCTTAACTGCCCAAGAAACACCACGTAGTATCCGGTACTGTAAGTATCACTTTAAACTTGGTTTGTCTCTGTAGTTATACGAATTTCACAATGTCTATTAATATTCTTATATGTCACTTATCTCTTTTCTGCTTTCTTCAGGTACGCTTCGCAAGACTCCTGTTCGGATACTGCCGTCACTGAACTTCCTTCTTCGCTGACGCGCAGATTGCCTTCGCCGTCTTTTCTCGAAGCACCCAGGCAAATACTTCGTTTTCTTCCTGGAATTGCGCTTGACTCTAAATTGTCGTTGAACACGAAAGATTTCTAAAGATTTCGATAAATTCTAGCCCCTAACTAAGCTTTCCCTGAACTAACTAACGCCGAACTCCAGATTTGCTGCTTGTCCGTGAAATACCGTTAGTGAAGTGCGCAGTTCTTCATTCTCTCGCGCCTCACCTGAACTCGGTCGTTAAGGCTTCAAACACTAGACAGCTGACCGCGGCACAGACCAGCGGCCATCTTGAGATTCCGGGCGCTCCACAAAGCGGACCAGGAACCGACTTTAGACTTCTCTTTTGACTGATAATTTCTGTCACAGGCAGTGATTGCTACTTGTAAATTAGGAGTCCTGACACCCATGAAGGCCCACCCCACACTCCCCCCGGGCGTCACCGCGCCAGCTTGCTAGTGTAGCCCTGCGAGAGGAAGAGATGGGTGCCCCAGAAGGGTGGGATCCCGTGGAGTTAACCATAGTTTCATTAGGAGACTTTGAGATGGTCCCTAAGCCCTCACTGCCTGAGAACACTAAGAAGTACAGGCAGTGGGTGACAATCAATGGCCATAGAGTGGAGGCTCTAAGGGACACAGGAGCCAGTGTAACTGCTGTCATCTCCCGGTTGGTGTCCAAAGAGCAGGTTGTCCCCCATGCATTCTACCCTGCAGTGTCAGCAGACAACTCAGAGAGCCAATGTGAGGTGGCTCAGGTTCCCTTTGAGTGGGGGGGGTCTCAGGAACTCTTCAGGTAGCTGTGAGGCCCGCCATGCCTGTAGACTGTCTGTTGGGCAATGATTTGGAGAACTCCCCGTGGGCTACGGTGGAGAGGAGAGCTCATTTGCAAATGTTGGGTCTGCCTGAGTGGGCATGTGCCACCACCAGGTCCATGGCAGCTAAGGAGGGTGTTGAGAAGGATTTGGAGCCTGAAAATATGGCCCATGTCCCTGCTTCAGAGAGAAAGGGCAGGGGGCACGGGAAGCCGGCCCCCTTGGTTCCCACGGCCCAGGAGGGAGCAGACCCCGTGGGGGATGCCCTGGAGCCTACCGGGGAACAGAGTACCAACCCTGGGGACCTGCCTGAGCTGACCCATTGGCAGCAGGATGGAGGGTCCACCAGGGAGGAGTTTTGTGAGCAGCAAAGAGTTTGCCCTTCTCTTGAGGGTCTGCGGCGACAGGCCGCAGCCCAGGCAGCAGGTGACCAGTCTGGTTCACATCTGATTTATTGGGAGAACGGTCTCCTGTATAGCGAGCCTAAGGCTGCTGAGCTGGGGTCAGCCCGTGTGCTGGTGGTGCCCGCATGCTTCAGAGCCTTCCTACTGGGGTTGGCTCATGACATTCCATTGGCAGGACATCTGGGGCAGACCAAGACCTTTGAGAGGCTGGTCACCCACAGATGCGCAAGAGTTCAGACACTCATTGCAGGACATGTGAGACTTGCCAGGCAAGAGGGAAGAGTGGGGGGAAGATCAAGGGCCCCACTGTAGCCCTTTCCAGTTGTTGGTACCCCATTTGAGCGAGTGGGCATTGACATTGTGGGGCCTCTGGATCCCAGGACAGCCACGGGCACCAGGTTTATCCTGGTCCTGGTGGACCATGCCACCCGGTACCCTGAAGCCATCCCACTCAGGACGGTGACGGCCCCCGTGGTGGGGCGTGCACTGATGGGGATCTTCTCCCGCGTGGGGTTCCCCCGAGAGGTGGTGTCTGACAGGGGGACCAACTTCATCTCCCAGTACATGAAGTCCCTGTGGAAGGAATGTGGGGTAAATTATAAGTTCACGACTCCTTACCACCCCCAAGGAAAAGGTCTGGTTGAAAGATTCAACCGGATCTTGAAGGGCATGATTATGGGCTTCGAGGAGCCCCTGAGGCATAAGTGGGACGTCCTCTTGCCATGCTTGTTGTTTGCCTACCATGAGGTGCCACAGTAGTCCTTAGGGTTCAGCCCCTTTGAACTGCTCTATGGCCATCCGGTAAGAGGGCCTCTGAGTCTGGTCAAGTAAGGCTGGGAGCAATCTCCCAGGACCCCTCCCCAAGATGTGTTCAACTACATCTTGGCCTTCAGGAATCAGACTCGGCGTTTCAGAAAAAATGCTGAGGCAAATTTGGAAGCCAGCCAGGAGGATATAAATGGCGGCACGACCAGAACACCACTCTGGTTGAGTTTCAACCTGGTCAGAAGGTTTGGGTACTGGCCCCAGTGGAGCCTGGTGCGCTCCAAGATAAGTGGACCGGTCCCTTTGAGGTGGTGGAGTGCAAAAGTCCAGTTACCTACTTGGTGGACTTCCAGTCTCCCAGGAACCCCTTGCGGGTCCTGCATGTGAACTGCCTGAAGCCCCATTTTGCGAGGTCTGAAGTGGGTATGCTTCTTGCCACAGATGCTGGAATGGAGGAGGAGAGTGAGCCTCTTCCTGACCTCCTGTGTGCAGGAGAGAAGGATGGGTCAGTGGAGGGTGTGGTCCTCTCCACCACACTGACCCCTGAGCAGCTAAGAGATTGTCACCAGCTATTGGGGCAATTTCCTGATTTGTTTTCCCTGGTGCCAGGTGTCACTGAGTGGTGCGTCCATGATGTGGACACCGGAGACAGTCCTCCTGTCAAGCACAAGGCTTACCGAGTGACTGACCGGGTCAGGGCCTACATTAAGGAGGAGGTCTCCAAAATGTTTGCCTTAGGGGTGATTGAGTCCTCTAGCAGCCATGGTCCAGCCCCGTGGTCTTGGTACCAAAAGCTGCCGCGCCTGGTGCCACCCCTGAATTCAGATTCTGTGTGGACTACCGAGGTCTCAATTTGGTCACGAAGACCGATGCGCACCCCATCCCCAGAGCTGATGAGCTCATAGATCGGTTGGGGGCTGCCCGGTACCTCAGCACGTTTGATCTGACGTCTGGGTACTGGTAGATCACCTTAACTGATGGAGCCAAGGAGAGGTCAGCATTCTCCACCCCAGACGGGCACTACCAGTTCCGTGTGATGCCCTTTGGAATGAAGGATGCCCCTGCCACCTTTCAGAGGTTGGTCAACCTGGTGTTGGCTGGGCTGGAGGATTTCAGTGCCGCCTAACTGGATGACATTGCAGTGTTTAGTTCCTCCTGGGAGGACCCTCTGCGCCACCTTTGGGAAGTGTTGATGGCGCTGCGCAGAGCAGGCCTCACAATCAAGGCCAGTAAGTGCCAGATTGGGCAGGGTTCTGTGGTGCATTTGGGACATCAGGTTGGGAGTGACCAGGTGGCACCCCTATAGCCTAAGATTGAAACCATCCTGGCATGGGAGCCCCCCAGGACCCAGACCCAGACCCAGGTGAGAGCCTTCCTAGGTCTCACCGGTTATTACAGGAGGTTTGTCAAGGGATATGGCAATATTGTTGCCCCCTTGACTGAGCTGACTTCCAAGAAGCAGCCAAAGATTGTGAATTGGACTGACACCTGTCAGAAAGCTTTTGATGCCCTCAAGGCTGCCATGTGTACAGCACCCGTCCTCCAGGCGCTCAATTTTGCTAAGGAATTTCTTGTCCAGGCAGACGCTTCAGAGCATGGGGTGGGGGCTGTTCTGTCACAGGTCAATGAGGAGGGCTGGGACCAACCGGTAGCCTTCATCAGTAGGAGGTTACTTCCCCGGGAACAGAGGTGGAGTGAAATTGAGCGTGAGGCATTTGCTGTGGTCTGGGCGCTGCAGAAACTGAGACCATACCTGTTTGGGACTCACTTCCGAGTTCAGACAGACCACAGGCCCCTCAGATGGTTGATGTAAATGAGGGGTGAGAATCCCAAGTTGTTGAGGTGGTCCATTTCCCTACAGGGTATGGACTTCACGGTGGAACACCGCCCTGGTACAGAACACGCCAATGCTGATGGTCTGTCCAGATTTTTCCGCCTTAGTGAAGAGAACCCCCAAGAGGATGGGTAGTTCTCCCCACATTTCAGCTGGGGGGGACACATGTTAGACCGGGCACCATTTGCGTGAGTCTCCCTTCCATTTTTGCTGTTGTCTCCTCTGTTTTTGCTGGTATTAGATGCTCTGGGCGCTGTGCCACTGCCATTCAGTGCCACAGCACAAATGCTCCCTGTGTAAATATGCTTGTGAATTGGTATATCCCTGATTGGCTTATTTGGTTTACCTGTTAGTCCCTAGTAGCATGGCCTGTGTGTGCCCAGGGCTGGTAACCCAAATGCTGCTAGTGGGCCTGCAGCGCTGGTTTGCGCCACCCACAGAAGTAGCTTGTAAAGTGTACCTCAGACCTGCCACTGCAGTGTCTGCGCACTGCCCCGAACTGCCATCTTAGCTGTGAAAGTGCCCACACTTCCCCGCCCCTGACCCTTCCCTTAGCCTCATGTCAGTCACCCCTAAGGTAGGTGCCTTGTGTGCATAAGGTAGGACATGGCTTGATATGTGTAGCATGTCCTGGTAGGAATCCCCCTCCATTTTGTTTTTCACTGCTGCAAGCTACCTGTTCTCCATAGGCTAGAATGGGCAGACTGGCTATTACAAGCTATAGTCCTATCTGACTCAGGGAACATGGTAGAAAATCGAATTTAGTATGCATGAGCTCAGAATAATAAAATGCATCTTTTAGTGAAGTTGGTTTTAATATTCTGTGTTTGAAAATACCACTTTTAGAAAGTAGGTATTTTCTTGCTTAAGCCTCCAGTGTGCTCTGCTGTTATGTGTATTGGCTGTCTGGGTTTAGAGGGGCAAGGCAGGCTGAGTCAGGCCTGGGTTGAATAGAGAGATCTGCATTGAGTACTGGGGAGGGGTAGCTCCTTGTCCTCAATAGGGCTGTGCCTGGCAAGGTGAATGCTGGCTCCACCTCCTACTGTGCGTCTGATGGCAGACCCCCTCTTTCTGAAAGGAAGACTGCAGCCTGGTAAACAAAGTGCTCCAGACCTGAGCAGAACTGGTTCTGGCTGGGTTCAGTGACTAGAGACTTCTGAGAACAAAGACTTTTGGGGTATAAATAACTGTGCCCAAACCCCTACAATTTGTATTGCTCCTGGATGTCAAGAGGAACCTCTGTCCGTGTTACTGAAGAAATCTGCAGGAGAGGACTGTCCCTGTGCTTAAGTGCTGTTTCTTGGATTGGCCTGCAGTAATTCCCCTTGGACTTGGAAGAGGAGGGAAAAGGACTTTTGAGAGACTTTCATTTTTGCTGAAGCAATCACCCAAGGGCTAGAAGCAAGCTAGCCTTCTGCTGGAGTCACAGGCACACCTAACTCCCCCACCAGTCTCCTGATTCCTCCGAGCGAGGATTTCTATCTGCAGGTGAGGCCCCTGTGAGTTCCAGCGCCTCTAGTTCTACTATAGAGACAAGAGAGCTGAAAATCATCGCTAACGGCGTTCGCGAGCCGCTGCAGCTGAAGAGCGTAAGAAAAATCCCCGCGCCGCTGCCGCCGAACGCTCGCAAACAAAAGATCATTGCATCGCACGCTTGCGGGCCACAAAGTGCTCGCTATCCTCACAGATCACGGCATCGCATGTTTGCAGGCTTTTCGAAGGCTCGCTGACCCCAGATCATCGCAACACGGACGCCGTGCGTCCGCCATTTTCCTCGCATCGCACCCGGATCGTCGCTTCCTCGCGGAGCGCCATTTTCTTTCATCGCAACAAGATCGCACACGCAACAGGATCAGCGCATCATCCTCCCTCGCGGCCTAAACGCATCGCTGGCCTAGCGTGAGGAAATCTGTCGCTTTGTCCCGCACGCACCCTCAGCCCGGCGAATCATCCTCCATTGCGGCCAGGATTCAACGCATTTCCGGCCTAGCGTGGGGAAAATCATCGCTACAGCTCCTTTGCGACCTTTTGTTTGCTTTGCTACGAAATTCAGGTACTTTGTGAGTAAAAGGGTCGCAGAGACCCTTGCTTTGAACTGAACCCCTATTTTGAACACTTTGAACTCTTTTTCCATCCTTTTAAGAGTAACCCCCTTTTTCAGTATTGTGGCTTTTTACCGTTATTGGCCTTGTGTTAAGTCTATATATAAAGATACTTATTTTTTTATAATTACTTGTGTGGTGTCCCTTTGTAGTGTCCTTCACTGTGTTACTGTGTATGATCATAAATGCTTTACAGACTGCCTCTGAGATAAGCCTACCTGCTTGTGCTACGTTACCACAAGGTTGAGCAGGGGTTATCAAAGGGTGTAGCCACCTTACTCTGACTTAGGAAGAAGGGTCCCTACTTGCCAGCCACTGCCAACTAGAGACCCCCATTTCTAACAGCCATGTCTGACCTGAGGTGGTGGAGTGAGCTAAAGAATGGTGATGGATTAAACCCAGATCAGTTGACTGGGGGTGAGTGTTTGATTTGCTCAAACGCTCCGGCCATCATCCCATTTGGTATCGATTTGTTCGCCCTAAATTGGCAGGGTATGCCCAGACGTGGGTCCCTTGCTCACTCTACCACTGGATTCAAGATAGCCTGGCTGATGAGGATTATGAATCCGAAACCGGTCCCAGGATGCTTGTTTACGGTCCAGGGAAGACATGGCTTGGCGGTTCGGGCTGGACTGTTCCCATGAGGCACAGGGTCAGACTGATTTGCAAATGGCCATGTCTGAACTGGGGTGGTGGAGTGAGCTAAAGAATGGTGATGGATTAAACCCAGATCAGTTGACTGGGGGCGAGAGTTTGATTTGCTCAAACGCTCCATCCATCATCCCCTTTTGTATCGATTTCTTTGCCCTAAGTTGGCAGGGTATGCCCAGGCGTGGGTCCCTTTCCCACTCTACCAATGGATTCAAGATAGCCTTGCTGATGAGGATTATGAATCCGAAAGCGGTCCCAGGATGCTTGTTTCCGGTCCAGGGAAGACATGACTTGGCGGTTCGGGCTGGACTGTTCCCATGAGGCACAGGGTCAGACTGACTTGAATATGGCCATGTCTGAACTGGGGTGGTGGAGTGAGCTAAAGAATGGTGAGCATTAAACCCAGATCAGTTGACTGGGGGTGAGTGTTTGATTTGCTCAAACGCTCCGTCCATCATCCCCTTTGGTACCGCTTTGTTCGCCCTAAATTGGCAGGGTATGCGCAGATGTGCATCCCTTGCTCACTCTACAACTGGATTCAAAATAGCCTGGCTGATGAGGATTATGAATCCGAAACCGATCCCAGGATGCTTGTTTCCGGTCCAGGGAAGACATGGCTTGGCGGTTCGTGCTGGACTGTTCCCATGTGGCACAGGGTCAGACTGATTTGCTTATGGCCATGTCTGAACTGGGGTGGTGGATTAAACCCAGATCAGTTGACTGGGGGTGAGTGTTTGATTTGCTCAAATGCTCCGTCCATCATCCCCTTTGGTATCGCTTTGTTCGCCCAGAGTTGGCAGGGTATCACCAGACATGGGTCCCTTGCTCACTCTACCACGGGATTCAGGATAGCCTGGCTGATGAGGATCATGAATCCGATACCGGTCCCAGGATGCTTGTTTCCGGTCCAGGGAAGACATGGCTTGGCGGTTCATGCTGGACTGTTCCCATGAGGCACAGGGTCAGACTGATTTGCATATGGCCATGTCTGAACTGGGGTGGTGGAATGAGCTAAAGAATGGTGATGGGTTAAAACCAGATCAGTTGACTGGGGATGAGTGTTTGATTTGCTCAAACGCTCCGTCCATCATCCCCTTTGGTATCCCTTTGTTCGCCCTGAGTTGGCAGGGTATCACCAGACAAGGGTCCCTTGCTCACTCTACCACTGGATTCAAGATATCCTGGCTGATGATTATGAATCCGAAACTGGCCCCAGGATGCTTGTTTCCAGTCCCGGTAAGCCATGGCTTGGCGGTTCGGGCTGGACTGTTCCCATGAGGCACAGGGTCAGACTGATTTGGATCTGGCCATGTCTGAACTGGCGTGGTGGAGTGAGCTAAAGAATAGTGATGGATTAAACCCAGATCAGTTGACTGGGGGTGA
Organism: Lissotriton helveticus; assembly: GCF_964261635.1. NCBI lineage: Eukaryota > Metazoa > Chordata > Amphibia > Caudata > Salamandridae > Lissotriton > Lissotriton helveticus. The sequence continues at coordinate 1,479,588,138 of NC_136057.1, forward strand.
GTGTTTGAGTTGCTCAAACGCTCTGTCCATCATCCCCTTTGGTATCGCTTTGTCCGCCCTAAGTTGGCAGGTTATGCCCAGACGTGGGTCCCTTGCTCACTCTACCACAAGATTCAAGATAACCTGGGTGATGAGGATATGAATCCGAAACCGGTCTCAGGATGCCTGTTTCCGGTCCAGGGAAGACATGGCTTGGTGGTTCGGGCTGGACTGTTCCCATGAGGCACAGGGTCAGACTGCTTTGCATATGGCCATGTAGGAACTGGGGTGGTGGAGTGAGCTAAAGAATGGTGATGGATAAAACCCATATCAGTTGACTGGGGGAGAGTGTTTGATTTGCTCAAACGCTCCATCCATCATCCCCTTTGGTATCTCTTTGTGCGCCCTAAGTTGGCAGGGTATGCCCAGAGGTGGGTCCCTTGCCCACTCTACCACTGGATTCAAGATAGCCTGGCTGATGAGGATTATGAATCCGAAACCGGTCCCAGGATGCCTGTTTCCGGTCCAGGGAAGACATGGCTTAGCGGTTCGGGCTGGACTATTCCCATGAGGCACAGGGTCAGACTGATTTGCATATGGCCATGTCTGAACTGGGGTGGTGGAGTGAGTTACGTGGGCTGCCAAACTGACTGAGGCCCACGTAAATGCCACTCTTGCAAACCATCTTCATTCTGCGAATATTTTAGATCCTACGCAGAATGGCTTCAGGCCCGGTCACAGTACTGAGACTGCGCTCCTATACATGGCTGAACACCTTCGCATGTTGGTTGATTCGGGTCATACGGTGGCACTTGTGCTTCTCGATCTAAGTGCCGCCTTTGACACTGTCTCCCATGACATTTTACTCCAACGTCTGGTTGAGGCTGGGGTAGATAAGTTGGCCCTTGATTGGTTCAGATCTTTTTTATCTGATCGCTCCTTCAGGGTCAGCATTCCCCCCTTCGAATCTAAACCACATGCGATTGCCCAGGGAGTACCACAGGGATCGGCTCTAAGCCCCACCCTATTCAATCTTTATGTCCAGCCGCTAGCTGATGTCGCCATGCGTGGGAACCTTTCCATCGTGTCCTACGCAGACGACACCCAGCTGGCGGTTGCGATTAGTGGGGCTTCCGATCTCGAGTTAGCCAAGTTCCGTGAGGGACTTATCTCTGTGGCACACTGGATGAATGATAATTTCCTGCAATTGAACGCAAAAAAACCGAGGTGCTCATTGTGGGAAAGCAAATTCATCTGTGGGATGATAACTGGTGGCCTCAAGAGCTCGGGCCCATTCCTATCCCTGTTACTGAAGTAAAAAATCTTGGGGTGTGGTTTGACTCCCATTTGAGTTTCACCACCCATACTAAAAAGACCGCTGCTTCTTGCTTTGGGATTTTGCGTCAGCTTCGGTCCACCTTCAAATATTTTGACGCTCCCACTCGTCAGCTTATCGTGCAAGCCATGATCCTGTCCAAACTGGATTATGTGAGCTCTCTTTTTCTTGGAGTCAACCAGGCTGAGCTTTCTCGCCTCCAACGCATTCAGAACGCCGCCGCCAGGGCTCTGGTTGGCCTGCCCAAATTCTGTTCAGCCAGGAAAACCATCTACAATCTTCATTGGCTCCCGGTGGCACAGAGAATAAAGTTTAAATCTTTGATCCTAACTTTCAAAATCCTTAAACTTTCTTCCCCTCCGATCCTTCAGCATCTCATCTCTACCTATGTGCCAGCTCGTACTCTGAGGTCCTCTGCTCTTCATCTTGCTATTGTTCCTCGTTTTAAGAGATCCAGGACTGGCGGACGTTCCTTTCAAGTTCTTGCCGCCAAGCTGTGGAACTCTTTGCCTGTGCATATCCGTGCCATCGAGGGGCTTTCTGCTTTCAGGAAGGCAGTAAAAACCTTCCTTTTTCCCCTGGTCCCCTAGTTATGTTTGCTGTGTTGTGTTCTTTGTCTCTGTCCGGTTTTTGGTTGTGTTCTCGCGCCAGGACGCCCCTTTGCTGGGGCATCTGTGCGCGTAATAAATCCGGTTAACATAACATAACAGTTAAAGAATGGTGATGGATTAAACCAAGTTCAGTTGACTGGGGGTAAGTGTTTGATTTGCTCAAAGCTCCGTCCATCAGCCCCTTTGGTATCGCTTTGTTCACCCTAAATTGGCAGGGTATGCCCAGACGTGGGTCCCTTGCTCACTCTACCACTGGATTCAAGATAGCCTGGCTGATGAGGATTATGAATCCGAAACCGGTCCCGGGATGCTTGTTTCCGGTCGAGGGAAGACATGGCTTGGGGGTTCGGGCTGGACTGTTCCCATGAGGCACAGGGTCAGACTTATTTGCATATGGCCATGTCTGAACTGGGGTGGTGGAGTGAGCTAAAGAATGGTGATGGATTAAACCCAGCTCAGTTGACTGGGGGTGAGTGTTTCATTTGCTCAAACGCTCCATCCATCATCCCCTTTGGTATCTCTTTGTTCGCCCTAAGTTGGCAGGGTATGCCCAGACGTGGGTCCCTTGCTCACTCTACCACTGGATTCAAGATAGCCTGGCTGATGAGGATTATGAATCCGAAACCGGTCCCAGGATGCTTGTTTCCGGTCCAGCAAAGACATGCCTTGGAGGTTTGGGCTGGACTGTTTCCATGAGGCACAGGGTCAGACTGATTTGCATATGGCCATGTCTGAACTGGGGTGGTGGAGTGAGCTAAAGAATGGTAATGGATTAAACCCAGATCAGTTGACTGGGGGTGAGTGTTTGATTTGCTCAAACGCTCCGTCCATCATCCCCTTTGGTATCGCTTTTTTTGCCCTAAATTGGCAGTGTATGCCCAGATTTGGGTCCCTAGCTCACTCTACCACTGGATTCAAGATAGCCTGGCTGATGAGGATTATGAATCCAAAACCGGTCCCAGGATGCCTCTTTCCAGTCCAGGGAAGACAGGGCTTGGCGGTTCGGGCTGGACTGTTCCCATGAGGCACAGGGCCAGACTGATTTGCATATGGCCATGTCTGAACTGGGGTGGTGGAGTGAGTTAAAGAATGGTGATGGATTAAACCCAGATTAGTTGACTGGGGGTAAGTGTTTGATTTGCTCAAAGCTCCGTCCATCAGCCCCTTTGGTATCGCTTTGTTCACGCTAAATTGGCAGGGTATGCCCAGACGTGGGTCCCTTGCTCACTCTACCACTGGATTCAAAATAGCCTGGCTGATGAGGATTATGAATCCGAAACCGGTCCCAGGAGGCTTGTTTCCGGTCCAGGGAAGACATGGCTTGGTGGTTCAGGCTGGACTGTTCCCATGAGGCACAGGATCAGACTGATTTGCTTATGGCCATGTCTGAACTGGGGTGGTGGAGTGAGAGGAAGAATGGTGATGGATTAAACCCAGATATGTTGACAGGGGGTGAGTGTTTGATTTGCTCAAGCACTCCGTCCATCATCCCCTTTGGTATCGCTTTTTTCACCCTAAGTTGGCAGGGTATGCCCAGACGTTGGTCCCTTACTCACACTACCACTGGATTCAAGATTGCCTGGCTGATGAGGATTATGAATCCAAAACCGGTCCCAGGATCCTTTTTTCCGGTCCAGGGAAGACATGGCTTGGCAGTTTGGGCTGGACTGTTCCCATGAGGCACAGGGTCAGACTGATGTGCAAATGACCATGTCTGAACTGGGGTAGTGGAGTGAGCTAAAGAATGGTGATGGATTAAACCCAGATCAGTTGACTGGGGTTGAGTGTTTTATTTGCTCAAATGCTCCGTCCTTCATCCCATTTGGTATCACTTTGTTCGCCCTAAGTTGGCAGGGTATGCCCAAACGTGGGTCCCTTGTTCACTCTACCACTGGATTCAAGATAGCCTGGCTGATGACGATTATGAATCCGAAACCGGCCCCAGGATGCTTGTTTCCTGTCCAGGGAAGACATGGCTTGGCAGTTCGGGCTGGACTGTTCCCATGAGGCACAGGGTCAGACGGATTTGCATATGGCCATGTCTGAATTGGGGTGGTCGAGTGAGCTAAAAATGGTGATGGATTAAACCCAGATCAGTTGACTGGGGGTGAGTGTTTTATTTGCTCAAACGCTCCGGACATCATCCCCTTTGGTATCGCTTTGTTCGCCCCAAATTGGCAGGGTAAGCCCAGATGTGCATCCCTTGCTCACTCTACCACTGGTTTCAAAATAGCCTGGCTGATGAGGATTATGAATCCGAAACCGGTCCCAGGATGCTTGTTTCGGGTCCAGGGAAGACATGGCTTGGCGGTTCAGGCTGGACTGGTCCCATGTGGCACAGGGTCAGACTGATTTGCATATGGCCATGTCTGAACTGCGGTGGTGGATTAAACCCAGATCAGTTGACTGGGGGTGAGTGTTTGATTTGCTCAAACACTCCGGACATCATCCCCTTTGGTATCACTTTGTTCGCCCTAAATTGGCAGGGTATGCCCAGACTTGGGTCCCCTGCTCACTCTACCACTGGATTCAAGATAGCCTGGCTGATGAGGATTATGAATCCAAAACCGGTCCCAGGATGCCTCTTTCCAGTCCAGGGAAGACAGGGCTTGGCGGTTCGGGCTGGACTGTTCCCATGAGGCACAGGGCCAGACTGATTTGCATATGGCCATGTCTGAACTGGGGTGGTGGAGTGAGTTAAAGAATGGTGATGGATTAAACCTAGATTAGTTGACTGGGAGTAAGTGTTTGATTTGCTCAAAGCTCCGTCCATCAGCCCCTTTGGTATCGCTTTGTTCACCCTAAATTGGCAGGGTATGCCCAGACGTGGGTCCCTTGCTCACTCTACCACTGGATTCAAAAATGCCTGGCTGATGAGGATTATGAATCCGAAACGGGTCCCAGGAGGCTTGTTTCCGGTCCAGGGAAGACATGGATTGGTGGTTCAGGCTGGACTGTTCCCATGAGGCACAGGATCAGACTGATTTGCTTATGCCCATGTCTGAACTGGGGTGGTGGAGTGAGAGGAAGAATGGTGATGGATTAAACCCAGATATGTTGACAGGGGGTGAGTGTTTGATTTGCTCAAACGCTCCGTCCATCATCCCCTTTGGTATCGCTTTGTTCGCCCCAAAATTTACAGGGTATGCCCAGACTTGGGTCCCTTGCTCACTCTACTACTGGATTCAAAATAGCCTGGCTGATGAGGATTATGAATCCGAAACGGGTCCCAGGATGCTTGTTTCCGGTCCAGGGAAGACTTGGCTTGGTGGTTCGGGCTGGACTGTTCCCATGAGGCACAGGGTCAGACTGATTTGCATATGGCCATGTCTGAACTGGGGTGGTGGAGTGAGCTAAAGAATGGTGATAGATTAAAGACAGATCAGTTGACTGGGGGGTGAGTGTTTGATTTGCTCAAACTCTCTGTCCATCATCCCCTTTGGTATCGCTTTGTTCGCCCTAAGTTAGCAGGGTATGCCCAGACGTGGGTTCCTTGCTCACTCTACCACTGGATTCAAGATAGCTTGGCTGATGAGGATTATGAATCCGAAACCGGTCCCAGGATGCTTGTTTCCGCTCCAGGGAAGACATGGCTTGGTGGTTCGGGCTTGACTGTTCCCATGAGGCACAGGGTCAGACTGATTTGCATATGGCCATGTCTGAACCGATGTGGTGAAGTGAGCTAAAGAATGGTGATGGATTAAACCCAGATCAGTTGACTGGGGGTGAGTGTTTGATTTGCTCAAATGCTCCGTCCATCATCCCCTTTAGTATCGCTTTAAGGGAATGACATGCTATGGAAGAAATGTGATTTAGGGACCGACCCCCTGCCAATTTCTGCGCCATTTAAACATTTTTCCAAATACATTTTAATCAAATTTGGGGGGGGGGGGCGTTTGCGCCCCCCACCCAAGGAAAGCCAACATTTTTCATTAAATAAATATGCCCCGGGTGGGGCGACCCATCACCATGAGTCCGACCCGCATAAAAGACATCCCTGGTGTCTAGTGGGGTTTCCTGGCTGTTGGCCATTGGCCGACGCAAGCACCACATTACTAATATTATAAAAGCGCGTGGCGTACTACGATGTCCCGGGTGGAATAGGGAAAGATCATTAAAGAAAATAGTACTCACGACTTATAAAGCAGACTGTGTCTTAACAAGTAAAAAGTCCAGTCATTACGGGAGGTTACAAATGCAGACAAGGTGAGAGTATTAATTTTATTCACAAATGAAAAGCAACGATTTTTCAAGGACAGTAAGAGGAGTCAATTGCATTTTGTTTTTATTTACAGAGTTTTATATAGCGCGAACTTGACCCGGTATCGGGTATCAGAGCGCTTTACATGAGGACACATTTTTTTTGTTAGGCACGTTTTTATTATCATTTTTCCATTTTCCACAGTACATGTTCCATTTTCTATACAAATGTCTACCTGAAAAATTTCCCAAATAACAGAAGAGCAAAGGTCGGAGAATTGAAAGGGGAAAAGAGGCGGGAACTACGGACTGTCTCTGTGTATTATAAAAGATAACCTAACACCTACTGCACTCAGTCACCTCAGAGCCAGAGTCCCGTGACTGTTCGATAGAAATTCTCTACCGGCCTTAATCTGCCACATGGTCACTGGTGTGTAATATCCCTACCCATTAATGAAGGGGGTAATTTATCTTCTATAATACATACGGTGTCTGAAACAGAGACAACTGGTGTAGTCAGGTAGTTGGAGAACAGCTACCTGTACAACTATTAACCAACGTTTTGGTAAGAATAAAAAATAATGATTTTAACTTTATATGGCAGTTGATTCAAACTGTGAATAGACTCATCACGATGGATTTATCACTTAAAAAGTGCTCGTGCGGCCGTAGGTATAAACTACAGCCTGGAACGTTCGCCATAGATGAAGTTTACAAACATCCTTTTGAGTTGTTTTGTGTTTACAGACATAAATATATACATTTATCTGCTTATTGTGCCTGCATCCCTGAAGTGGTAGATTTTATCCTAGGATTTCTGCGGTTACTTTGACATCCTATGTAGGGTTAACGGAGGTATATTGATGATGTCGCCCCTACAAGAACCCAGCCCAGCCTTCGCCTCGTCCCTGCTGCTCAGCGCGGCGCCCCTGGCCCTGGCCCTGGCGCGGCTGCCCCTCTTAAATCACTGCCTGGGCTGACAGATGGAGATGTCAAGGACTGGAGGGGAGGGCCCTATCTGGAGGTGGCCAGGGAGAAGAGGGGGCCTCTAAGGAGCAGCCCGGTGTGGAAAGGCTTGCGCAACACCTCTCGGATAAGCTGCAAACGCAGGTCTCAAGTACTCACAATGGCATATTAGCTTGTTTAATTAGAAGGCGCCTCATACTGCAAATCTAAGCACTGTAAACGTCAGGTATTCATTTTAACCATGATTATCATTACCCAATTTCAGGGTAGTCAATTCACTGACTTGAGGAAAGTGGAAACCTGAGTAGGGATTCGAACTTCCAGGCTTCCAAACAATTTGATGATTAAAATGGTAACGTTTAAAACGAACATACGTGGAATTAATTGGAATTAATTGGAATTAATTGGAATTAATTGATCAGCATGTGCCCCGCCCTTCTAGCAGGATGCCTCAATTATTTAATCTTCCTTCATTATAATCACATGCATATATAATCATATTATCTTGATATATGCCATATCATATCCAAAATTCCAAGCAGTGTTGAAAGAGGCTACGCAGCCAGCGAAGAATAAAAAACAAAACAAAAACCCGGCACTTTATCAAAGGAGCCACTGAGAGAAGCTCTTTCCCCCGCAGCGGGCCGGCGGGAGCCCCCGGGCCCGGGCGAATAGGAGGCAAGGACAGAGGAAGATATGCTGACCTGCAGCTGCTGTAAATCAAAGTGCTTCCATCGCGATTGGCGGTCTTCACTTTTCAAGCACTACACTTGTGCTTGTGGCGGCATCCACATTGCGGGAGCGAGCAGCGGCCATATGTTTGTAATTAACGTGGCTGCGTCGCTCCCGCAAGGTGGATGCTGCCACAACACAAGTGCAGTGCTAATAAGTGAAGACTGATGGCTAAATGCCCTTTCTAGAGCAGTGCATACGCGCTGCCTAGGCGAGACCAAAAAGTTGTGGATATGAGACGGGGTGAGAGCAGGCCCAGAGGCGCGCCATGTCACAACAGCCCGCCGACTGCCACGCCGCCATTGGTCAAGTCTCATCTGCTGCCGCATGTGATGCCAAGTCATGGCGAGAGAAGAGTTGTTGGGGTGTGGGTGGGTGAAAACCAGGGTTGGCTTGGGTTTAAAAATCGTCCGGGCACGCTAAAAAAAGTGGCCCACATTTGCATATTGCCTTTCCGCAAAACACTGCTTCGGCGCAGTTTTATAAATAGAAGTGGGGGTCTCTAACAGAGGTACGTTTTCTGAACTTTACTAAGATTTTTTTTTTTTAATGCACTGATTAGTTCACATTGGTGAAAGACACCTGAATACAAGTGAGGCCACTTTTGCTTCAGGCCCCCTGCCCCCGCTCAATATGCATAGATTAATGGGCTGGCCCAGCGAGTGACACCTCTGCCCGTTGATAAAAGGGCGGTAATCAATGCCAATCCGTCCCTAGAAAGGCCACTCAGGCACCCACTGGGCCTCTGGCGGCATCTGAACAACACAGACACCGCCCTGATCGCCCCCCCCCCCCAAGCTGCCCAAAAAAGCAGCTCACAGCTGGAACTCGGATACCGGTCTCCTGGCCATTGCCGATGTGCCTGCCTTACCAATCCGACCCTGGTAAAAACGATGGAGTAAAACCCCAATTTAGGTACAAGATGTACATGGGGAGGCAGGTGCCCGACGGCTCTGCCTGGCTACAGCCCTTCCATTTCTCCATTCTGAGGGAGAGATCCCGAAGTGGAGGGCCTCTCCTCCCAGCGCTCACTGGTGGACTCAAGGTACAGCCAGAGTCCTAATTCTGTAGGTACGGGTGCCAAATTGTTCCCCAAAATACTGGTATGAACAGTCCAGATGGGGTTCTGCAGCCTGCTGGCCTGGAGGCTGGGTATTAGAGAAAGACACAGTGGCTTCCGGGGCTCATCCGTGGTGGAAGCCTCTACGCTATTAAGCCTACGTCTGAAGGCCAGAAAACAAAACGTAAGGGAGGGTCTGAGGGGAAAATCTTTTAAAGACCAGCTAGCATCCCCCGTGTGTTTTTGATAGTTAGATTGGAGGATACGTCTGAAGGCCGACAGCAGTTTCACTATAACCCTTATTACCAGAGTCCATTGACATGAATGAGGTTTCTGAAGGGTTTACCGCGACTAAAGTATTTATAATAATAAAATAAATAGGTTTCCAGATATAGCCATGCTGAGGTATTATCCTATAGATGCCGGGTAAAACTTCATGGTACACACCATAGGAACAGTGTAATGTTGTGTATGTCATCATATTCAAGGCAGCTCGCCGCTAAAACTAGGAGGCACAGGCAGGCTGGGGGTGGTTGTGAGCACACGGATAATGCGCGTTCAACAATGACGTATGTCTCTATGCCAGAGGTGAAAGGCGTGTGATGGTTAGAGGCACACTCATCAGCATGTCACAGGCAACAACCCCATTATTCCATACCGGGGAGGCAAAGGGCGTTGTGGCTCCAAGCAGCATTCTGTAAGAAGCTGGCACTGGGCTGCATGGAGGCCTTCTCAATGTGCCCTCAGGCAGGTTTGGGGAGGGCAACCATGAAGTGCTTGTAAAAGATTGGGTTACTACCCCCTGCAGCACTTAGGTTTAGAGCCCTATCAAGCATCAGGGAGGCCAGTTTGGCCTCAGCTCTTCTTCACAGGGGAGGTTGCTGCTGATTCCCGCATTTGTCCTTGAAGGCAGTCAGACTGCCCTCTCCTCTCTCCTGCATAATCTCCAGCAGGCAGGCACACAGGCACTATCTACCCGCCAGGCAGCAGGCTCTCCTGGCCCGTGGGTGATGCATGTAGGGATCCATACCGAAGACAGACTCCACTGGTTGCAGGATGAGGGAACCAGCTCTGCTTCAACACAGAAGACAGACTCCACTGGTTGCAGGATGAGGGAACCAGCTCTGCTTCAATACAGAAGACAGACTCCACTGGTTGCAGGATGAGGGAACCAGCTCTGCTTCAATACCGAAGACAGACTCCACTGGTTGCAGGATGAGGGAACCAGCTCTGCTTCAACACAGAAGACAGACTCCACTGGTTGCAGGATGAGGGAAACAGCTCTGCTTCAATACAGAAGACAGACTCCACTGGTTGCAGGATGAGGGAACCAGCTCTGCTTCAATACCGAAGACAGACTCCACTGGTTGCAGGATGAGGGAAACAGCTCTGCTTCAACACAGAAGACAGACTCCACTGCTTGCAGGATGAGGGAACCAGCTCTGCTTCAACACAGAAGACAGACTCCACTGGTTGCAGGATGAAGGAACCAGCTCTGCTTCAATACAGAAGACAGACTCCACTGGTTGCAGGATGAGGGAACCAGCTCTGCTTCAATACAGAAGACAGACTCCACTGGTTGCAGGATGAGGGAACCAGCTCTGCTTCAATACAGAAGACAGACTCCACTGGTTGCAGGATGAGGGAACCAGCTCTGCTTCAATACCGAAGACAGACTCCACTGGTTGCAGGATGAGGGAACCAGCTCTGCTTCAACACAGAAGACAGACTCCACTGGTTGCAGGATGAGGGAACCAGCTCTGCTTCAATACAGAAGACAGACTCCACTGGTTGCAGGATGAGGGAACCAGCTCTGCTTCAATACCAAAGACAGACTCCACTGGTTGCAGGATGAGGGAACCAGCTCTGCTTCAACGCAGAAGACAGACTCCACTGCTTGCAGGATGAGGGAACCAGCTCTGCTTCAATACAGAAGACAGACTCCACTGGTTGCAGGATGAGGGAACCAGCTCTGCTTCAATGCAGAAGACAGACTCCACTGGTTGCAGGATGAGGAAACCAGCTCTGCTTGATACTGTGCAGCGCCCAAACAGATGAAATGAACACCATGAGCTGCTTATGACTCCTTATAAACCCTAGTACAACCAGGAACTCAAGGTCTCCAAGACAGGCTCCGCGGACCAGCAGCAGGATGGTCCCTTCCACTACCCTCAGCATAGACCAGACATATGAGTACCAATGTCATGGCACCTTTTCCAGATCGAGGCAGCAGAGTCCTGACTGTATGGTTCTTGCAATAAATGCCCCCCTCAAGCAGAGTTTAGTCACTCAAAATCATCTTGAGCCCCATCCTTTGTGTTCCAGTCACTGACACAGCAATAGGAGAGCTCATTCTGGGTGGGTCCTCTCTGTTGCCAGGGGTTTTGTAATCTGTGCAGGAGGCATCCCAAGTAGTCATGGCAACCATGTGGACCTGCAAGGTAGGCCTAATGACAGGCAGAGATGTTGGGAGTGCGCACTAATAACAAATGAAGAGCAATGAAACGCGGCATGGGTTCAGCGATGGTGAGTACTGCGTCGCTGCTGACCAGTGGCCCCAAGCTTGTTTTGTTTCTTAAGTTTTGGGGAGGGGCGCCCTCCTGGCCCCTGCTGCTGCCTCCACCTCTCTGGGGCTGTTGCCTGGTGCCCGAATCTGACTTTCCCCTGTCTTTGTGGCATTCTGAATGGTGATGCTGCTGCCCCTGGAGCCCTGAATGTATGTACATCGACAAACGGCTTTGTGATCTGGGGTGCCCTGCCCTCCTCCCTCCATAGTCATGTGGCTGGCTCCCCCATCCGACCCTGCGTGAAGCCTTCGAGTCTGCTGCCTTGTGGTTTTTGTTTTGGATTTTTATGTGTTCCTCCATTTTAGGTTGATGCTGTAGGTTCCCATGGCCTGGGTCCTCCATCTTGGTGGTTTCCACCTATCCTCATTGTTACTGGACTGCTCCTTGTTTGCCTGTCTGTTCTTTTCCTCAGGTTGCCCCCGTTGTTCTCCTACTCCCCTCCCATCTTATACTATCACTGATTCACTGGATGTTTATGATTGTTGGCCCTTAGCCAGTTTGTATGTCTTTTACTGGGACTGTTTTGTAAGTACTTTCCCTCTTGCCGGTCTGCCTGACCCGATTAGGCATTCCTTACCCCTTTTTACCTTTCCCCCCCCACCTTCCATGCTCTGTTTGACGTTTCATGGCTATGCTATGCACTAATAACCCATGTTATTGTGTATTCACTGTTTTTCTCCTTTGTTATACTTGGCTCCTGTAACTGATGTAATTTTGTAACTTGTAACTCGCTGATCCTCATGTAAAGCCCTCTGATACCTTTGGGTCTAGACAGCCCTATAAAAAACTCTGCAAATAAAAATAAAATCAAAAGATACATGGGGGCACGGGGGCTTTCCAGGAGGGGTGACCCCAGCCTCACTGCCTGACCATGTCATTAGCTCTCTACCTGGCCGAGCAGAGTTGCTGCTTGATCATGGTCTCTTACCACCTCTTCTCATGGTGCAGATGGAACAGTCCTAACTCTAAGGACAAAGCTGCTCATGGACCGCGGGAGAGACAGGAGGAACCAAATCCACGTAGGAGTCACAGGAGCATTGCTTCCGCTGTGTGCCCTGGTGTACCTCACAACAACATGTCCGCTGGAGTATTTCATGATGACAACACGTGCCTTGGAATACTTCACAACAACACCACATGGCCTGGAGTACTTCATGACAACAACACTTCCGCCACCAACCATTGCAGAAATGGAATACTCGGCTCGGTTTTATAATAAGCTGGAACAATGCTATTTCTCACTATAAAAGACAAAAGATCTGCCTGAGAGACATAACGTGCAGTTCATTTTTACAACCATGCCATCATATTTAGAGCTTAGCAAACATAACAAGATGATGGACAGTGTGCTGAAACTTTTCAACCAATCACCCCCAGTCAAGAGATCTGGGTTAAATCCATCACTCTTCTGCTCACTAGGCAACCCCAGTTTGGACCCAGCCATATTTAAATCAGTCTTGACTCTGCTCCTCATGGGAACAGTCTAGCCCGAACTGCCAGGCTAGGTCACCCTTGGACCAGAAACAAGCATCCTAGGACCTGTTTGGGGTATCACCCCTCATCAGCTAAGCTAACTTGAATCCAGTAGCACAGCGAGCAAAGGGCCCATGTCTGGGCATATCCTTAGCCACTTAGGGCGAACATAGCTAATACAACAAGGCTGGGTCCAAACTGGGGTGGCATAGTGAGAAAAAGAAAGATGGATTAAACCCAGATCTGTGACTGGGGTGAGTGGTTGAAAAATGTCAGTACTCCGTCCATCATCTTGTTGTGTACTGTGAACTGTAAGTGGACTGGGCCCCTGCTAACCAGGTCCCAAGTGCCAGATCTTTTCCCCCCCAAAGTGTATCAGGATTGGCACAACTTCAGTGGACTCTGTAAGTCCCTAATAAATGGCACCCCTGGTACCCAGGGCATGGGTACTTAGGAAGGTCCTCTGGAGTTGCAGCATTGGTTGTGCAATCCAAGAGACCCCTGACCAAGGCTATGCACTCTACCATTGCAGGCTGAGTGTCTTGGTCCAGAGAAATCCGAAGAGTCGAAATGGCACACATTTCTCCCATACACTGCATGGGATATAGGAAGGTCACCCCTAATACAGGCTTTAGCCTTAAGGCAGGGTGCACTATATCCTATGTGTGGGCATATAAGCATGACCGGATATGCCCCTACAATGTCTGGTCCACTCTGGGATGTTGTAAGTGCACTGGGAAGCCATAAAGATTACATGGTCTGGATACTGGTCAACACAAGTTTCCTAGCTCCATGAGGGCTTCATTGATTTCTGAGATGTTTGGTACCGAACATCTTGTCTTAATAAATCCTCACTGATACCAGGGATGGATGTATTAAATTCACAAAGGAAACCTGTTTAGATGATTCCCTGAAAACCTACCAGGCACTGGTGTGGTTCCTGGTTTGTTTTTGCAAGCCTGCCACTACCAGACATGTTTATGGCCTCAGGGGGTGAGAGCTAGTACTCTCAGAGGACAGAGGCAAAGCTTGCTTTAATCAGAGGTGCTTCACACCTCCTCCAGGACAGGATGGCCTTCCTGTGTGGGAAGCTTCATAGGCAATGCCACCTTTGAAATCCAACCTAGGAACCTTCAGACAGTGGGGGTGGCCAGGCCCCCTTTCCTCCTCAACTTTTAACTGGAGGAAAGGTGGGATAATTAGTTAGATGAAGAGGAGGGTTGCCACTTTGCCTACACCACCCCTAGGGTGGGGCAGGCGATGTGAACCCCTCTCCTGAAATTCAACCATCTTGGAATGGTGGATAAATCTCCAATCAGGGCTAGGATAGTGCCTCTTCCCACAGGAAGCGATCACAAGAGGGTGAAGACACGCTAAATGTGAGTAGCCCATTGGCTACTACCTGTATCCCCTGGTAACACCCCGAAATTTAGTATTTAGGTGGTACCCCAAGATCCAGACATCTGATTCAATGGACAAGAGAAGACCAGGACAAAAAAGACCCGCAGCCTGAGAACTGAAGCCCTGCAGCAGAAGAAAAAGATGCCTGCTGCTCCTAGGACTTAACAATCACTGCTATTGCGTTGTACTGAAACCTGAAAGGACTCCAAGAATCCCGGAGCACCTCTGATCGCTGTGAAGCTCCCTTGGAGTGAAGGTATCTCTCCCCTGCATACCACAGGCACTGATCCCATGAAGGCTGGTTTGTAGAATTGCTGCTCCCTGAAGACCTCGGCGCAGCACAGAAGCAAGAAGAGGTACAACAGCTCTGGAGTGTCCGATCTGCGTCCCCACCAAGTTTGGAGGTACCAGGACCTACTGGAGACGCGGTGTACCAATACCCAGGGTACCGGACCCCCAACAATAAAAACCAAGAAGAAGAGTCCACACTAGACTCCGGAAACTCCAGGATCAACACCCATTGAGGGACATCGAGACACTCAAGATCCACTTCATGAGTGGCCCAGATGTCCTGAGATTGCCTCTCCAAGTTGTCTTTCATTTTTTTTGCCCGTCACTTCTCCTGTCCCGTCACTTCTCCTTCTCCTGTCCCGTCACTTCTCCTGTCCCTTCACTTCTCCTGTCCCGTCACTTCTCCTGTCCCGTCACTTCTCCTGTCCCATCACTTCTGCCCCGTTCACTGCTCCTGCCCGGTTACCACTCCTGCTCATGCCTAATCATCGGTCCTGCCTCATTACTTCTACTGCTTCGTCACCTCTCCTGCCCCGTCACCTCTCCTACCCGGCACCTCTCCTGCCAGTCACCTCTCCTGCCCCGTCACCTCTCCTGCCCCGTCAACTCTCCTGCCCCGTAACCTCTCCTGCTCCGTCACTTCTCCTGTCCCAGTCACTTCTCCTGTCCCAGTTGCTTCTCCGGTCCCAGTCACTTCTCCTGTCCTGTCACTTCTCCTGTCCCGTCACTTCTCCTTCTCCTGTCCCGTCACTTCTCCTGTCCCTTCACTTCTCCTTTCCCTTCACTTCTCCTGCTCATGCCTAATCACTGCTCCTGCCTCATTACTTCTACTGCTTCATCACTTCTCCGGCCCCGTCACCTCCCCTGCCCCGTCACCTCTCCTGCCCCGTCACCTCCCCTGCCCCATCACCTCCCCTGCCCCGTCATCTCTCCTGCCCCGTCACCTCTCCTGCCCCGTCACCTCTCCTGCCCCGTCACCTCTCCTGCCCCGTCACCTCTCCTGCCCCGTCACTTCTCCTGCACTGTCACTTCTCCTGCCCATCACTTCTCCTGCCCGGTCACCTCTCCTGTCCAGTTACCTCTCCTGCCCAGTCACCTCTCCTTTCCTGTTGCCTCTCCTGCCCCGTCACTGCTCCTGCCCCGTCACTTTTCCTGCCTCGTCACATTTCCTACCCCGTCACTTTTCCTGCCCCGTCACTTTTCCTGCTCCGCCACTCCTCCTGCCCGTTCACTGCTCCTGCCCGTTCACAACTCCTGTCCGGTCAGCACTCCTGCCCGATCACAGCTGCAGTCCCATCACTTCTCCTGCCCTGTTCACTGCCCCTATCCGTTCACTGCTCCTGCCGGTTACCGCTCCTGCCTATGCCTAATCACCGCTCCTGCCCCTTCACTTCTCCTGCCCCATCACTTCTCCTGTCCCCATCACCTCTCCTTTCCTGTCACCTCTCCTGCCCCGTCACTGCTCCTGACACGACAACTCTCCTGCCCCGTCACTTATCCTATCCGTTACTTCTCCTGCCAGTCACCTCTCCTGCCCCGTCACCTCTCCTGCCCCGTCAACTCTCCTGCCCCGTAACCTCTTCTGCTCCGTCACTTCTCCTGTCCCAGTCACTTCTCCTGTCCCAGTTGCTTCTCCGGTCCCAGTCACTTCTCCTGTCCTGTCACTTCTCCTGTCCCGTCACTTCTCCTTCTCCTGTCCCGTCACTTCTCCTGTCCCTTCACTTCTCCTTTCCCTTCACTTCTCCTGCTCATGCCTAATCACTGCTCCTGCCTCATTACTTCTACTGCTTCATCACTTCTCCGGCCCCGTCACCTCTCCTGCCCCGTCACCTCTCCTGCCCCGTCACCTCCCCTGCCCCATCACCTCCCCTGCCCCGTCATCTCTCCTGCCCCGTCACCTCTCCTGCCCCGTCACCTCTCCTGCCCCGTCACCTCTCCTGCCCCGTCACCTCTCCTGCCCCGTCACCTCTCCTGCCCCGTCACTTCTCCTGCACTGTCACTTCTCCTGCCCATCACTTCTCCTGCCTGGTCACCTCTCCTGTCCAGTTACCTCTCCTGCCCAGTCACCTCTCCTTTCCTGATGCCTCTCCTGCCCCGTCACTGCTCCTGCCCCGTCACTTTTCCTGCCTCGTCACATTTCCTACCCCGTCACTTTTCCTGCCCCGTCACTTTTCCTGCTCCGCCACTGCTCCTGCCCGTTCACTGCTCCTGCCCGTTCACTACTCCTGTCCGGTCAGCACTCCTGCCCGATCACAGCTGCAGTCCCATCACTTCTCCTGCCCTGTTCACTGCCCCTATCCGTTCACTGCTCCTGCCGGTTACCGCTCCTGCCTATGCCTAATCACCGCTCCTGCCCCTTCACTTCTCCTGCCCCATCACTTCTCCTGTCCCCGTCACCTCTCCTTTCCTGTCACCTCTCCTGCCCCGACACTGCTCCTGACACGACAACTCTCCTGCCCCGTCACTTCTCCTATCCGTTACTTCTCCTGCCCGGTCACCTCTCCTGCCCTAGTACCTCTCCTTTCCTGTCGCTCCTGTCGCCTCTTCTGTCTGGTCACTGCTCCTGCCCAATTCACTCTGTGTACATTAACAAATTACACAAGGTGTCAAGTTCCCCACGTACTCTGTCTGGGGAAAGCTCCTCTGTAATCACCAACTCCGATCTCACTGGCACTTGATATGCTAAAGGTAGAGGGCGGGTGCATTGTCATTCGAAAGGGGGTAATCAGCCTCAATCGGAATGACAATGGGCCTGCCCGCCGTCTGTGCGAGCTCAGGGGGGCAGGGGCTGCTGCAGCCTCTTGAGTTCACAGAGAAGTGCGAGCAGCCCCTGCAATCTAATGAAAAAAGATATTGTTTATAAGTCGGACTATTCTTGCCGTCCCGGGATGCTTTTTTGAAAGTAAAAAGTAGGGGAACGGACTGAAATTATTTTTAGAAGTAGGGGCACGCCGTGCCCTTCCGTTCCCGCCCACTTCTACCGCTGATTATAGTAGGACACCAGTGTCATTTGTTGCGAATGGCTCAACAGAAAAGCTCAGACCTAAGAAAGAGCTACTCGTGTTGTCAAAGCAGACGTTTGTCATGGGCGAGATGGGCCCACGCCCAGGGCGGCAAAAGGGTGCACCAAGCTTTCGGTATTAACCTCCAATAAACTGGACCGTCCCCATTTCTGGATTATCAAATAGGCAAAGTAGGCACCGGCCTATGGGCCCTACTCCTTTTAGGGGCCGGCATCAACGGATCAAAATAATATTGATTTGAACTTGAAAGAAAATTACAATCAAGCTTTCTCAAATATTGCTTCCAAAAGATAGACACAAATTGAATCAACTCAAAGAAATTAAAACATTACATTGAAGACTCTATAGGGAAAATACGGTATTAATGTAATGTATCCATTAACAACTTAAAGTACATCAACCAGAGACATCAGATTCACATAACAGTTTGTCTCTTAAAAGCTCATCTTCTGGCAGCTGTCAGTTTGTAAAACAAATCCGGTGCATTGGGTATAAGGAGATAATTTGTGAGGAGGCCCCCGAAATTTCGACTGCCTAGGGGCCTCCACAGGGTTTAATCCAGCACTAGCCGTCCCTCTCAGTTTGGTTCAAGCGATACGTTTTGAACTGCTACTAATGTATTTTTTAGGTCTCGCCTGAGACAGCGCATGCGCTGTCTCTTTGACACATTTAGTAAGTGGCTTTTAAAATTGCCATCATAGGCTTTTGCTGGCCTACAGCTTGCGTTCACGAGCTTGTGCACGTGCCAGCTGCCATCTGTGTTTTTATTGCAGTAATCATGCTCCTCTGCTTGCACTACCCCCTACCTTTTTAGGTCGAGGACTCCGTCGCACTGCATAAGAAGTGGGCGGAGCTCCGAAGACTTAATGTTTCTTAGAGGGAGCTTGGAACCCGCCCCTCTTCTCCATTGGCTGGCTTCCTAAACGGAGGCCAGCCATTGGAGGAGAGGGGCGTCACTCGGTCCAAGCCCCGTCTTTTTCGGATTCGGGGTCGTTTTTTTCAGCTTCTTTCTATTTACTTTCTCTCCTCTTCCCATTGGCTGGAATTTTACCTTCCAGCTAATGGGAAGAGGAGAGAATGTAAACACGCCCCTCAATCCGAAAAATGACCGTGCTTTCTCCGAGCATTTCTGCCTCGCCTCGGAGAAAGATGGTGGCACAGAGAACTCTCCTTGCAGAGGGAGGGTGTCCCTCTGCAAGGAGAGTTCTCTGTGGCTGTGATGGCGACTGTATCTCACAGCCCTCCCCGCTGCTCCGATGGCTCTTAGCACACGCTGGCACTAGCGCTCTGTCTGGCAGCGTGTGTAGAGGGCTCCAATGATCCGGCGAGCTGGAGTCTCTCTCCTGACTATCGGTTCTGACGACCATCTTGATGGACGGGGCTTAGATACAAATGGCAGTGCTTGTTTTGCAAGGACTTCTGTGCATGCAAAGCCGGCTCTCCAAAGGTGCCAAGGCTCACTCCAGGCGGTAATAAAGTAATCAGGGTCAATAAGAAATACCCAGCCGAGTTATCTCTTTCAAAAGGTCGGATTACGTTAATAGTTAATACACCATCAAGCTATTCAAAGACTTTGGGCGGCCGTTCTAAGTGAAACTCAGTAGATGTGAGAGTGACGCTAGTACAGACCGGGTGGTTCTCGGGGGCGGATGGTGAATCAGAAGCTGCTGCGAGGCGGAGTTAGAGTCCAGTCAACTCAGGCCGCCTTGGAGAAAAAAATCTTTACACCAACACCAATCCGGTTTACGCAGGCGGTCAGTGTTTATGGTGACCCACCAGATCAGATATTCTTTGAACCTGTACGGTGAATAAGATTGTATCCGTTGTCATTGATTAATTATTAAATGTGCGTTCCCTGCCTCGTAATTACGTCGAGCAAGGCCAGAGTTTGGTGCACCCAGGACCTCACAACCTATCAGGTAAGTCTACAATATTTCATTGGCACCCGTAATCCCTTTATTATTGTCTGTTCTGTGAACCCGGAGTCATGCCTGCCTTGGCAATTTTGTAACCTCTGCCTAGCTGCAACCCCCTGCTTCCATTCCCGGTCTCCCCTTTTCACTCTGTTGTCAAAGCCCTCTCCTTACCTTTGCTTTCTCCTCGCGCTCTTTGGCACCCCGGAATAGTGGCTGCTGATGTCGAAATATTGCACAGAGCTGTGCTGGTTTCCCGCTTGAGGTGCCGGCTGGGGATCAGCTTCACAGTGGACAATGATACTCATATCAATCCCTCTGGGAGAAGGGACGCACGTAGCGGTGTTTAAGCTGCCCAAAGAACAACGGCTCGGCCACAAGGTGACTAGAAAGAGAGACACTAACCTCTGTATTGCTCCCCGCCATTCTCCGAAAGATCACAACGTAGTGGAAAAGGGACACAAAGATGTCAGCTGTCCAATCAGGATCCCAGGTAATATCGCGGCAAACAGGCTCCCAACTAGAAGGTTTGTGGTCTTGTCCAAATAGAATATTAGCGTTTATGACCAACCATACTCTTATAAAATAAGGAAGGAAGCTCAGGGGGTATTTCTTATCTAACAGTCATCGCACCTATAGGACACAGTAACATCACCAGACACGTAATTCCCTCCCTGACATGCCTGGCTGCCTCCTAGATACAATAGCAAAGGACTGGGAAAGTGTATTCCTTTCAAATTCAACAAGAACGGTTAGCCTACGACCTAAAAATTAATCATACACACACAGAAACACAAATGGACACGCAAGCATAACACCACATTCACAACTATATCACATACTTAAAGTCACCCTCACCACACACAGACAGACCACTCACAAAACAGAACGCACAAAGACTATTAAAGTAAAGTGTTTCCTGCGCCCTGGTAATTGTGTTATGTGTCTCTGAATACTGTCAATCGCCCTATTTAAAATCTCCTTTTGTGCTTTAAGAGAACTAAGACATCTTAGTTTAAACAACTTGCCTAGGATCACACAGCTTTTCTGGTGAAGCCACCAGATTTCTTGTTCTCCCCAATTAGGGTTCAGAATCGTCAGCTTAAGCAATAGACCGCATCGTCTCCCATGAGATGAACATTACATTGCGCTACTTTAAGGTTCATATTTAGTCTATTTGTAATAAACGGCAAACATCCTTTACAACGCAACTTTTACCACGCAGTGCTTTTACATCGCAACTTTTCAAACGCAAACCATTACAACGCATTGCGCTGGGGGGCGCTCTAGGATAGGGAATAGATTTAATTTACTATCCAACACCTTCCCTAGTGTCCACGGGGACTGGAGTTGGAATAGTAAATTAAACTATTCACTATCCAGCACCCCAAAGCACTATGCATTGTAATGGTATGCGTTGTAAAAACTGCGATGTAAAAGCATGCGATGTAAAAGCATGCGTTGTAATGTCATACATCCGTAATAAACTAATAGTTATACTGTATTTAAGAACAGTTAAAGCAGAAACTGTCTTTTAAACTTCCCTGCCCATCTGTTAGGTTGTAAATATGACATGCTAACATCGCGTTCGTCAACGCTCTTGGCAGCTGGAGGGAAGGTTGGTAATGAAGGCACACCTGCCAGAGGGGTAGCATCGATGCCACTGCGGCGAAGGTCACCCGCCGTGGCCTCTCCTTCTGTGCCCTCTCCCACTTGCATGCGCCTCCTCGCAAGCCACATCTGCCCTTCCTGTCGGCTTCTCGCTCTCTCTGCCCTTGTTTTCCCCGCCTCTCTCGCTCCCCTTCTGAGCCCCCTGTATGTGTAGCGCTCTCCCCTCCGCCCTTGCTTCCTTCACCCCTCTCTGTCTCGTTCCACTTCTGATCCCATTTGCACATCTCCCTCCGCTCCACTGCTGACCCTGTGTGTGTGTGTACGTCTCCCTCCCTTAGGTTATGTCTCCCCCTCGCTATCTTGCTCCACGCCTGGCCCCCATGCATGTCACTTTATGCTCGTTTCCGTCTCCCCCACGCTTTCTTCTCCCACTTCTGATCACCTGTGTATCTCTCTCTGCCCTGTCGCTCTCTCCCCTTATGACCTCCATGCATGTCTCCCCCTCTGCCCTTGTTACCCTCCCACTCCCTATCTCGCTCCACTTCCCTGTGTGTCTCTCTCTGCCCTTGTTTCTATCTCCCCTGTCTCTCTCTCCACTTCTGACCTCCATGCGTCTCTCCCTCTGCCATTGTTCCCCTCCCACTCACTATCTCGCTCCACTTCCCCATGTCTCTGTCTGCCCTTGTTTCCACCTACCCTGTTTCTCTCTCCCTGACCTCCATGCGTTTCTCTCTCTGCCCTTGTTTCCTTCTCTCTCTCGCTCGCTCCCCTTCAAATCCTTGTCCGTGTCTCTCTCTGCCCTTGTATCCATCTCCCCTCTCTCTCGCCCCCCTTCTGACCTCCAGGGGTGTCTCTCTCCCTCTGCCCTTGTTTCCTTCTCCCCCTCTATATCTCATTCCACTTCTGACCCCTTGTTCTATAGGCCAGCAGATTATTTTTGTAACTGCTCTGAGTCGAAGTAATTGTTGTAACCCATGACTGGTACTCCTGAGTTCATAATGTATAATCCGAGAGTCTATAAAATAACAATTTTTGAAGTGTGTAAATGCCCGCTAAGAATCTGAGTGGTGTACTAGCTAGATTGCAAGTCTGAGTACAACAAATTACCTTAAAACGGGGGTCAACATTTCTTCCTCTGCCTTTCATTTAACCAGCCTTTCCTATCTGAGATTTTATAGTTCTCAGTAGATTTTATAGTTTTTTGTTAGAAGTTGCAATCAGAAGGGGGGCTCTGTGTGTGTGGCTCTGTCTGTGTGTGTGGGGGGGACTCTGTGTGTGTGTGTGGCTCTGTCTGTGTGTGTGTGTGGTGTGTTGGGCTCTGTGTGTGTGGGGCTCTGTCTGTGTGTGTGTGTGTTGGGCTCTGTGTGTGTGTTGGGCTCTGTCTGTGTGTGGGGGCTCTCTGTGTGTGTGTGTGTGTAGGAGGGGCTCTGTGTGTGTGTGGGTGGGGGGGGGCTCTGTGTGTGTGTGTGGCTCTGTCTATGTGTGTGTGTGGTGTGTTGGGCTCTGTGTGTGTGGGGCTCTGTGTGTGTGTGTTGGGCTCTGTGTGTGTGTGTTGGGCTCTGTCTGTGTGTGGGGCTCGCTGTGTGTGGGGAGGGTCTCTGTGTGTGTGTGTGTGTGTGTGTGTGGGAGGGGCTCTGTGTGTGTGTGTGGGGGGGGCTCTGTGTGTTTGTGGAGCAGGAGATCGCTGGTGCCACACTTGCTCGTGAGGACTTTATTTTCATGACTTTGGAGTGCAAGTAAACATATAATTGTTAGACATTTGCAAAAGAACTGTGTACCTTAACTATTACGTTTCTCATGATCTAGAATCAAATAGTGGGCTAAGTTACCCTTTTAGGCCTCTGGTACAGATAACGTTAGCTCTCTATTACCTGTTCGTTTCTAATATGTACCATATTCTTCAAGTGAGCTTTAAACGCGTCTCTTCACGATTGAATGGTTTTGTTTTTGCATCAGTACATTAAAAAAGCCTCCCTGCGTTGCTGCACTTGCTTCATGACGTGACATGTGACCAGATATATGCTTACGCATCATTTACCCTCTTGGAAAAGATTTTCTTTATTAGACCCCCCTCCCCCCAGTGAAAAAATGCTTGCTGTGTTTGCTGATGCCTATAAACTCTATGACAAAAGCCACCGTTGCAGCTTTTTAGAGCTGAGACATTTTGTGAATGTTTATTTTTCTTTGATATTGCAAGCACAATCTGTTAGGTAGCACAATACCTCATTATTATCTTGGACAACAACAGCCCATGGTGTTAAGTACAGTGCTTAAATTAGTGAACCTGCAAACAGACCATACTTATTGCCTGTCTTCTGAAAGCATACCAATGGCTTAGTTTAAAAAAGTAATAACTAAGAGGTTCCAATATGCAAAAATGTGTCCAGGTGGAGTGTAACAGATTGTAGAGTCCGAAATGCATCAGACACTGCATTTCAGCCACTATGGTGTATGGACATGCAGAGCACAGTGTCAAGCTCAGACTCAATAAGACAACGAAAAAAGTGCGCTAACGCAGGGCTTTAAGTGGGCCGGGTCTTGCCGGTGCTCAGCACGGCAGTTCCAAAAGCAGGGACTGGACAGGTCCCTATCGGGTTCTTCATTTTTGCCCTCACCAAATCTTAGCTCTGCAGCAGTACCTATGCGCTACCTTTGAAGTAACTTCAAAGAGACTTGTTATAGTTCTTTCAGTCTCATCATTTCAGAACAGAAGTATTTTCAATATTCTACTCAAGAAAGCCATAGTTGTTGCTTATGCAACTGACAACCATTGCCAAAGCCAACAGGCCTGGCTAGTTGTAGGTGTAATGTTACTTGTTGTATCATATATCTGGTTTCTTTTTCCCTCAGCGCTACCTGGGAGTGCAAATATTTTTGCTCTTTCTTTGTGTGCTGTTTTCCCCTCATTTCCCTAAGCTAATCCGTTGCTTTCCTCACTCCTCCCCATCAAGAGAGTGTGTGTTCACCCGTGTATGCATGTGTGTGCGCACGTATATACGTGTGTGTTTTCTAATTATTTGATCCCCCAACCATTCAATGTTGCTGCAAAAACTCTGAGGTGCGGACGTGATGGTGCATGCATGTGTATATGTCATCATGCTGAGGTAGCCGTAGCGTCAGGATGCAGAAATGCTCTACACAATCATTTGTTACCATATTGGGACTCTTTTTAGTTTATTTTTTAACTCTTCCGCGTTGGGAATAAAGCTTTTTTGTTTGTGGCTACTACACAGCATTGGCAAACAGCAACTGTCTTGCTAATGCTGTCTATATATCAACTTCTGCTTCACATTTGCTGTTTATAAGCACTGTAAATAAGAGATTATAGTATTTTCAAACTCATTGCTGCGAAGTATATTAACATCAGACAAAATAAATGAGTTGATCGATTCAGCCACATTCTAAACCTAGATCTCCAGCTGATACACAGATCTCATCAGCGAGTCCGTAACTCACTGACCTGTCCAAGAAGCATTGATCTTATGTATAACACTAACTCCCCAGATTCTTAGAGCCTTTAAAAACTGATGTTAATATGCCCAACTGAATGATGCTCATTTTATCAGCCCTAGAAAGATAAAAGCATGTGCCAGCTACACCAGGATTCAAAACCAACCTAAAAGTTAAACACAAATGTAAACAGTAAAAGTGTGTCGGTTTGTGAACATATATATTTTGAATATTTTACAGTATCCGGTTTCCACAAAATTTGTCAGGGCCAAAGTGCAGGATTAAACAAATCTGTACATTTCCATTCAGGTGATCGTTTGCTAATGCCTGGTACTCATTTTAGGTTTCACCTGTATAGCGCTTGCACTGTGCTTGAGAAAACGATTGTGTTTAATATAAACCTACAAGGGACTTATATCCTGCCTCACTCTCTCACTATATAATACTCACTCCTTCACTTTTTACTACTCGCTCTCTAATACTCTCTTTACTAATACCTCTCTCCTACTCACTATCAACTACTCACTCTACTACTCTACTACTTACTCTGTGTGTGGGTGCTAATGCAATAGGTCTCGCATATGCAAACGATTAAGCTATTGGCAATGTAAATGACAATGCCATTTATTTATGATTTTAAAAAAAAGAAAAGTCATGAGCAATGCCAATAGCTCTACCTTTAATA
Source organism: Lissotriton helveticus (assembly GCF_964261635.1). NCBI lineage: Eukaryota > Metazoa > Chordata > Amphibia > Caudata > Salamandridae > Lissotriton > Lissotriton helveticus. Next base: position 1,479,613,436 of record NC_136057.1, read on the forward strand.
ATGCAGAGACCATTGCATTGTAAATGCTTGTTCCCCCTCACTTCTGGTCAGCTTCATTGGTGTCTTCTATCAATGTGAATGCTCCTGCTTCCAACAGGCACACACACCATCAGTCGTCAGTGCCCGCTTCCACCAGGCACACACACCACCAGCCGTCAGTGCACGCTTCCACCAGGAACACACACCACCAGCCGTCAGTGCGCGCTTCCACCGGGCACACACACCACCAGCCGTCAGTGTACGCTTCCACCAGGCACACACACCACCAGCCATCAGTGCACGATTCCACCAGGCACACACACCAACAGCCGTCAGTGCATGCTGCCACCAGGCACACACACCACTAGCCGTCATAGCACGTTTCCACCAGGCACACACACCACCTGCCGTCACTGCACAGTTCCATCAGGCACACTCACCACCAGCCATCAGTGCACGCTTCCACCAGACACACACACCAACAGCAGTCAGTGCACGCTTCCACCAGGCACACACACCACGAGCCGTCAGTGCATGCTGCCACCAGGCACGCACACCACCAGCCGTCAGAGCATGCTTCCACCAGGCACACACACCACCAGCCGTCAGTGCACGGTTCCATCAGGCACACACACCACCAGCGGTCAGTGCACGCTTCCACCAGGCACACACACCACCAGGTGTCAGTGCACGCTTTTACCAGGCACACACACCACCAGCCATCAGTGCATGCTTCCACCCGGCACACACACCAACAGGCGTCAGTGCATGCTTCCACCAGGCACACACACCACCAGCCGTCAGTGCACGCTTCCATCAGGCACACACACCACCAGCCGTCAGTGCATGCTTCCACCAGGCACACACACCACCAGCAGTCAGTGCACGCTTGCACCAGACACACACACAACCAGCCATCAGTGCACGCTTCCACTCGGCACACACACCACCAGCCGTCAGAGCACGCTTCCACCAGGCACACACACCACAGCTGGCAGTGCATACTTTCACCATGCACACACACTACCAGCGGTCACACACTATCAGCCATCGGTGCACGCTTCCACCAGGCACACACCACCAGCCATCAGTGCACGCTTTCAGCAGGCACACACACCACCAGCCGTCAGTGCACGCTTCCACCAGGCACACACATCACCAGCCGTCAGTGCATGCTTCCACCAGGCACACACACCACCAGCCGTCAGTGCACACTCTCACTAAGGCACACACACTACCAGCCGTCAGTGCACGCTTCCACCAGGCACACACATCACCAGCCGTCAGTGTATGCTTCCACCAGGCACACACATCACCAGCCGTCAGTGCACACTCTCACTAAGGCACACACACCACCAGCCGTCAGTGCACGCTTCCACCAGGCAGACACACCACCAGCCGTCAGTGCATGCTTCCACCAGGCACAAACACCACCAGCCGGAAGTTCACGCTTCCACCAGGCACACACACCACCAGCCATCAGAGCACGCTTCCACCAGGCACACACATCACCAGCCGGCAGTGCATATTTTGACCAGGCACATACACTACCAGCCGTCACACACCACCAGCCATCGGTGCACGCTTCCACTAGGCACACACCACCAGCCATCAGTGCACGCTTTCGCCAGGCACACATACACCACCAGCCGTCGGTGCACACTTTCACTAGGCACACGCACAACCAGCTGTCAGTGCACGCATTCACAAGGCACACACACCACCAGCCATCAGTGCACGCTTCCACCAGGCACAAACACCACCAGCCATCAGTGCACGCTTCCACCAGGCACACACACCACCAGCCGTCAGTGCACACTTCCACCAGGCACGCACACCACCAGCCATCAGTGCACGCTTCCACCAGGCAAACACACCACCAGCCGTCAGTGCATGTTTCCACCAGGCACACACACCACCAGCCATCAGTGCATGCTTTCACCGGGCACACACACCACCAGCCATCAGTGCATGCTTCCACCAGGCACACACACCACCAGCCATCAGTGCACGCTTCCACCAGGCACACACACCACCAGCCATCAGTGCACGCTTCCACCAGGCACACACCACGAGCCATCAGTGCATGCTTTCACAGGGCACACACACCACCAGCCGTCAGTGCACGCTTCCACCAGGCACACACACCACCAGCCGTCAGTGCATGCTGCCACCAGGCACACACACCAACAGCCGTCAGAGCATGCTTCCAACAGGCACACACACCACCAGCCGTCAGTGCACAGTTCCATCAGGCACACTCACCACCAGCCATCAGTGCACGCTTCCACCAGGCACACACACCAACAGCCTTCAGTGCAAGCTTCCACCAGGCACACACACCACCAGCCGTCAGTGCATGCTGCCACCAGGCACACACACCACCAGCCGTCAGAGCACGCTTCCACCAGGCACACACACCACCAGCCGTCAGTGCACGGTTCCATCAGGCACACACACCACCAGCCGTCAGTGCACGCTTCCACCAGCCGTCAGTGCACGCTTCCACCAGTCACACATACCACCAGCCGTTCAGTGCATGCTTCCACCAGGCACACACATCACCAGCCGGCAGTGCATATTCTGACCAGGCACATACACTACCAGCCGTCACACACTACCAGCCATCGGTGCACGCTTCCACCAGGCACACACCACCAGCCATCAGTGCACGCTTTCGCCAGGCACACACAGACCACCAGCCGTCGGTGCACGCTTTCACCAGGCACATGCACAACCAGCTGTCAGTGCACGCATTCACCAGGCACACACACCACCAGCCGTCAGTGCACGCTTCCACCAGGCACAAACGCCACCAGCCATCAGTGCACGCTTCCACCAGGCACACACACCACCAGCCGTCAGTGCACGCTTCCACCAGGCACACACATCACCAGCCATCAGTGCACGCTTACACCAGGCACACACACCACCAGCCGTCAGTGCATGTTTCCACCAGGCACACACCACCAGCCATCAGTGCACGCTTTCGCCAGGCACACACACCACCAGCTGTCAGTGCACGCTTCCACCAGGCACACACATCTCCAGCCGTCAGTGCATGCTTCCACCAGGCACACACACCACCAGCCGTCAGTGCACACTCTCACTAAGGCACACACACCACCAGCCGTCAGTGCACGCTTCCACCAGGCACACACACCACCAGCCATCAGTGCACACTCTCACTAAGGCACACACACCACCAGCCGTCAGTGCATGCTTCCACCAGGCACACACACCACCAGCCGACAGTTCACGCTTCCACCAGGTGAGGTTCTGTGGTTTTCGACTCCGCTTCGTATCTAGCCGCCATTTTGTGTCCAGCCGCCATTTTGTGTTGCCTCACTCAGGCAGCACGGCCAACACAGTGTTTTTGCTTTTTCAGCTGCTACATGTGTCTTCTGTTAAAAAGTAACCCCTTGTCCTTGTTTACGAAACCGATGTCAGGGTCTGGCCGAGTTCGTTAATCCATGTCTAGACTGATTAATCCTTGTCTTATTCCACTGTTTGGGTCCCACCATTCTTTCTTACTTTATCTTATTTGACTGGCCTTCGCTATTCTCTTCGTGTATTCTCTTATTACACAAACTAGCATTTGAAACACACAAACATGTTCTACCACCTGCAAATTGAATTACGGGCACTAGTGTTGATTAACTTGAGGGGAGGAGAGCACACGGGGTCTGAAAGGAGGGTGTGTTTTGGATACTTGATAGCTTGTTTTCGAACTATTCCTATTCGTCAGTTTTGTATGTTTTGGGAGTAGGCATTGTAAATATGTGTACTATAAGAGACTGTGAGCCACGGAGTTAAGTGGCAGTCTCCTGAGAACATACCATTGGTGTACTATTGGACAACTGTGCTTGGCTGCAGCTAATAAACTCGATTTTCTACGCCTAACAGAGTGTCTCATGTCTCTGTCTGACAAGGCAGGTGAACCCGGAGATTACAGGCGTGCCCTGCGCCGCTCCGCCCATAAGGCCCGGTTCTCCAACTGGCGCCCAACGTGGGGCGACTTAAGTTGTAGTAGTTCAGCCCGAGGGTCGTGAGGAGCTTCGCAAGAAAATTCTGGAGGATTTGCGAACCACGAGAGCGACCCCTGTATGTCGAAGTGGACCGAAGGTCTTTTGTAGCGCGGCTACTTCTTTCCGACGGCTGCTGACGACTGCTGCCCTGACTGTCGCCCTGTCTTGGCCCTCTGGTGATGATTGCTATCGCGAGACGTTAGACGGACATCTGTTGGCGTGAGAAAACATTTAGTTAAGTATTTGTGGGTAGCGCCCACTCTTTTGTTTTGTTTTTGTTATTCGATTAGTGCACTTATCGAAGCCGAGGGGTAAGTACGTTTGTGCTGTGACTATATTGTCTTAAACCCCTTGAAGTTTGTGAAAAGTCCAGTTCGTTACGAAATGCCTGGATTTAGTAAGTTTAAGAAATTTTGCTGTTTTGGTTGTAAAAGGGATTCCCGGCTAGAGGACTCTTGTCCAATTCCTCCGGTTGGAACTCCTACTTATGAGCTCTATTCGAAACATGGTCTTGGCCCTATTATTTTTAATGAAACATGGATTTGATACACGAAGAAAGATGGTGTTTTGCAGTGGCCACAAAATGGTAGTTTTGAGTCTGACATATTAGATAATTTAGAAGCAATTTTGTTTAAGAGAAAAGCCTGGCTGGCAATGTTTGACTCTTTCCGCCTCTGGCGTAAGGAAGCCAAACAGAAAGAAATTAAACAAGCAAAGAAAAATAAGAAAGCGCACAATATGACGATGTTACAGGCTGCCCAGCAGTTTAAAAATGATGAGACTGATCAGATGATTGAAGTTTCAGAAAGACAGCATCGTGTGGCAATAGATAGATGTTACCCTGTGTTGCCTACTTCCCCACAGAGTAAGGATCTTGACGAAGATCCTTTTATGTCCCATTTGCTGAGATTACCTCCACCCTATGTATTGGGTGCTAATGCACCCCCATTACAACCTGTCATTCAGCAACCTGTTGCTCAACCAGCTGTTCCGGTTCTTCCACAATTGCCTCTTCCAGTAATTCCACCTCCACCTCCTTTGCCACCGACTTCTGTACCTCAGTATTCCGTATCTCAGTCTCCTTTACCTACAGTTTCCTTTGCCACTAGCTCTTCTCCTGCTGTACTGAACACATTGTCTCCTGTTCTAGTGTCGGATTCTCCTACGGCTCGTCAACGATTAGTTGACACGGTTTCCGGTCTCTTGTCACCTTTTCTTGGGCCTCTTAATTTGACTCCTGCCTCGTCTCGAAGGCAATCTTGTAGTCAAATTCCGGATGCTGACGAGCAGATTAAGCTAGATTCTCTCGCTCGTAATTGGATCATGAGTGGTCCACAGTATAGTGTGCGCGATATTCTAGATACTTTTCTTCAGTGGAATGCGCCTACGCAGAGATATGTCTTTAATGTTATGTGTAATACTCTTATTAAAGGATGGGGAGATATGGATTTGGATCTAACTCCTCAGGGTTTGTTCGAGATACAGGATCAATTTGATAAAGGACTTATTGAGGGTTCCGATGTAGAGCATGCCGTCCAGACACTTGTTACTTTTAGGTCTTCCTTTTTCTCTCAAGCTTCTCTTGAACCTTATCCTGCGGTTCGGCGTAAACTGAAACAATATGCTATCCGAGAAGTTCCTCCGATATGGAGAGATGCAGTTCCACAAGTAGGGGAATCCGCCTATTCCAGGTCATTTCCAGCATATATGGGTACATGATCCTTGGAAAAGATCTGAAGTGTTGGCGCTTAAACAGTCTTTACCGGACCCTCGTAAGAATCCTGCTGGGTATTATAAAGAGTTGTCCCAGACTGTTGATGCGTGTATCATGAATTTGGCAGATATTGATTTACTAATGGCAAATGTAGTCCCACAAGCATTATGGGCTAAGATTCGTAGGGAAGACCACGATCAAGCTTTAGGTGGTAATTGGGCTGCTATAACAGCTGCAGATGCAGGACAAGTAGGTGGTGTTAAACCCGATGATTTGATAACAGAATTGCCTGGTAGAATAATAGCTCTAATGAAAACGATGATGCCTGCTGTACGTGTTAATTGGGATCAGTTAGCGGCATGTAAACAAAAGACGGATGAAAGTGTCTCCGATTTCTTTACTCGTTTCGAAGAAACTTTCATCGACCATAGTGGTCAAGATATGAGTACTGAAGGTGGACAGCGATTATTCATGGATAAAATTTGTCTTTAATTTACTCCCAGAATTATCGCACAAATTGAAACATTCAGAGAGTTCATGGGCCGTTTCATCGACTGCCCAGATATTAGCTACTGCCCAGTATTATGAGAATAGGGAAAAGGAAGAAAAGGATAAAGTGGAGAAAAAGACTAAAGAGTTAAAAACGAAGATTCTTTTGCAACAGGCTTATCCCCCTCGTTCTGGTCAGCGCCAATCGCAACAGCCTCCACAGTTTCAGAGATTGTTACAGAAGCCTGCACCTTTTGTTCCGCGACCTTTGTTAGGTCCTAATCAATGTGCGTATTGTAAAGAGGAAGGTCATTTCAAGAATAGTTGTCCCGTTTTATTGCAGCGTAATGGTGGATCATCAGTGCCACAAGTCCGTGGTGGGTTTCAGTCAGCACCTAGAGGTAGAGGACGAGGTGCGTTGTCTCAAGGACAGCGTTCCTTTCCTCCTCAGAATACTACGAATTATTTTAATCAGCAGAATTCTCAATCTGCGCAATATTACAATGACGATTACTGTACAGAAAGCGAAAGTCCTGATTTTCACACTAGCTAGGACAGCCATGGACAAAGCAAGGGAGTTGTATCAGTTCCAGTGGATCAAAATGGACCTTATGTTGATGTTGTAGCATTGGGTGATACAGAACCATTTCTTTTGGATACTGGTGCAATGAGAAGTTCTATCATGCATTCCAAACTCCCTGGGGCACCTTTGTCTGGCTTAACGAATGTTTCCGGAGAATTCTCTGGCGCCCCAGTTCGCAACCCTGTTTCCTGTCCTTTGCCTATTTCTATTGGTCCTTATGATTTAGAAGCTCTGCTTCTTTTGACGACTGGTTGCGGAGAGAATTTATTGGGTTTGGATTTACTGAAACGCCTGCATGCAACATTGTATTGTTCCCTCTGGTGTACATCTTACTTTGGGTGATAAATTGGCTTCTTCGATGTATTTATCTAAGGATCAACTGCCACTTGAATTGCGTTCACTTCCTGCTACGCTTTGGGCCACGGGTCCGAATGATGTTGGTTTGCTTGAAATTCCGCCTTATGTGATTACTGTTAAGCCTGATGTTAAGTTGCCTCACATTCCTCAATATAAGATCTCTAACGATGGCGAAAGAGCTTTGTTGGCTATTGTTCAGGATTTAGTTCAGAAGGGTGTTGTTGAAGAGACAAGAGGAAATGTTTGCAATAGTTCCGTTCTGCCTGTTCTTAAACGTACTGATCCTTCTAAGCCACCTGTCTACCGTTTTGTGATCGATCTTCGAGAGGTCAACAAAATTGTTGTTCCTCAGTTTCCTGTTGTCCCGGATATTACTGCTTTGCTCACTATGATTCCTGCTTCAGCTGCTTGGTTTTGAGTTATTGATCTCAAAAATGCTTTCTTTAGCATTCCTATTGCTGAGGAGAGTAGGGATCTCTTTGGCTTCTGTCTCGGAGGCCGAAGTTTTCGATTCAAACGTGCACCTCAAGGCTATTGTGAGAGTCCCTCCATTTATAGTCAGCCTTTGAAATCTCAACTTGACGCTTTTTCTTTGCCCCCAGGTGCTACTCTTATCCAGTATGTGGATGATTTGTTAGTGGCTGCTGATTCAGAAGATGTTTGTAAAAATGCGACTGTGTCACTTCTGCAACATTTGTCTGAATTACACCACAAGGTGTCACCTTCTAAGTTACAATATTGCCACCAAGAGGTTACCTATTTAGGTCATCTCTTGTCGAAGGAGGGAAGGCGATTGACCCCAGAACGTATCCATGCAATTGCATGTATGTCTGTACATGTTGGTACGCGCTTTTCTAGGCATTACCTCTTATTGTAGACAGTGGATTCCGAATTTTTCCTTGTTAGCTAAACCTTTGTTGGCACTCACTCTGAAAGATACACCCCAAACTCTTCCTTGGACTGATGAATGCCAGAAGAGTTTTTCTGATTTACGTACTGCTTTGTGTTCTGCTCCTGTGTTGGGTACTCCAGATTATAGTAAGCTTTTCACACTCTATGTTCATGAAAGAGAAGGTTGTGCATTGTCAGTCCTGACACAACAATTTGGAGACAAACAAAGGCCATGTGCCTATTTTTCGGCTACATTGGATCCCGTAGCCAAGCCATTACCTAGTTGTCCCAGAGCAACAGCAGCAGCGGCGATCTCTATTCGTCAATCTGCTGGATTGGTGTTGGATCACACTCTTATTGTAATGGTACCACATTCAGTAGATACTCTTTTGAACAGAACAAAGACGCAACATTTAACGAGTGCTCGTTCGTCTGGATATGAGTTAACGCTTTTGGCTAGTCAGATACATATCAAGCGATGTAATGTTCTAAATCCAGCAACATTGTTACCTATTCTAGATGAGAAAGATGTACAAGAGCAACATGATTGTTTTCTTCGTACAGAAGAAGAAACTAAAGGCCGAATAGATTTGAAAGACACACCACTTGTGGATCCGATGGGATCCTGTGGGTAGACGGGTCTTGTTTCAAGCTTCCTAATGGCGAGACGACAGCAGCCTATGCTGTTACTACTTTGCATACAGTAGTAGAAACTGCACGCATTACACAGAATTCAGTGCAAGCTGCCGAGTTGATTGCATTAACAAGAGAGTGTGTGTTGGCGAAAGGGAAAAGAGTGACTGTTTACACAGATAGCCAATACGCCTTCGGCGTTGCTCATAGTTTCGGTCGTTTGTGGAAGGAAAGATGATTCTTTACTTCCCACGGCACTAAACTACAGCATGGTCAGTTGGTAACTGACCTCCTTGAATCACTTGCCTTGCCTACTCAAGTAGCGATTGTGAAGTGCAGTGCACATGAAAGGATCACCGATGATGTGGGTTGAGGGAATGCATTTGCGGATGAGGTAGCGAAAGAAACAGCGAAAGATGTTAAGAGTCACATGTATGTTGCAGGCCCTGCAAGATGGGTCAGAGAAGGAGGTATGTGTGAAAACACAGTAGAAAGTGTGAAAATTATCCAAGAGGAAGCAAGTGAGAAAGAATTGAGTAAGTGGAGAGAGAGTATGGGAATGTTGGACACGATGGGATGTTGGACGGAATTGTCATTGCACCAACGTTGGCTGTTACCAGATGCTTATGTAGTACCTGTAGTTACTATGGCGCATGGTCCAGCTCATATTAGTGCAAAGGGGATATGTAAGCTTCTGGCTCCGGTATGGCAAAATGAAGGTATTCCCAAATGTGCAGAGAATGTGGTGAAGCATTGTATTGTTTGTTTGATGCACAATCCAGGAAAGGGAACACCAACTCCGGCAGGTCATTTTGCTCCCCCTACGTACCCTTTTGAGGTATTGCAAATAGATTACATTCACAGGGAACGTTCCAATAACCTCAAGTATGTTCTGGTGGTGGTTTGTGCCTTTTCCAGATGGATAGAGGCCTACCCCCTAAAGGACAATACTGCTTTGTCCACTGCCAAAGTCCTCTTGAAGGAATTCTTTCCTAGGTTTGGTTTGCCGCACATTGTCTGGAGTGACAATGGGAGTGAATTCGTAGGCCAAATTATGCAGAAGGTGTGTATGGGTATTAGACAGAAATTCCATGCGGCAAACCACCCTCAGTCAGCGGGTTTGGTAGAGTGTTATAATGGCACTCTCAAGCTCAAATTAGCAAAGATTCAGGCCAGCACAGGTCTTTCCTGGCCTGATGCCTTGCCTTTGGCACTTTTCTCAACAAGAACGACTGTCCATTCTCGTTTAGGACTTAGTCCATATGAGGTCGTTTTTGGATGCCCAGCCAATGTCTGGGGAGTCCCTCGACCTAAGAAGTATTCTGATATTCCGTATCCATTGTTGGTTGATTACTTGCATGACCTCACCACTAAATTACGTGTTATTCGTCAACAGGTCCAAAACGCTTTGGCGAAGGCCTCCTCAGATCCAGGTCATTCCATTCAACCTGTAGACTACATCTGTGTCAAGAACTTTCAGAGGAAAAAGAATCTGGAACCTCGTTGGGGGCCGCCACGACAAGTGCTTTTGATGACACGTACAGCCGTGAAAGTTGTTGGGAAGAAAAACTGTGTCCACGGTGTGCACTGTAAAAAGGTACCCTTGCCTTTACCTTATGACCAGTGGGTCCGAGAAGGCGTAGGTGAGAAAGTACCCAGATTTTTACCATTCAGTAGTGCACGCCTGGACTGGACAAGTTCTGAGAAAGAAGACGACGACGTGTTGCAAGAAGCTGTACCACTACATTTGCGACTGAACACGTCAGATCCAGAGACTTTGTTTCGAGACCAAACAATACCTGGCAACCTAAGACCTAGGTTGACCAAAAACAATTGAACTTTGTGTTTTCCTTTCTTTCTTGCTGGTTATAATTTTGTTTTGTATTAAAAGACATTTCCACTATCCATCAAGTTGCAGGGTCACGGTATGAGTCTTAGGCTGTGACCTGAATAGTGACTAGGTCAACAGGACTTGCAGTGTCATAGGATGGCTAATAATCACAGCCAAGTGATCCAGGAAGATTACCATGAGCAACGCCTTTAGAGAATTGGATAACGAAGTGGAAGGGGGTGATATTAGGATGATAAAAAGAAACAACTATAAGAAATTATTGTTTCGTCGTTGTGGCGTAGCATTATGCATTCTAGTGTGTTTATGTAGTTTATTAGCTTGTGTAGGATGGATTGTCCACACTATGCAGCAAGCACCGGCTCCTACTTCTGTCTCTTTGCTTTCTCCTACTACTATTTCCTTGCACAAATTCTATGCACTCCCAGATCATGAGCAAATCAGGAGAACAGAATATCTCGAACAACTCATTCATCCAGTTGTTACATCAGCATCAACTGGTAGTTAACACTACTGACTGTTGGGTTTGTGGGCTCATGCCCCATAACACAGAGAGAGGAATGCCGTACTTAGTCCTCCCGTTTTGATATGAAGGTTGAGCTTGGGCTTATCTGGCTATGTTTTCTAATGCATACCAGAATCAACTCCGATATCCTCCTGGTGGGTCATATAATGGTGGAGTAGATTTTAGTCACAGTCCTTTGATAAAGGGAATAGTGACTATGGCTAAAATTGCTGACATTAGTAAGATTCCCATAGATGAGAAACGATCATATGATGGTTGGAATGTGACTCGTTATATTACTAGTCTCACTGATAAGGTTAGACAACGAAGATCTTCACCGATTTGGACCATACCTCATAAAGGTAACTTATGTTTGCAAATAAAATGGTCAGAACACTAAGATCAAACAGGAAAGGAGCAATTGCTCCCATACGTACGTTTATACACCCTTGGTTTCTTCACCGTTGGTACCATCTCAAGGTACATATTTTATCTGCCAAGATAGAGCCTACACATGGCTTCCCACCTATTTCTCGGGAACATGTTATGTGGCTTTCCTTCTTCCCACGACATATACTGCTCCTGCAGATCATCATAGAAAGGTAGAGGGGTTATTGATTCTGAAGACACAGCTGGACAAGAGGGAGGAGACTTTCTAAAAGGGTTTCTTCCCTTTTGGGGTCCAATGGTCAATAGCAGAAACATTAGACGACTAGTTTGTGTGGTCGATGCTACCATAAATGTGACTTCTGGAGCATTGAATAATCTGACAGTTGAACTTCAGGCGGATCGTCTTATGACTTTGCAAAACCGAATGGTTTTAGACATTGTCCTTGCAGATAGAGGAGGAGTCTGTAAATTAATTGGGTCTGGTTGCTGCATTTACGTTCCTGATAATGCCCCTACAGTATACAAAGCCATTTCTAAGATACATGTGATTTCCGAGTCTATTCATCAGGACACCGGAGATTGGTCTGTGATGGGATGGTTTTGGGGACTACTGTCCACATGGGGATGGAAAGTATTAACTTTCCTTGGAGCGATTCTAGCGATCATCTTTTCTTGTTGCCTCTGTTTGCAGTGTGGCCCCGCCATCTGTGGACTTTGTGCCACCTTGAGTGTTCCAAAGCCGGTGTCACAGAAAACAGAGAATATTAAAATGATGTTGCAACAACAGCTCAGTGACCTCATGACCATTGACATCGACTCAGACTAACATGAGTCCCTTGTGCTTTGCCTGAGTATGCCAAAAGGAGGGTCTGAGGTTCTGTGGTTTTCGACTCCGCTTCGTATCTAGCCGCCATTTTGTGTCCAGCCGCCATTTTGTGTTGCCTCACTCAGGCGGCACGGCGAACGTAGTGTTTTTGCTTTTCCAGCTGCTACATGTCTCTTCTGTTAAAAAGTAACCCCTTGTCCTTGTTTACGAAACCGATGTCAGGGTCTGGCCAAGTTCGTTAATCCATGTCTAGACTGATTAATCCTTGTCTTATTCCACTGTTTGGGTCCCACCATTCTTTCTTACTTTATCTTATTTGACTGGCCTTCGCTATTCTCTTCGTGTATTCTCTTATTACACAAACTAGCCTTTGAAACACACGAACATGTTCTACCACCCGCAAATTGAATTACGGGCACTAGTGTTGATTAACTTGAGGGGAGGAGAGCACACGGGGTCTGAAAGGAGGGTGTGTTTTGGATACTTGATAGCTTGTTTTCGAACTATTCCTATTCGCCAGTTTTGTATGTTTTGGGAGTAGGCATTGTAAATATGTGTACCATAAGAGACTGTGAGCCACGGAGTTAAGTTTCAGTCTCCTGAGAACATACCATTGGTGTACTTCTTGGACAACTGTGCTTAGCTGCAGCTAATAAACTCGATTTTCTACGCCTAACAGAGTGTCTTGTGTCTCTGTCTGACAAGGCAGGTGAACCCGGAGATTACAGGCATGCCCTGCGCTGCTCGGCCCATAAGGCCCAAATCTCCAACCAGGCACACACACCACCAGCCGTCAGTGCACGCTTCCACCAGGCACACACACCACCAGCCATCAGAGCACGCTTGCACCAGGCACACACATCACCAGCCGGCAGTGTATATTTTGACCAGGCACATACACTACCAGCCGTCACACACTACCAGCCATCGGTGCATGTTTCCACCAGGCACACACCACCAGCTATCAGTGCACGCTTTCGCCAGACACACACACACCACCAGCCGTCAGTGCACGCTTTCACCGGGCACACGCACAACCAGCTGTCAGTGCATGCATTCACCAGGCACACACCACCAGCCGTCAGTGCACGCTTCCACCAGGCACAAACACCACCAGCCATCAGTGCACGCTTCCACCAGGCACACACACCACCAGCCATCAGTGCACGCTTCCACCAGGCACACACACCACCAGCCATCAGTGCACGCTTCCACCAGGCACACACACCACCAGCCGTCAGTGCATGTTTCCACCAGGCACACACACCACCAGCCATCAGTGCACGCTTTCACCGGGCACACACACCACCAGCCATCAGTGCATGCTTCCACCAGGCCCACACAACACCAGCCATCAGTGCACGCTTCCACCAGGCACACACACCACCAGTCTTCAGTGCACGCTTCCACCAGGCACATACACCACCAGCCGTCAGTGCATGCTTCCACCAGGCACACACACCACCAGCCATCAGTGCACGCTTCCACCTGGCACACACCACCAGCCATCAGTGCATGCTTTCACAGGGCACACACACCACCAGCTGTCAGTGCACGCTTCCACCAGGCACACACACCACCAGCCGTCAAAGCATGCTTCCACCAGGCACACACACCACCAGCCGTCAGTGCACAGTTCCATCAGGCACACTCACCACCAGCCATCAGAGCACGCTTCCTCCAGGCACACACACCACCAGGCGTCAGTGCACGCTTTAACCAGGCACACACACCAACAGCCGTCAGTGCATGATTCCACCCGGCACACACCACCAGCCATCAGTGTACGCTTCCACCAGGCACACACCACCAGCCGTCAGTGCACGCTTCCACCAGGCACACACACCACCAGCCGTCAGTGCACGCTTCCACCAGGCACACACACCACCAGCCGTCAGTGCACGCTTCCACCAGGCACACACACCACCAGCCGTCAGTGCATACTTTCACCAGGCACACACACTACCAGCCGTCACACACTATCAGCCATTGGTGCACGCTTCCACCAGGCACAAACCACCAGCCATCAGTGCACCCTTTCGCCAGGCACACACACCACCAACCGTCAGTGCACGCTTCCACCAGGCACACACATCCCCAGCCATCAGTGCATGCTTCCACCAGGCACACACACCACCAGCCGCCAGTGCACGCTTCCACCAGACACACACACCACCAGCCATCAGTGCACGCTTCCACCAGGCACACAGACCACCAGCCGTCAGAGCACGCTCCATCAGGCACACACACACCCTGCCGGCAGTGCATACTTTTACCAGGACACACACTACCAGCCGTCACACAATATCAGCCATCGGTGCACGCTTCCACCAGGCACACACCACCAGCCATCAGTGCACACTTTCGTCAGGCACACACACCACCAGCCGTCAGTGTACGCTTCCACCAGGCACACACACGACCAGCCGTCAGTGCACACTTCCACTAAGGTACACACACCACCAGCCGTCAGTGCACGCTTCCACCAGGCACACACACCACCAGCCGTCAGTGCATGCTTCCACCAGGCACACACACCAGCAGCCGCCAGTTCACGCTTCCACCAGGCACTCACACCACCAGCCATCAGTGCACGCTTCCACCAGGCACACACACCACCAGCCGTCAGAGTACGCTTCCACCAGGCACACACATCAGCAGCCGGCAGTGCATATTTTGACTAGGCACATACACTACCAGCCGTCACACACTACCAGCAAGCGGTGCACGCTTCCACCAGGCACACACCACCAGCCATCAGTGCATGCTTTTGCCAGGCACACACACACCACCAGCCGTCAGTGCATGCTTTCACCGGGCACATGCACAACCAGCTGTCAGTGCACGCATTCACCAGGCACACACACCACCAGCCGTCAGTGCACGCTTCCACCAGGCACACACACCACCAGCCATCAGTGCACGCTTTTACCAGGCACACACACGACCAGCCGTCAGTGCACGCTTCCACCAGGCACACACACCACCAGCCATCAGTGCACGCTTCCACCAAGCACACACACCACCAGTCGTCAGTGCATGTTTCCACAATGCACACACAGCACCATCCGTCAGTGTACACTTTCACCGGGCACACACACCACCAGCCATCAGTGCACGCTTTCACCGGGCACACACACAACCAGCCGTCAGTGCATGCTTCCACCAGGCACACACACCACCAGCCATCAGTGCACGCTTCCACCAGGCACACACACCACCAGTCGTCAGTGCACGCTTCCACCAGGCACATACACCACCAGCCGTTAGTGCACGCTTCCACCAGGCACACACACCACTAGCCATCAGTGCAAGCTTCCACCTGGCACACACCACCAGCCATCAGTGCATGCTTTCACAGGGCACACACACCACCAGCCGTCAGTGCACGCTTCCACCAGGCACACACACCACCAGCCGTCAGTGCATGCTGCCACCAGGCACACACACCACCAGCCGTCAAAGCATGCTTCCACCAGGCACACACATCACCAGCCGTCAGTGCACAGTTCCATCAGGCACACTCACCACCAGCCATCAGTGCACGCTTCCACCAGGCACACACAACAACAGCCGTCAGTGCACGCTTCCACCAGACACACACACACCAGCCGTCAGTGCATGCTGCCACCAGGCACACACACCACCAGCCATCACAGCACGCTTCCTCCAGGCACACACACCACCAGGCATCAGTGCACGGTTACATCAGGCACACACACCACCAGCCGTCAGTGCACGCTTCCACCAGGCACACACACCACCAGCCGTCAGTGCACGCTTTAACCTGGCACACACACCAACAGCTGATAGTGCATGATTCCACCCGGCACACACACCACCAGCCGTCAGTGTACACTTCCACCAGGCACACACACCACCAGCCGTCAGTGCACGCTTCCACAAGGCACACACACCACCAGCCATCAGTGCACGCTTCCACCAGGCACACACACCACCAGCCGTCAGAGCACGCTTCCACCAGGCACATACACCACAGCCGGCAGTGCATACTTTCACCAGGCACACACACTACCAGCCGTCACACACTATCAGCCATTGGTGCACGCTTCCACCAGGCACAAACCACCAGCCATCAGTGCACCCTTTCGGCAGGCACACACACCACCAACCGTCAGTGCACGCTTCCACCAGGCACACACATCACCAGCCATCAGTGCATGCTTCCACCAGGCACACACACCACCAGCCACCAGTGCACGCTTCCACCAGACACACACACCACAAGCCATCAGCGCACGCTTCCACCAGGCACACACACCACCAGCCGTCAGTGCACGCTTCCACCAGGCACATACACCACCAGCCGTCAGTGCATGCTTCCGCCAGGCACACACACCACCAGCCGCCAGTTCACGCTTCCACCAGGCACACACACCACCAGCCATCAGTGCACGCTTCCACCAGGCACACACACCACCAGCCGCCAGAGTACGCTTCCACCAGGCACACACATCAGCAGCCGGCAGTGCATATTTTGACCAGGCACATACACTACCAGCCATCACACACTACCAGCAATCGGTGCGCGCTTCCACCAGGCACACACCACCAGCCATCAGTGCACGCTTTTGCCAGGCACACACACACCACCAGCCGTCAGTGCATGCTTTCACCGGGCACACACACAACCAGCTGTCAGTGCATGCATTCACCAGGCACACACACCACCAGCCATCAGTGCACGCTTCCACCAGGCACACACACCACCAGCCATCAGTGCACGCTTTTACCAGGCACACAAACGACCACCCGTCAGTGCAGGCTTTCATCAGGCACACACACCACCAGCCATCAGTGCACGCTTCCACCAAGCACACACACCACCAGCCGTCAGTGCATGTTTCCACCACGCACACACAGCGCCAGCCGTCAGTGCACGCTTTCACCGGGCACACACACCACCAGCCGTCAGTGCATGCTTCCACCAGGCACACACACCACCAGCTGTCAGTGCACACTTCCACCAGGCACAAACACCACTAGTCTTCTGTGCACGCTTCCACAAGGCACACACACCACCAGCCGTCAGTGCACGCTTCCACCAGGCACACACACCACCAGCCATCAGTGCACGCTTCCACCAGGCACACACACCACCAGTCGTCAGTGCACACTTTCACCGGGCACACACCACCAGCCATCAGTGCATGCTTTCACAGGGCACACACACCACCAGCCATCAGTGCACGCTTCCACCAGGCACACACACTACCATCCGTCACACACTACCAGCCGTCAGTGCATGCTTCCACCAGGCACACACCACCAGTTGTCAGTGCACGCTTTCACCAGGCACACACACACACACCACCAGCCATCGGTGCACACTTTCACCAGGCACACACACTACCAGCCGTCAGTGCACGCTTTCACCAGGCACACACACCACCAGCCGTCATTGCACGCTTTCACCGGGCACACACACCACCAGCCGGCAGTGCATATTTTGACCAGGCACATACACTACCAGCCGTCACACACTACCAGCCATCGGTGCACGCTTCCACTAGGCACACACCACCAGCCATCAGTGCACGCTTTCGCCAGGCACACACACACCACCAGCCGTCGGTGCATGCTTTCACCGGGCACACTTACAACCAGCTGTCAGTGCAGGCATTCACCAGGCACACACACCACCAGCCCTCAGTGCACGCTTCCACCAGGCACACACACCACCAGCCATCAGTGCATGCTTTTACCAGGCACACACACCACCAGCCATCAGTGCACGCTTCCACCAGGCACACACAACACCAGCCATCAGTGCACGCTTCCACCAGGCACACACACCACCAGCCGTCAGTGCATGTTTCCACCAGGCACACACACCACCAGCCATCAGTGCACGCTTTCACCGGGCACACACACCACCAGCCGTCAGTGCATGCTTCCACCAGGCACACACACCACCAGCTGTATGTGCACGCTTCCACCAGGCACACACACCACCAGTCTTCAGTGCACGTTTCCACCAGGCACACACACCACCAGCCATCAGTGCACACTTCCACCAGGCACACACACCACCAGCCATCAGTGCACGCTTCCACCAGGCACACACACCACCAGCCGTCAGTGCACGCTTTCACCGGGCACACATCACCAGCCATCAGTGCATGCTTTCACAGAGCACACACACCACCAGCCATCAGTGCACGCTTCCACCAGGCACACAAACCACCAGCCGTCAATGCACGCTTCCACCAGGCACACACACTACCATCTGTCACACACTACCAGCCGTCGGTGCATGCTTCCACCAGGCACACACCACCAGTTGTCAGTGCACGCTTTCACCAGGCACACACACCACCAGCCATCGGTGCACGCTTTCACCAGGCACACACACCACCAGCCGTCAATGCACGCTTTCACAGGGCACCCACCACCAGCCATCAGTGCATGCTTTCACAGGGCACACACACCACCAGCCGGCAGTGCATATTTTGACCAGGCACATACACTACCAGCCGTCACACACTACCAGCCATCGGTGCACGCTTCCACCAGGCACATACCACCAGCCATCAGTGCACGCTTTCGCCAGGCACACACACACCACCAGCCGTCAGTGCATGCTTTCACCGGGCACACGCACAACCAGCTGTCAGTGCAGGCATTCACCAGGCACACACACCACCAACCGTCAGTGCACGCTTCCACCAGGAACACACACCACCAGCCATCAGTGCATGCTTTTACCAGGCACACACACCACCAGCCATCAGTGCACGCTTCCACCAGGCACACACAACACCAGCCATCAGTGCACGCTTCCACCAGGCACACACACCACCAGCCGTCAGTGCATGCTGCCACCAGGCACACCCACCACCAGCCGTCAGAGCATGTTTCCACTAGGCACACACACCACCAGCCGTCAGTGCACAGTTCCATCAGGCACACTCACCACCAGCCATCAGTGCACGCTTCCACCAGGCACACACACCACAGCAGTCAGTGCACGCTTCCACCAGGCACCCACACCACCAGCCCTCAGAACACGCTTCCACCAGGCACACACACCACCAGCCGTCAGTGCACGGTTCCATCAGGCACACACACCACCAGCCGTCAGTGCACGCTTCTACCAGGCACACACACCACCAGCCGTCAGTGCACGCTTTAACCAGGCACACACAACACCAGCCGTCAGTGCATGTTTCCACCCGGCACACACACTACCAGCCGTCAGTGTACGCTTCCACCAGGCGCACACACCACCAGCCGTCAGTGCACGCTTCCACCAGGCACACACACCACCAGTCGTCAGTGCACGCTTCCACCAGGCACAGACACTACCAGCCGTCACACACTACCAGCCGTCGGTGCACGCTTCCACCAGGCACACACCACCAGCCACCAGTGCACACTTTCGTCAGGCACACACACCACCAGCCGTCAGTGTACGCTTCCACCAGGCACACACACGACCAGCCGTCAGTGCACACTTCCACTAAGGCACACACACCACCAGCCGTCAGTGCACGCTCCATCAGGCACACACACACCCTGCCGGCAGTGCATACTTTTACCAGGCACACACACTACCAGCCGTCACACAATATCAGCCATCGGTGCACGCTTCCACCAGGCACACACCACCAGCCATCAGTGCACACTTTCGTCAGGCACACACACCACCAGCCGTCAGTGTACGCTTCCACCAGGCACACACACGACCAGCCGTCAGTGCACACTTCCACTAAGGCACACACACCACCAGCCGTCAGTGCACGCTTCCACCAGGCACACACACCACCAGCCGTCAGTGCATGCTTCCACCAGGCACACACACCAGCAGCCGCCAGTTCACGCTTCCACCAGGCACTCACACCACCAGCCATCAGTGCACGCTTCCACCAGGCACACACACCACCAGCCGTCAGAGTACGCTTCCACCAGGCACACACATCAGCAGCCGGCAGTGCATATTTTGACTAGGCACATACACTACCAGCCGTCACACACTACCAGCAAGCGGTGCACGCTTCCACCAGGCACACACCACCAGCCATCAGTGCATGCTTTTGCCAGGCACACACACACCACCAGCCGTCAGTGCATGCTTTCACCGGGCACATGCACAACCAGCTGTCAGTGCACGCATTCACCAGGCACACACACCACCAGCCATCAGTGCACGCTTCCACCAGGCACACACACCACCAGCCATCAGTGCACGCTTTTACCAGGCACACACACGACCAGCCGTCAGTGCACGCTTCCACCAGGCACACACACCACCAGCCATCAGTGCACGCTTCCACCAAGCACACACACCACCAGTCGTCAGTGCATGTTTCCACAATGCACACACAGCACCATCCGTCAGTGTACGCTTTCACCGGGCACACACACCACCAGCCATCAGTGCACGCTTTCACCGGGCACACACACCACCAGCCGTCAGTGCATGCTTCCACCAGGCACACACACCACCAGCCATCAGTGCACGCTTCCACCAGGCACACACACCACCAGTCGTCAGTGCACGCTTCCACCAGGCACATACACCACCAGCCGTTAGTGCACGCTTCCACCAGGCACACACACCACCAGCCATCAGTGCAAGCTTCCACCTGGCACACACCACCAGCCATCAGTGCATGCTTTCACAGGGCACACACACCACCAGCTGTCAGTGCACGCTTCCACCAGGCACACACACCACCAGCCGTCAGTGCATGCTGCCACCAGGCACACACACCACCAGCCGTCAAAGCATGCTTCCACCAGGCACACACATCACCAGCCGTCAGTGCACAGTTCCATCAGGCACACTCACCACCAGCCATCAGTGCACGCTTCCACCAGGCACACACAACAACAGCCGTCAGTGCACGCTTCCACCAGACACACACACACCAGCCGTCAGTGCATGCTGCCACCAGGCACACACACCACCAGCCATCACAGCACGCTTCCTCCAGGCACACACACCACCAGGCATCAGTGCACGGTTACATCAGGCACACACACCACCAGCCGTCAGTGCACGCTTCCACCAGGCACACACACCACCAGCCGTCAGTGCACGCTTTAACCTGGCACACACACCAACAGCTGATAGTGCATGATTCCACCCGGCACACACACCACCAGCCGTCAGTGTACACTTCCACCAGGCACACACACCACCAGCCGTCAGTGCACGCTTCCACAAGGCACACACACCACCAGCCATCAGTGCACGCTTCCACCAGGCACACACACCACCAGCCGTCAGAGCACGCTTCCACCAGGCACATACACCACAGCCGGCAGTGCATACTTTCACCAGGCACACACACTACCAGCCGTCACACACTATCAGCCATTGGTGCACGCTTCCACCAGGCACAAACCACCAGCCATCAGTGCACCCTTTCGGCAGGCACACACACCACCAACCGTCAGTGCACGCTTCCACCAGGCACACACATCACCAGCCATCAGTGCATGCTTCCACCAGGCACACACACCACCAGCCACCAGTGCACGCTTCCACCAGACACACACACCACAAGCCATCAGCGCACGCTTCCACCAGGCACACACACCACCAGCCGTCAGTGCACGCTTCCACCAGGCACATACACCACCAGCCGTCAGTGCATGCTTCCGCCAGGCACACACACCACCAGCCGCCAGTTCACGCTTCCACCAGGCACACACACCACCAGCCATCAGTGCACGCTTCCACCAGGCACACACACCACCAGCCGCCAGAGTACGCTTCCACCAGGCACACACATCAGCAGCCGGCAGTGCATATTTTGACCAGGCACATACACTACCAGCCATCACACACTACCAGCAATCGGTGCGCGCTTCCACCAGGCACACACCACCAGCCATCAGTGCACGCTTTTGCCAGGCACACACACACCACCAGCCGTCAGTGCATGCTTTCACCGGGCACACACACAACCAGCTGTCAGTGCATGCATTCACCAGGCACACACACCACCAGCCATCAGTGCACGCTTCCACCAGGCACACACACCACCAGCCATCAGTGCACGCTTTTACCAGGCACACAAACGACCACCCGTCAGTGCAGGCTTTCATCAGGCACACACACCACCAGCCATCAGTGCACGCTTCCACCAAGCACACACACCACCAGCCGTCAGTGCATGTTTCCACCACGCACACACAGCGCCAGCCGTCAGTGCACGCTTTCACCGGGCACACACACCACCAGCCGTCAGTGCATGCTTCCACCAGGCACACACACCACCAGCTGTCAGTGCACACTTCCACCAGGCACAAACACCACTAGTCTTCAGTGCACGCTTCCACAAGGCACACACACCACCAGCCGTCAGTGCACGCTTCCACCAGGCACACACACCACCAGCCATCAGTGCACGCTTCCACCAGGCACACACACCACCAGCCGTCAGTGCACACTTTCACCGGGCACACACCACCAGCCATCAGTGCATGCTTTCACAGGGCACACACACCACCAGCCATCAGTGCACGCTTCCACCAGGCACACACACTACCATCCGTCACACACTACCAGCCGTCAGTGCATGCTTCCACCAGGCACACACCACCAGTTGTCAGTGCACGCTTTCACCAGGCACACACACACACACCACCAGCCATCGGTGCACACTTTCACCAGGCACACACACTACCAGCCGTTAGTGCACGCTTTCACCAGGCACACACACCACCAGCCGTCATTGCACGCTTTCACCGGGCACACACCACCAGCCATCAGTGCATGCTTTCACAGGGCACACACACCACCAGCCGGCAGTGCATATTTTGACCAGGCACATACACTACCAGCCGTCACACACTACCAGCCATCGGTGCACGCTTCCACCAGGCACACACCACCAGCCATCAGTGCACGCTTTCGCCAGGCACACACACACCACCAGCCGTCGGTGCATGCTTTCACCGGGCACACGTACAACCAGCTGTCAGTGCAGGCATTCACCAGGCACACACACCACCAGCCCTCAGTGCACGCTTCCACCAGGCACACACACCACCAGCCATCAGTGCATGCTTTTACCAGGCACACACACCACCAGCCATCAGTGCACGCTTCCACCAGGCACACACAACACCAGCCATCAGTGCACGCTTCCACCAGGCACACACACCACCAGCCGTCAGTGCATGTTTCCACCAGGCACACACACCACCAGCCATCAGTGCACGCTTTCACCGGGCACACACACCACCAGCCGTCAGTGCATGCTTCCACCAGGCACACACACCACCAGCTGTCAGTGCACGCTTCCACCAGGCACACACACCACCAGTCTTCAGTGCACGTTTCCACCAGGCACACACACCACCAGCCATCAGTGCACACTTCCACCAGGCACACACACCACCAGCCATCAGTGCACGCTTCCACCAGGCACACACACCACCAGCCGTCAGTGCACGCTTTCACCGGGCACACATCACCAGCCATCAGTGCATGCTTTCACAGAGCACACACACCACCAGCCATCAGTGCACGCTTCCACCAGGCACACAAACCACCAGCCGTCAATGCACGCTTCCACCAGGCACACACACTACCATCCGTCACACACTACCAGCCGTCGGTGCATGCTTCCACCAGGCACACACCACCAGTTGTCAGTGCACGCTTTCACCAGGCACACACACACACCACCAGCCATCGGTGCACGCTTTCACCAGGCACACACACCACCAGCCGTCAATGCACGCTTTCACAGGGCACCCACCACCAGCCATCAGTGCATGCTTTCACAGGGCACACACACCACCAGCCGGCAGTGCATATTTTGACCAGGCACATACACTACCAGCCGTCACACACTACCAGCCATCGGTGCACGCTTCCACCAGGCACATACCACCAGCCATCAGTGCACGCTTTCGCCAGGCACACACACACCACCAGCCGTCAGTGCATGCTTTCACCGGGCACACGCACAACCAGCTGTCAGTGCAGGCATTCACCAGGCACACACACCACCAACCGTCAGTGCACGCTTCCACCAGGAACACACACCACCAGCCATCAGTGCATGCTTTTACCAGGCACACACACCACCAGCCATCAGTGCACGCTTCCACCAGGCACACACAACACCAGCCATCAGTGCACGCTTCCACCAGGCACACACACCACCAGCCGTCAGTGCATGCTGCCACCAGGCACACCCACCACCAGCCGTCAGAGCATGTTTCCACTAGGCACACACACCACCAGCCGTCAGTGCACAGTTCCATCAGGCACACTCACCACCAGCCATCAGTGCACGCTTCCACCAGGCACACACACCACAGCAGTCAGTGCACGCTTCCACCAGGCACACACACCACCAGCCCTCAGAACACGCTTCCACCAGGCACACACACCACCAGCCGTCAGTGCACGGTTCCATCAGGCACACACACCACCAGCCGTCAGTGCACGCTTCTACCAGGCACACACACCACCAGCCGTCAGTGCACGCTTTAACCAGGCACACACAACACCAGCCGTCAGTGCATGTTTCCACCCGGCACACACACTACCAGCCGTCAGTGTACGCTTCCACCAGGCGCACACACCACCAGCCGTCAGTGCACGCTTCCACCAGGCACACACACCACCAGTCGTCAGTGCACGCTTCCACCAGGCACAGACACTACCAGCCGTCACACACTACCAGCCGTCGGTGCATGCTTCCACCAGGCACACACCACCAGTTGTCAGTGCACGCTTTCACCAGGCACACACACACACCACCAGCCATCGGTGCACGCTTTCACCAGGCACACACACCACCAGCCGTCAGTGCACGCTTTCACCAGGTGCACACACCACCAACCATCTGTGCACGCTTCCACCAGGCACACAAACCACCAGCCATCAGTGCACGCTTCCACCAGGCACACAAACCACCAGCCGTCGGTGCACGCTTTCACCGGGCACACACCACCAGCCATCAGTGCATGCTTTCACTAGGCACACACACCACCAGCCGTCAGTGCACGCTTCCACCAGGCACACACACCACCAGCCGTCAGTGCACGCTTCCACCAGGCACACACACCACCAGCCATCAGTGCACGCTTCCACCAGGGGCACACCACCAGCCATCAGTGCATGCTTTCACAGGGCACACACATCACCAGCCGTCAGTGCAGGCTTCCACCAGGCACACACACCACCAGCCGTCAGTGCATGCTGCCACCAGGCACACCCACCACCAGCCGTCAGAGCATGTTTCCACTAGGCACACACACCACCAGCCGTCAGTGCACAGTTCCATCAAGCACACTCACCACCAGCCATCAGTGCACGCTTCCACCAGGCACACACACCACAGCAGTCAGTGCACGCTTCCACCAGGCACACACACCACCAGCCCTCAGAACACGCTTCCACCAGGCACACACACCACCAGCCGTCAGTGCACGGTTCCATCAGGCACACACCACCAGCCGTCAGTGCACGCTTCTACCAGGCACACACACCACCAGCCGTCAGTGCACGCTTTAACCAGGCACACACAACACCAGCCGTCAGTGCATGTTTCCACCCGGCACACACACCACCAGCCGTCAGTGTACGCTTCCACCAGGCGCACACACCACCAGCCGTCAGTGCACGCTTCCACCAGGCACACACACCACCAGCCGTCAGTGCACGATTCCACCAGGCACACACACCACCAGCCGTCAAGAGCACGCTTCCACCAGGCACACACACCACAGCCGGCAGTGCATACTTTCACCAGGCACACACACTACCAGCCGTCACACACTATCAGCCATCGGTGCACGCTTCCACCAGGCACACACCACCAGCCGTCAGTGCATGTTCCACCAGGCACACACACCTACAGCCGCCAGTGCACGCTTCCACCAGGCACACACACCACCAGCCGTCAGTGCATGCTTCCACCAGGCACACACACCACCAGCCACCGGTTCACGCTTCCACCAGGCACACACACCACCAGCCATCAGTGCACGCTTCCACCAGGCACACACACCACCAGCCGTCAGAGCACGCTTCCACCAGGCACACACATCACCAGCCGGCAGTGCATATTTTGACCAGGCACATACGTTAGCAGCCGTCACACACTACCAGCCATCGGTGCACGCATCCACCAGGCACACACCACCAGCCATCAGTGCACGCTTTCGCCAGACACACACACACCACCAGCCGTCGGCACACACTTCCACCGGGCACACGCACAACCAGCTGTCAGTGCACGCATTCACCAGGCACACACCACCAGCCGCCAGCTCACGCGTCCACCAGGCACACCCTCCACCAGCCATCAGTGCACGCTTCCACCAGGCACACACACCACCAGCCATCAGTGCACGCTTCCACCAGGCACACACACCACCAGCCGTCAGTGCACGCTTCCACCAGGCACACACACCACCAGCCGTCAGTGCATGTTTCCACCAGGCACACACACCACCAGCCGTCAGTGCACGATTTCACCGGGCACACACACCACCAGCCCTCAGTGCATGCTTCCACCAGGCACACACACCACCAGCCGTCAGTGCACGCTTCCACCAGGCATACACACCACCAGTCTTCAGTGCACGCTTCCACCAGGCACACACACCACCAGCCGTCAGTGCACGCTTCCACCAGGCACACACACCACCAGTCTTCAGTGCACGCTTCCACCAGGCACACACACCACCAGCCATCAGTGCACGCTTCCACCAGGGACACACCACCAGCCATCAGTGCATGCTTTCACAGGGCACACACATCACCAGCCGTCAGTGCATGCTTCCACCAGGCACACACACCACCAGCCGTCAGTGCATGCTGCCACCAGGCACACCCACCACCAGCCGTCAGAGCATGTTTCCACTAGGCACACACACCACCAGCCGTCAGTGCACAGTTCCATCAGGCACACTCACCACCAGCCATCAGTGCACGCTTCCACCAGGCACACACACCACAGCAGTCAGTGCACGCTTCCACCAGGCACACACACCACCAGCCCTCAGAACACGCTTCCACCAGGCACACACACCACCAGCCGTCAGTGCACGGTTCCATCAGGCACACACACCACCAGCCTTCAGTGCACGCTTTAACCAGGCACACACAACACCAGCCGTCAGTGCATGTTTCCACCCGGCACACACACCACCAGCCGTCAGTGTACGCTTCCACCAGGCGCACACACCACCAGCCGTCAGTGCACGCTTCCACCAGGCACACACACCACAGCCGGCAGTGCATACTTTCACCAGGCACACACACTACCAGCCGTCACACACTATCAGCCATCGGTGCACGCTTCCACCAGGCACACACCACCAGCCGTCAGTGCATGCTTCCACCAGGCACACACACCTCCAGCCGCCAGTGCACGCTTCCACCAGGCACACACACCACCAGCCGTCAGTGCATGCTTCCACCAGGCACACACACCACCAGCCACCAGTTCACGCTTCCACCAGGCACACACACCACCAGCCATCAGTGCACGCTTCCACCAGGCACACACACCACCAGCCGTCAGAGCACGCTTCCACCAGGCACACACATCACCAGCCGGCAGTGCATATTTTGACCAGGCACATACGTTAGCAGCCGTCACACACTACCAGCCATCGGTGCACGCATCCACCAGGCACACACCACCAGCCATCAGTGCACGCTTTTGCCAGACACACACACACCACCAGCCGTCGGCGCACACTTCCACTGGGCACACGCACAACCAGCTGTCAGTGCACGCATTCACCAGGCACACACCACCAGCCACCAGCTCACGCGACCACCAGGCACACCCTCCACCAGCCATCAGTGCACGCTTCCAGCAGGCACACACACCACCAGCCATCAGTGCACGCTTCCACCAGGCACACACACCACCAGCCATCAGTGCACGCTTCCACCAGGCACACACACCACCAGCCGTCAGTGCATGTTTCCACCAGGCACACACACCACCAGCCGTCAGTGCACGATTTCACCGGGCACACACACCACCAGCCCTCAGTGCATGCTTCCACCAGGCACACACACCACCAGCCGTCAGTGCACGCTTCCACCAGGCATACACACCACCAGTCTTCAATGCACGCTTCCACCAGGCACACACACCACCAGCCATCAGTGCACGCTTCCACCAGGCACACACACCACCAGCCATCAGTGCTCGCTTCCACCAGGCACACACACCACCAGCCGTCAGTGCACGCTTTCACCGGGCACACAGCACAAGCCATCAGTGCATGCTTTCACAGGGCACACACACCACCAGCCGTCAGTGCGCGCTTCTACCAGGCACACACACTACCATTGTCGTGTATTCCTATAGGTTCTGAATCAATCCCCCTATTCCTGACCCTGTTCTAGTTAAACTAACTATCAAGTTAACTAACAGTCAACCCATGAGGCAAGACAAGCCCCCATGATGCAGATACCGTTATCTGACGCAGTCACACTACGGCAAAGGAACATGTTATCTGATTAGGTCATAACGCTTGAGATCTAATTAGACAAGCGACATTCCTCCAGCCCCTGATAAGGCATACGACGTTCTCATAACAAATCAAACCTATGACAACCTGGAAAATCCGTGCGCCCATTGTTTTGATTTCACAGAGAACTTTAGTAAAGAATGTGCTAACGAGCAAGTCGTATGACATCTTTATTGACGTATCTATGTCCATCCTTACGTCAATCTCGGCACCTTTAAGGTATAAATATTGCCGATCTTGCCCTATGCAAACACACGCGTGGTGACGAGATGGAGCAGCCATACTTGCCGAAGCCCAGAAGCAGAGCAGACCCCGCTGGCGCAGCCCCGCCTTCCTGACGCGCTGAGAGACGCGCTGCTATCTCAAGCCGAGAGACCCAGCACCGGCGCTTTCGGGCAGCCCTCGCAGGCGGCCTGGAATATCGAGAGCAGAGAAAGAGATACCATTCCTCATTCATCCTAAATTCCAGGTACAGAACTGAATAACCCCTCACAGAGAATTCTTTAGTTATTCACTTGGCAAAAACAAACTTAACTTAAACTGTGACTTTCTATTCCCGCCCACGCATTAGACTTAGGTCAGGTACACGGGGTAGGCGTATTTAGAAACACCAGTTGAGTACGTTTAGTCAAATGTATATGTGTATGTAAATATATTTTAATCATTTTAAACATCATATGGCTCAGAAACCATATCAATGTTTTTACAGTATTATTTTATACTATTGCTTGTAATGTATGCACTTTACTTAACTATAAGTATTGCAATAATATCGATCCATTTCTCTTGTACGAGAAAAGAGACTGATCAATAAATAACACCTTTTTATTGAACACGCCCGTCTCTTCCTTTTCTCTACATACTGATGAGACTAAGAATGCACGTACTGACTGAGTAAAATAATTGCCTTGTGCTCACACGACTCTCGAGATTGACTCTTGATTAGGGGAGAGCAAAGTTGTCATGTTCTATGGTTGTCAGAAACTAAATCCCTTCTTGTCTGATCAGGGGAGTTAATTCTTTCCTGAACATTCGAGAAAGTTTCTAGCGAACTCTGAGCTACGCTGGCAAACCCAAAACTTAAGTCTAGTATCGACAGTAGTAGACCTAGTTAACGTCTGGCCTAGGCCTTTACTGCTGTAGGTATTATTCCAATGCGCAGAGCCTATTGGGAAGATAGGAGCTACACTACATGGCGCCCAACGCGTTTGGAAAGGGCGATAAAACTAACGTAAGACATTTAGAGTAACTCAGTCGTGCTTTCTCACTCAGACCCCTTTTCCCACAATACTCCAAAGACGTCTGGAGTGGGTGAAAGGTTATATCCTCCAAAACCTCGCAGGAGGGAACTCCTATGTATGGTTCTTGGTATAGTCAACGTTGAAGGATAAACAGTTCCAAAATATTGTGCATCTAATCTCTGTTTCCATAAAGAAACCTGATCTGTAAACAAACAAAATAACCATCCTGACAGTAAAATGTCAGAAAGTGATGAAGAAAGAGAGGCAGTTAGATTAGCAACTGAACTCGCAGCAGCGGATGCTACTATGCAAGACGCAGACCCGAATATAACACTCATTCCGGTCATTAAAAGGAGATCTATAACCTTAAAACTTATAGAAAATGGACTGACACCTAGAGGTGGCACAGTCATATTCGTAATTGAGGCACACGAATATCGGCAGACAGAGGTATATTATTCATGGATACATTTTCCAGCAGCTAATGCTGTAACAAAGTACTTCCACTATTACAAAATAGAGGAACCTCCTAATGAGTACACTCCTTTCGAGGAGGTGGAAGTACCACTCAAATTCCAAGAGCATTTGCTCTTATTTGATGGCGCCCTAAAACACAACAACCACATTACAAGGCTCGGTCCTTTAGGTAGACCAGGAGCAACGTGGCCGGTCTTAGCCGGATACACACCACACCCAGACATCGAAGGGATGTCTACAGGAGAGCTGTTAATACAGCTAAAACAACTACTAAAAATTCACAGACAATTAGTTCAGTATGTAATGCGGACTTCAACAATTCAGCCAGCGATTATACTTCCACAGCTGACCCCTCACCAGGGGAACACAAATAAAATTACACCACAGAACATCCAATCCTGCCTAGGTAAAGTACCGGCTAAACGGGAACAAATACCATTCTGGTTGGCACAGAAAATTACCCAAATAGAGGCGGTGTTTCCCGACACCACCCCGCTAGAAAAACACAGGATTCTGACTATATGTCTCCCAATGGGAATCGCACCACACATAGAGGACTGTGACACTTGGGGTACAGTCTTTGCTTCCATCTACACAAAAACGCACGGTGTTCCATCCATTTCGGTGATACCAGATGTGCTAAAACAAATTCAGGACGAATATGGTCCAGAACCTGCTTTAACTCTTGGTATGAAATTACTGAAAGACTTCAAGCAGGTCTCGGCTATATTATTAGCCAACATAAAGGGAGAAGCAGCAAACGTGGCGATCCGCCAGAGGTTAAAAGAGACAGATATAGCAGACCAACCAGCTGAAATTGCCAGAATCATAGAAAAATCCTATGAGGAACTAGGTAGAGATAGTTTAGGTGGAATACCAGTAAAACCGCAACTGACTGAAAGTCCAGAAAAAATATTTTTTAATAATAATTCACCAAAAAAGAACTGGGATGGAAACAAACAATCCAATCCTAAAGAAAAGAAATTCCAGTCCCGAGGAAGGTCTCCTAGGCGAAGAGAAAAATCTCCAAACAGAAGACAAAGGTCACCGCAGAGTGACCCCTCTGGGAATAGATACAACCTTAGAAATAGGGATAATATTAAAAAACCTGATAGATATCAAGACATTGATACACGTCCCTCTCAATCTTTTCAGAATTCCTCGCAGAAATCGGAAAGAAGAGGACGATCAGAACAAAGAGAGGAGCACGCCAAGTCCAAAGACAAGGAACCTGCTCAGCTAAAAAAGAAATTACAATTTCCAAAAAAGAAGGTAGCCAGTATCAAGGTAGTTAACAATGCCGAGAATACTGAGGACACAACTGAAAAACGGAGAGTGGGCTCAGACAATGCTAGACAGCGCAGCAGAGGTGAGCATAGCTCGCAAAGTCCTTATGAATCATCTGGAGACAGTGGACACGAATGAATATCTTCAAGTGGAAACTGCAGACACCAGAGTTAGCAAACCCCACAAGATATACGAGATAACATTACGTATAGAGGGAGATAAGACTAGGAAAATAAGGGGACTATTTTGGGATAACCTCTCCAAGGGCTATGATATCCTTCTAGCTGAAAAAGACTGGCCACCAGAGTTTGTCAGGGAGTGCCCTCATGGCGAAGAAGTAATTATGCCTGCCTTCTCGAATCAAATCCCGATTCATAAAAAATACACACTTGCTAGAAAGTGGGCAGTGGCCTTAGCACCTGCTTTATATAAAAATCATGTAGGATGGGATGAGGATTCTCCTCCTCACAAAATCCAGTTAAAATCACAACCTACTGCACAAAGGCAGTACCCAATTAAGCAAGAAGCTAAAAAACAGGTAAATGAAATACTAGATCAGCTAGAATACCAGGGGGTGATTGAAACTTGCACCTCACAAATGAACAATCCTTTGTTTCCGGTCTCCAAACCAGACAATTCATATCGTCTAGTTTTGGATTACCGACACCTTAACACATGTTGCAAAACCTTTGCAGTGCAAAACTCACACAGTGCTGCACTAATGAATAACATAGTGCGCAAAAAATACAAAACAACCTTGGACATCTCCAATGGATTCTTTTGTCAAAATATAGCACCAGAGAGCAGATATTTAACTGCATTCTCAGTAAATGGCACTCAAAAACAATTCTGTCGGTTAGCCCAGGGGTACAAGAACAGCCCGGGGGTATTCTCAGCGAGAGTAACAGAATTACTACAACTATATGATGATGAAGCATTATCTTATGTCGATGACATTTACTTAACAGATGATGACTTGGATACTCACTTGAAAAGAGTGAACACCATAATACTTGGGTTCGCTGCAGAGGGTTACAAATTCAACTTTAAAAAGTCCAGAATTGCCCATCTGACAGTCTTGTACGTAGGATACGAATTATCAAGTATAGCCTGGTTGACAATTTTCTAAGAACTAGAAGAAATGGAAAATCTAGAATATGAAAAAACATATCCTCTGCCAATCGACATTCTGCCTCTACGACATTACGCCTGTGTAATCTATACAGACGGACATGCTCAACCCTCCGTTTGGGGAGAACTAGCATACAACCCCACATGTGAGATTACAAAAGAAGTGTGGCGCGGAGGTAGATTAAAACCTCTATTAACAAAATCACACTCAGTAGAAACTAATTCAGAAAAACAGACTGAAATAATCGCATTGAAAATGGCGCTAGATAATGCGGATCGCGAATTCCCGACACTTATAGTGTCAGATTCATATTACTGCGTCAAATCATATAACAGCGATTTGCAGACATGGATTCAAAACGGCTACAAAGATGACACAGATGCACCAATAAAGCAGAAACTGCTCTGGGAACAAATAGCTCTTTTACAAAAAGAACTACCAAAGACTCAGGTGACTCACTCACTTAGTCATCAGCGTGATGGCGTTCACGTTGTAGGGAATTCATTGGCTGAAACAGCCGCAGCGGCAGCCACTAAATCGGCTCCCGTAGTTCGAAAAAAGCGTACATTAAAATACATTGACGGTGAAACAGTGCTGGCGGTGAAAACGTCATCAAAAGGCGACTGCTCAGCGTTACCGATCAACTATCCACTCAATTATACATACATAATCGATGCAAACTCCGTCCCTTTTGCTCGAATCCCTGGAGTGGGGGATAGAGTGATTCCAAACATGGACAGGAGAAACTTGTTAATCGCAGACGCACACATGGGCGAGGGTCTCAGACACCATAAACTGAAAGATTCTCTGGAAGAATTACAATCACGGTACTGGTGGCCAGGCATGAGCCTGCGTCACACCATGTTTGTAAAACGCTGCCCAAACTGCAATAGAGATCGCAGTGGGGAGAGAAACAGTTTGATACCTCGTCGTATTACGGCAGATAATATCAGCAGTAAAAAGCAGGGCTTGCGATTAACATATACAGGCTAGTTTCCACTTATAATGTAGATCCTCAGCACTCGGCTGACGTCCGGACTGTTATACAAAGATTTGCGAGTCTAAATGGCATATACGCTAAGAGCATGTTACGTTTGACCATTGTTTTCACTCAGGCCCACAAGCCTGGGGGGAAACATGGCCAAATGAGCACAGCCCAGCGGGAATCTTCTCACTTCCTTCCTGAGGGTACGGGATGGTGTAAAGAAAAAACCAAGGCAGAAAGCAATCTATAATAGAAAGGATATTAGGTTCGGGAGCTGGGTGGGTCAAACATCTAATAAGTGTCCAACGTAGTCTAAATAACTTGCCAAGAAATTCTCTGAAGGGATTCAGTCCGTACGAATTATTATTTGGAACTAGAATGATTATCTCTGACCTCGACAGTCAGACTTCAGTGGTTAAAGAAAAAAGCTTTGATGTCAAAGACCGTTTGGCTATTTTGCAGGACTTAAACAAAACAAGAAAAGACCTGAGCAACATACAGTTGAAACAACAGCCAACAACCACTGAAGAATCACCACCTGTCCCAGCAAGACCTGTCTGGATTCCAAAAGTCGGGGATCTAGTCAGGGAGAAGATCGCGGTAAAGAAGGAATTTGGGCCTTCTTACAGAAAAGCAGTTTCTGTCTTGTCTGTCAACGGGACAAGATCAGTTGTACTACCGCCACTTGCTGGTAAAAAGGAGAACCGAGTTGTATCCATCGACCTGGTAAAACCACAACATGTGGCCGATAACAAACAGTAGGCCAAGTGGACTCCCAATAAGTAGCAGAACACCAAGGTTTGCTACCAGTACAGAGGTCCTAACAAAGAGGCTCATCACATTCGAAACGCCTACAGAAGAACAACAAGGACTATGCAACAATGCAATAGAACTCAGACCTCTGAAAACCCAAATAAAAACATTTAGCAGGGACACACCAATCTACAATGAAGTACCAAGTGACAATGCAAGAAATAAAAATCCTGAACCAATTGGAACAATTGACAGAACTGCATCCGGCTACTTCATAAACTTCGATGATTCCTCTGAAAGCCTCAGTGAATCAAAGACACAGCCATCATCAAAATCCTTTAAAGACAAAGCTAAGGAACTTTTGAACCAACTGAAAGAAACATATCTGACTTCTCCATGGATTGAATTTTGGGTGGGTTTTGGTGCATTTATCCTCATACTTTGGCTCATCATGGTATTTACTTTGGGACGCTTCATTGAGGGAAAATATGCTAAAATGGACACAGCAAGTCAGAACATCAACTTGGTCCTCAAACCACACACATCTTCACACGTCGAGAACTTTCTTCAGCCAACTTCACAGCCAATCCGATACCTGGTGGGGTAGCCTGGGACAACACTGACTATGAAATTTATGGTCCGGTCGAGATCCTGAAATATCCACACCAAATCAAGATCTCCTTGAGTGACTTTGCAAAACCAAACTCATTTGCTGATGATTGGGACTTCGAAAGCATTAATAACATGATGTCTGACTTAGTAATGTCTGCTAAATTTACAAAACATGATTATTTGCAAGGTTCTACAAATTATGATAGTATGTACTGCTATAACCACTACGGTAACCATTTTCTACATAAATCTGCACAACCTAGAAATGTTTTAAATTATAATCAATGGGAACATTGTGCTACACCTCCAAAAGGGAGCTCAAGAACCGTTTATGACAAATATTCATATTTTTCATGTTTTAACATAAGTAATGCTGAAACATTTTATTTTAAATTGTCAAACAAGACAGGGATGAAAACCATGATAACCAACACAAAATTGATATATTCAGACTCATTTTTTGAACAAATGAATACTTTTGGATTTGATTATTGGGACAAAAATGTTGATTTGAAAAGTGTTTGGGGTACAAAAGAATGGCAAGTACAGGGTTTAGAAGCTTTGTTTAGAGCCTGCATGATCCCAGAACAAATGATATTTTTAAATGACACTGTTCAACAAACCACCTGTCTTGGCTTAGCCAAAATCAAAGATTTAAATAAACCGTCTATTCCAAAGCCAACAATGTTTAGCAATAGCTCTGATACAGATGAAGAAATAGACGTAAACCATATATTAAACCAAAACAGAACACATCCTGATTGGAAACAGTGGTTGATCTGGCCCACAGATACAAATAACTGTCAAGACAGATTCCTGAATAAAACACAGGGGTTCAAAATGACCAGGCCAGACCCTAGATATCCCCAAAGACATCACCCAGGGATAATAACAACCTACAGTGTGGGCAAATTATGCCTTCAATGGCTACAAAGTTCCACACTGCCTGAAATTAAGCAACACCTAACTTTACTTACTGATGGTGCTGACTTGCGTGATTTCATAATGGGACCACGCAAACAGCGTCAAAAGCGTTTCATAGCAGCCTCTGTATATGCAGCTGTCAGGTCCATGCCAGTTTCGGTACCTTTTTATAAGGTCCGGTGTTACCCCTTGCCACATTTTCCCATTTGGGGTTTGATTCAGAGACAGGCCCAAGCTGTTCGTCAAGTAGATTGAGGAGACACACTTCCTGATTGCGCCATTTAGTTTGTAGGTTAGCGCTCTAGTCTTTTTCCTTGAGGTCCGCCATTTCACGCGCTCGCACATCTTAGGCTGCGCACTTCAACTGACATTCTGGAGCAGTCAGACGTTCTGTGTTGAGCTCCCGTAATTCAGGCATAGTTTCCTCACCAGTTATTTCCCTCATACTCAGTTCCTGTTATCAATCCTTGTGAGGGTTCCCAGGGGTTTATTTGAGTTCCTGCTCTGGGTTCACTCTTCCGTTTTCTCCCGCTGAAGCTCGCCTGTCAGAGGACATCTTCGCGAGTTCAGTTCCTGTTTGCGGCTGCTTCCGTCAGAGGTACCCGTTTCTTGGTAACACTACTCCCGCTCCCAGTCAGAAGCTGAGCGGTAAGAAGTTTCATCTTTCCTTTTGTGACTAATATTCGGAGCAGCAAGTTGTTCGCCTGTGCAGTAGTTTCTTCCGAACAATTTGCAGTGTTGCATGCAAGAAGGAGAAAAGTAGTTACGCATGCTTGGACATCATCTAGAGGTTTCCAGGTGTTTTAGTCAGGCTCTTCACGGGGCATTAGAGTCCAGAGGCGTCAGTACTTATTTGAGCACTTCTTTGTCCAGTGACACAGCGCAAGGAGTTCTAATCAGCTATTGAGCTTTCCAAGGCAAGACATTTCATAAGGCAGCATGTAAATGTTAGTATTAAGCATATGGTTATACTAGTGTTTACCACCACAGCTACGTTCTTCTACAGCCTTGACTCCTTTGATTGAACTTTCTAAGCACTTCAGCAGCGAGACAGCTTACATACTGCAAAGTGTCATTTTCAGAGAGAGGCAAAGGTCCACACAGTAACAGGTAAACGTAGGGATTTGTAGAGCTGACAACTGATTCCACAGTTTTGTTTGAACGGTAGTAATTCTCTGTTTAATGTTCACAGGTGTCTCCCAGATTCCAATACTGAGGGCAGCGATAGAAGACACCCGTGTGGCAGTCTCTCTTTGTCATCCACTTCCCCTTTCCCCTCCAGTCCTGTGCCTGGATAGTCTCCGGGTGCAGGGGTGTTTGGGAATTTGGAAATATTCATCTAGAAAGCCTTGGTCATTCGCTTCCACGGAATCTGGATATTTCAGGTACTGCTTCTGACAGATTGAAGTGCCCGACTTACCTTCCGTCTGAGCGAGATGGCTGAAGGTTTAGATGTCAAGGCCTTGGCTTCCATTTTAGAGGGGTTACAAAAACAGTTGAGTGAGACCAGGGAGGAGGTCAGGAAATCCAATCAGGAAGCCAATTATTTGCGACAGAGATTGGATGAGCTGTCAGTGAGTCCAAGTCCAAATTTTGGGAGTATTAAGTCACAGCCTTTTACGTCATCCCCATCTACCTCTTCCGAGTTAACTACGCAGGTAGTGCATGCTATGTCCCCTACGATTCCGTTGGCCCCTCCCGAGAGATTTCATGGAGATCCCCTTAAGGCGCAGATTTTTCTCACACAGTGCTCCTTGCATTTCCTTTGCAAACCCATTCTGTTCAAGGAGGATCAATCTAAAGTGGCGTTTGTGCTGTCCTATCTGAGTGGTGATGCTGCTGCATGGTCTTTGCCATTTGTTTCTTGCAATGATCAGATGCTGTACCATTTTGAAGACTTCAAGGCGGAATTTCTGCGCATCTTCGATCGAAGAACAATTTCTCAATCTACAGATAACGAGTTGTTGGACTTAAAACAAGGAAATAGGGATTTAGTGGCGTACCTGGCGCAGTTCAACAAGTTGATAGTAGAAACCAGTTGGCCAGAAGCAAAAAGAGCAGCAATTTTTTACAGAGGATTGAAGGATGAGTTGAAGGATGGTTTGGCTCAGATTCCGAAAAGACCAACTGAAGTATCAGAACTCATAGATCTTGTACTGCAGATTGACCAGAGACAAGCAGAGAGGCGTAATGAACGGCGGAAAGAAGTCCGAGTTCCCCCACCACGTTTTGATCGTGTTAGGACAGAAACAGCCAAGAGTCCAGAAGGACCTTCTAGTGAAGAGCCTATGCAAGTGGGAACTATTCGTGGTCCTCTTACTAAGGAAGAAAGAGAGAAGAGACGTCTGGGAAGACTGTGCATGTATTGTGGACAATCGGGCCACTTTGTCAAGGAATGTCCAAAGAAGCCAAAGACCAGCTCGTGGGTAAAAGACAGGCTCCACCAGTAGACGGAGTTGCCCTGGTGGAAGCAAGAGGAGAGACAACTCCAAAGCCTCAGTTTTTGGCGAATACATTACAATCTGCAGCCCCGCATTTGGTTTTACCCAGCAGAATCACTTTTGGAGCCGCTCGAGTGGAGGAAGTTTCGGTCATGGTTGACTCGGGGGCAACAGGGAACTTTTGTGACATTCAGTTTGCCAAGACGATGGGAATTCAATTTGAAAAGAAGTTAAGACCTGAACCAGTTCGAGCGGTGGACGGCACAAATTTGTCCTCGGGACCCATAGTTTTTGATACTGAAGTGATAACTGTGTTGGGTCCGGGAGAACATCGGAGTTATATCAGATTTAACCTCATTGATGCTCCTCAATTTCAGCTCATCCTCGGGCTGCCCTGGCTCACCGAGCATAATCCACAGATTGATTGGGCCAGACGCACAGTGAAAATGAATTCGGAATTTTGTCATGAACATTGTTTCCACTCTTTATCTGAGGCCCCGAGCTCCACCATGTCATCTACTTTAGCTAACCAAACTCAGATGATTTGCGCTTTGGAAGTTCCAGAAATTCCAGATGAATACCAGGATTTGAAAGAGGTCTTCAATGAAAAAGAAGCCAAGAAATTACCGCCTCATCGTGAGTATGACTGTCGGATAGAATTAGAACCTGGGGCCTCCTTGCCGTGCAGTCGAATCTACGCCTTATCAGAGCCAGAGAATATTCACCTGAAAGAATACATAGAACAAAATTTAGCAAGTGGATTCATTCGCCCGTCCCAATCCCCGGTGTCTTCGCCCCTGTTCTTTATTCCAAAGAAGGATGGGTCCTTGAGGACCTGCATAGACTATCGGGCATTAAATCTAGTCACAAAGAAAAATCGTTACCCGTTACCACTCATTTCAGAACTCCTCGATCAGGTCAAAGATGCGTGCGTCTATACTAAATTGGACTTACGAGGGGCCTACCATTTGGTTCGTATGGCTGAGGGTGAAGAGTGGAAGACGGCGTTTCGAACCAGACTGGGATTGTTTGAATACCAGGTGATGCCTTTCGGGTTATGTAACGCCCCAGCCGCCTTCCAGCATTTCGTGAACGATGTGCTGCGGGAGTTTCTCGACCGATTTGCCGTGGTCTATATAGATGATATCCTCATTTTCTCCAACAGCCTTGAGGAACATATTTTTCACGTACGAGCAATTTTGGAGCGGCTATTTGAAAATCAACTGTTTGTGAAGTTGGAAAAGTGTGTTTTTCATTCGTCAAGAGTTGAGTTTTTGGGCTTCATCCTTTCTCCTGAGGGAGTCTCCATGGACGACACTAAGCTTCAGGCAATCAAGTCTTGGCCAGCTCCCAGGTCTGTGAAAGAGATACAAAGCTTTTTGGGATTTGCCAATTTTTACCGACGCTTCATTCAAAATTTTTCAGAAAAGGTGAGTCCAATCACTCGACTATTAAAGAAAGATGTGCGATTCACTTGGGGACGTGAATCTGAAGAGGCATTTCAGCTCTTAAAAGAAACCTTCATTACTGCACCTGTGCTGCAACATCCAGATTTGAAAGAACCCTTTTTCATAGAAGCTGACGCGTCCAATTTGGCTATAGGAGGAATTCTGTCTCAGCGTCAAAAGGATACCGGTCAACTTCATCCTGTGGCCTATCATTCCCGAAAATTGTCACCAGCAGAGGTCAATTATTCCATTGCGGATAAAGAACTCTTGGCTGTAAAAGAGGCCTTTGAGGTTTGGCGGCATTACTTGTTTGGAGCAAGACACGTGATCACAGTCTTCACCGATCATCGGAATTTGCAATTTTTAAGGTCCGCTCGTACACTCACCCCAAGACAACTGAGATGGTCTCTCTTTTTCGCGGACTACGATTTTGTTTTGACCTACAAACCTGGTTCAGCAAATGGAAAAGCAGATGCTCTGTCTCGGTTGAGTCTGGGGGAAGAACCTGTAGCCAAAATGGAGGGCTTTATCATTCCAGAGGAAAAGATTGTGGCCATCACGGTCGAGGATGAGTTGGAACTTCGGATTAAGAAGGAGTTCTCTAAGGAGGAGTTTTCCAATTGGGAGAAGGAAGGCCCAGACCGGCAGGTGAAGGATGGGAAACCATACTTGCAAGGAAAAATATTCGTTCCAAGTGAAAGTCTTCGGACAGAGGTCATTCAGCAATTTCACGACCATCAGTTGGCAGGACATAAAGGGGCCAAGAAGACGCTGGAGTTGATCAAGAGAACATTTCTTTGGTCAGGCATTGACACTCAGGTGAGACAGTACATCGCCACTTGTGAGCAGTGTGTAAAAGGGAAAAGTTTGAGACAATCTCCACAGGGTTTCCTGATGCCACTGCCCGTGGCCCCAGCCCCTTGGCACACCTTATCCATGGATTTCATTGTAGACTTACCCTCCAGCCAGGGTTATTCAGTGATTTGGGTGGTGGTAGATCAGTTTTCCAAAATGAGCCATTTTATTGCGTTAAAGGCTCTACCCACTGCTTCTCAGTTGGCCACTCTGTTCATCGAACACATAGTCAAATTGCATGGAATACCCAAAGTGGTCATCTCAGATCGTGGATCGCAATTCATTTCTCGATTCTGGAGGTCTTTTCTAAAGGGGTTGGGTGTTGACTCGCGTCTGTCCACTAGTTACCATCCAGAAACTGATGGACAGACGGAAAGAGTAAATCAGGATTTGGAACAGTATCTCCGCATGTACCTAATGGATCAGGAAGGGGATTGGCCTTCTTTGTTGAGCACAGCAGAGTTTGCCTACAATAATTCAGTTCATTCAGCCACAGGGTTCTCCCCATTCTTTTTGAATTCAGGACGCCATCCCAACATGTTGGTGGGGAGGGTGGAGGTAGAAGTCCCAGCTGCAGAAGAGGTAATTCGAAATCTACAAAGATCTTATCAGATTGCTTCCTCCAATCTCTGTAAGGCAAAAGGGGAGTATAAGGTTCAGGCTGACAAGAAGAGAAGAGAGAGTCCTGTCTATAAGGCTGGGGATCAGGTGTGGATTTCCACTCGACATATGCGGTTGAGTGGAAATCGGAAATTTCAACCGAGATTTGTGGGTCCATATGCAGTGATCCGTATGGTGAATCCAGTGAGTGTCAGAGTAGCACTGCCCAAGTCCTTAAAGATCCATCCTACGTTTCATGTCTCTTTGATTAAAAGAAACCCACCTAATTTCAGACAAGTTCAACCACCAGCTCCCATTCAAGTTCAATCCACGGAAGAATTTGAGGTCAAGAGAATTTTGGACTCCAAAAGGAGAAAAGGGAAATTATATTATTTGGTGGACTGGAAAGGCTATGGTCCTGAGGAGCGGTCGTGGGAACCCAGTAGCAATGTTCACGCTCCAAGATGTGTCTCAGACTTCCACAAGACCTATCCGCAGAAGCCCAGGGAGGGGGCTTTGGTGGGGGGTACTGTCAGGTCCATGCCAGTTTCGGTACCTTTTTATAAGGTCCGGTGTTACCCCTTGCCACATTTTCCCATTTGGGGTTTGATTCAGAGACAGGCCCAAGCTGTTCGTCAAGTAGATTGAGGAGACACACTTCCTGATTGCGCCATTTAGTTTGTAGGTTAGCGCTCTAGTCTTTTTCCTTGAGGTCCGCCATTTCACGCGCTCGCACATCTTAGGCTGCGCACTTCAACTGACATTCTGGAGCAGTCAGACGTTCTGTGTTGAGCTCCCGTGATTCAGGCATAGTTTCCTCACCAGTTATTTCCCTCATACTCAGTTCCTGTTATCAATCCTTGTGAGGGTTCCCAGGGGTTTATTTGAGTTCCTGCTCTGGGTTCACTCTTCCGTTTTCTCCCGCTGAAGCTCGCCTGTCAGAGGACATCTTCGCGAGTTCAGTTCCTGTTTGCGGCTGCTTCCGTCAGAGGTACCCGTTTCTTGGTAACACTACTCCCGCTCCCAGTCAGAAGCTGAGCGGTAAGAAGTTTCATCTTTCCTTTTGTGACTAATATTCGGAGCAGCAAGTTGTTCGCCTGTGCAGTAGTTTCTTCCGAACAATTTGCAGTGTTGCATGCAAGAAGGAGAAAAGTAGTTACGCATGCTTGGACATCATCTAGAGGTTTCCAGGTGTTTTAGTCAGGCTCTTCACGGGGCATTAGAGTCCAGAGGCGTCAGTACTTATTTGAGCACTTCTTTGTCCAGTGACACAGCGCAAGGAGTTCTAATCAGCTATTGAGCTTTCCAAGGCAAGACATTTCATAAGGCAGCATGTAAATGTTAGTATTAAGTATATGCATATGGTTATACTAGTGTTTACCACCACAGCTACGTTCTTCTACAGCCTTGACTCCTTTGATTGAACTTTCTAAGCACTTCAGCAGCGAGACAGCTTACATACTGCAAAGTGTCATTTTCAGAGAGAGGCAAAGGTCCACACAGTAACAGGTAAACGTAGGGATTTGTAGAGCTGACAACTGATTCCACAGTTTTGTTTGAACGGTAGTAATTCTCTGTTTAATGTTCACAGGTGTCTCCCAGATTCCAATACTGAGGGCAGCGATAGAAGACACCCGTGTGGCAGTCTCTCTTTGTCATCCACTTCCCCTTTCCCCTCCAGTCCTGTGCCTGGATAGTCTCCGGGTGCAGGGGTGTTTGGGAATTTGGAAATATTCATCTAGAAAGCCTTGGTCATTCGCTTCCACGGAATCTGGATATTTCAGGTACTGCTTCTGACAGCAGCATACAATGAGGCCTGGAAGGTTACTCAAATTGAAACAGCAGAAAGAATACGGGAAATTGACCGTATCAATTTGGAAAAATCACTTTCTGTAGTGGACAATGGGTTAATGACTCTGTCCTCCAGAATTTTTTCATTGGACAGCATTGTGTCTTCAGCAATCGATATATTATCGCAAGACTTACTGTTATTACAACATGGACAGTCACAATTGCGTTCTATTATACAGCTTGGCTGGACGTTACAAAATCTGCGTTCAGGCTATGTGCCTTGGCGTTTAATCAACACAACGTCACTATTCCAAATCTTTAACCTTACTGATAGACAAATCGGTATGGCGCAAAAGGGTGCTG
Source organism: Lissotriton helveticus (assembly GCF_964261635.1). Classification (NCBI taxonomy): domain Eukaryota; kingdom Metazoa; phylum Chordata; class Amphibia; order Caudata; family Salamandridae; genus Lissotriton; species Lissotriton helveticus. Next base: position 1,479,657,083 of record NC_136057.1, read on the forward strand.
ATTATACAATCTTGAGCATTGAAAAACTAGAAAGATTACCAATGACAATGTCAGAACGACCTGTCAGTGAATGGATAATCCACGGAATCATAAATATTCCAATCTCAACCTTCAGGTTTCAATACTGCCAAAAATATATACAGGCTGGCATGTACGAGAAATTGGGAAAGGGGTACCTTAAAACAACTTGGAACCTGCCCTATTCACATGCATGTGTCAGTAATAAATGACAGAAAGTGTTTCTTAGTGGCAACAAATGTGCTATGTCACTAAGCGGCACGCTTCTGTGTAACGGTATTAGTTTGCACGGAGCCTGTGAAGGGAATTCATACAACCTTTCATGTCACCAGCAAGGCGCACCTGCAACTGAAATAGAACCATTCTTTCAAAGACTCTATAATGGGAGTTACATTCTTATTGTAGATCGCAGATGTTGTAGTCTTATGCCCGGGACTCCTTATCTAGTCACTACGACTGCGAAGGTCAAGTGTTGTGGACGTTCTTTGTTCCCCAGCTCCTTTCCAGACAGGGAGGCAAGGGCATGGCCCAATTTGAAAATTACTTCTATTCGAATAGATACTTTAAGCAGAATGAAAACAGTGCTTCTTCAGACGCCTACCAGGCTCTCGTCATCTAGAGAAACGTATGATCTACAAGTCGCAAGGACGACTGCAGAGATACATACATTATTATCAACTAATTCCCCCGTACATTTCGCGGAAATCCTGAGCGAAATCTTAAATATTTCTGATACCACAGGGGTCTCAAAGGTATTTAAGACAGTATTTTCGATGGCATTAACACCATTCAAAGCCATACTGGGTATTTTTCCAGATTTCGTCCATTCGATTTTTGGCGGACTTCCCCTGATCCTGGGACTAATTGCAGGAATCCTATTCTTAGTCCTTATTTTTCGTTATGGCAACCCATGTCACAGATCAAACTCTCGCGACAATGGAAGATACAATCCTAGCCATTGGATACCGGGACCGGATATCAAAAATCCTGGGACTCTCCCGGCTTAGAGACCTGAACATGACTTGGTTTCTATCATTTCGACCAATGTGGCAAAGGTGTGTTTTACCTGTACTAAGGTGCCTGCTATGCGGAGAAGAATGCGTGTTAGACACCTGTCTGACGCTACAATCGGATGCGCCAGTGGATGCAGATACACTGTTGGTTCCTACCAAGGTTCACGCTTTGTGCTGCCCTCAAAGGCTGCCAATCCTGATGACGGCATTCGTGGAATCTTCACCACTACGATTGAAGAGTAGTGAAGTTCGAGATGAAAGCAGCATCGATCAGGTACGACCTTCTGTCAGCAATGCGAATCAGAATGTCAATGGAGACAATCATGCGCATGAATGCATGGTTACACCTATTTCCGACTTAGTGGAACTTTCCCATGAAGCTGTTGACAGTTTTTTCGAAAGCCTTAATGATATGATGTTCTCTCCAGAACAGAAATAGAGACTTTTGAGCAAGCTCGCACACGGCGTTCCCTGAATTCGGCCTTCAACTTTAAAAATAAAGTCACATGAACAATTTTTCCCACCAGTTCACGGACAGCAATTTTTTAGCAGCCCCAAATTATTTTTTACAAAATTTTCGGGACACTTATCTTCTGCTTAAAGTAAGAAACTATTCCTAGAGAACTAAGATTTCTATTTTTAGATACTTTATAAACTTTAGTTGCCCGCTGGTATGTTCACAAATATTTTATTATGTGATGAAATGGTCTCGGACTTCCTTTCTGTATAGCCATATTAAGAGCCATTTCATGTGTATTTCTCAAATACGAAATTAGCAATAATGCATACAAATGCGTGTTTACTTTTGCATTTAATTCATAGCTTAAGTGCATACAATATATATGACTGCAATTTTTCAGTATATTTGAAAATTTCAAAATGCTTTTATGTATTTTGGGGTGGTAAGGTATACACTATACTCTATAGTATGTTGTACTATGTTATACTATGCATAGATTAGTAAATATGACCATAGTTAGCGTGGAGTGGGTGTCGTGTATTCCTATAGGTTCTGAATCAATCCCCCTATTCCTGACCCTGTTCTAGTTAAACTAACTATCAAGTTAACTAACAGTCAGCCCATGAGGCAAGACAAGCCCCCATGATGCAGATACCGTTATCTGACGCAGTCACACTACGGCACAGGAACGTGTTATCTGATTAGGTCATAACGCTTGAGATCTAATTAGACAAGCGACATTCCTCCAGCCCCTGATAAGGCATACGACGTTCTCATAACAAATCAAACCTATGACAACCTGGAAAATCCGTGCGGCCATTGTTTTGATTTCACAGAGAACTTTAGTAAAGAATGTGCTAACGAGCAAGTCGTATGACATCTTTATTGACGTATCTATGTCCATCCTTACGTCAATCTTGGCACCTTTAAGGTATAAATATTGCCGATCTTGCCCTATGCAAACACACGCGTGGTGACGAGACGGAGCAGCCAAACTTGCCGAAGCCCAGAAGCAGAGCAGACCCCGCTGGCGCAGCCCCGCCTTCCTGACGCGATGAGAGACGCGCTGCTATCTCAAGCCGAGAGACCCAGCACCGGCGCTTTCGGGCAGCCCTCGTAGGCGGCCTGGAATATCGAGAGCAGAGAAAGAGATACCATTCCTCATTCATCCTAAATTCCAGGTACAGAACTGAATAACCCCTCACAGAGAATTCTTTAGTTATTCACTTGGCAAAAACAAACTTAACTTAAACTGTGACTTTCTATTCCCGCCCACGCATTAGACTTAGGTCAGGTACACGGGGTAGGCGTATTTAGAAACACCAGTTGAGTACGTTTAGTCAAATGTATATGTGTATGTAAATATATTTTAATCATTTTAAACATCATATGGCTCAGAAACCATATCAATGTTTTTACAGTATTATTTTATACTATTGCTTTTAATGTATGCACTTTACTTAACTATAAGTATTGCAATAATATCGATCCATTTCTCTTGTACGAGAAAAGAGACTGATCAATAAATAACACCTTTTTATTGAACACACCCGTCTCTTCCTTTTCTCTACATTCTGATGAGACTAAGAATGCACGTACTGACTGAGTAAAATAATTGCCTTGTGCTCACACGACTCTCGAGATTGACTCTTGATTAGGGGAGAGCAAAGTTGTCATGTTCTATGGTTGTCAGAAACTAAATCCCTTCTTGTCTAATCAGGGGTGTTAATTCTTTCCTGAACATTCGAGAACGTTTCTAGCGAACTCTGAGCTACGCTGGCAAACCCAAAACTTAAGTCTAGTATCGACAGTAGTAGACCTAGTTAACGTCTGGCCTAGGCCTTTACTGCTGTAGGTATTATTCCAATGCGCAGAGCCTATTGGGAAGATAGGAGCTACACTACACCATCTGTCACACACTACCAGCCGTCGGTGCATGCTTCCACCAGGCACACACCACCAGTTGTCAGTGCACGCTTTCACAAGGCACTCACAGACCACCAGCCATCGGTGCACGCTTTCACCAGGCACACACACCACCAGCCGTCAGTGCACGCTTTCACCAGGCACACACACCACCAACCATCAGTGCACGCTTCCACCAGGCACACACACCACCAGCCATCAGTGCACGCTTCCACCAGGCACACATACCACCAGCCATCAGTGTACGCTTCCTCCAGGCACACAAACCACCAGCCGTCAGTGCATGCTTTCACCGAGCACACACACCACCAGCCATCAGTGCACGCTTCCACCAGGCACACATACCACCAGCCGTCAGTGCACGCTTCCACCAGGCACTGAAGAACCGGGTTATTTAAGACTAGGCGGCGCCAGGGGCACGCCCAAGTCTTCGGGTATCACCTGTCTTCAAACACAGAGACACGGAATATTCTTGGTGACGTTAAAGATCGAATGTATTGGCTGCAGCCAGTAACAGAAGTCCTAGAAGTCAACACGGTATGAGTTCTCAGGAGACTGCTCAATTTTACAAAGCGAGCCATCCCTTTTTATGCCAAAAATCACATTCCAGACAAATACCTTACATTTACAAACTGTCCAATCACATGCATCCAGATCAGGGGTGTCGCATGACGGTAAAACCCACTCTTCAGTTGCCCAGCCCATGATCGATTATTGGTCGAACCCAACATTCTTCATCAGACAGGTCAAACGAACCCATAATAAAAACGGGCACATCCCCATCGTAAATAGACCATAAAGAAAGGAGAAGAAACAGGTGAGAGTAAGATAAGACATATTTGTGTGCAATTAAGGTTTATGATGTCCTGTGCCTTGATCCTCAATCTTGATCAGCTACTGAGAAAGGAACCGGCTTAACAAGTTTGGCTTCAGGCAAGAGAGTCAGTTTGCTCGGGTCATTCAGAAGTCAGCTAAAATGTACGTGTGCTAAAGACTCGTTCGGCCGTACTCATTGGCCTATGTGAGGGCAACCACAAAATGGCTGCCATACACAAAATGGAACCCGAGGGTTCAGAACGAATCCCTAAATACGTAGTGAAGCCATCGGTGTAACGTGACGAAAACACTCATGCTTGCCGTACTAACTGGTTACGGTTCGCTAATATCAATTCGTAGCGAAACCATGACCTTTATGAAACGGGTTCAGGATTCACGGAACCTCACCCCTCCTTTTGCCCTTACATAGGCAATAACCTACACTCACGTCAATCTGAGTCCAGGTCTATATTCATCAGATCACCAAGATGTTGCTGAAGCATAATCCTATTACTTAATACCTCTCTTGGGACAGGGCTCCTTGCACACGCAGTAGCACAGAGGCCACATATAGCAGGAGCGCACTGTACGCAGAGACAGAACAGGAAAAGAATCGCTAAAACCATCCCAATGATCATCAGAATTTTCCATCCCCAGGTGGATAACAATTCCCAGAACCATCCCATCAACGACCAATCTCCTTTATCCACGTGTATAGATTCAGAGATCTTATGCAACTTGGACATGGCCTGGTATACTGTCGGAGCATTGTCTGGAATGAAAACGCAGCAGCTCGATTGAATCAATATACATACCCCTCCTCTATCTGCAAGTATGACATCTAACCCAACTCTGTTCTGGAGAGTCATAAGGCGATCCGACTGGAGTTCAGCAGTCAAGTTACTAAGGGTACCGGCAGTTTCAACTATGGTGGACTCAACCACTCTCGTCAATTGCCGTATGTTCCTGCTGTTAACCATCGGTCCCCAAAACGGCAGAAAACCCTTTGAGGAATCTCCTAATTCTTGTCCTGCAGTATCTTCCTTACTGAAGACACCTCTGACAACTCTCGTCTTGTGGTAATCTGCCGCAGCTGTATAGGTAGGAGGCAACAGGAACGAGACAAAACACGTGCCCGAGAAATCCGGGGGCAACCATGTGTACGCTCTATCGTAACAGACAAAATAGGTACCCTTAGCTGCTAGAAACGATGGGGAAGTCTGGGACGCAAAAACATACGTCTCAGTGCAGGTACTCTTCCCTAACTGAGCTCTAGGATTCTTGCCATTACCTTGCAGACAAACATGACCCTGATGGGGTACGATCCAAATCGGAGAGGATCTATTCGCTCGCTGGTTCTCACTCAGACTAACTCCATATCCAGTCACGTTCCATCCAATATACGCTAGTGTCTCATCTCTCGGGATTGTCTCATAGGAACTAACTCCTCTAATCATATCGACTATACCCTTAGCTAGAGCACTATTCTTTGGATTGTCCTTCACAGAACGTAGGGGGTAGACTTCACGAGCATAGATGAACATCGTTCTGTATGCCCACACAGAACCATTATAGCTGAATGGCAGGACCAGGTAAGGAATACCTTTACCAGTAGTATGAGGCATAAGGCCACACACCCAACAGTTAGTCATGTTCACTACTAGTTGGTGTTGGTGCAGAAGCTGAACAAAGGAGTTATTAACGAATTCCAATCTTCTAATGGATTCATGTTCAGGCAAAGGATGAAAAGAATGCGAAGAAACAGTAGAAGAAGGTATGGGTTGTGTAGCGGGTGCAAACGTCACTTGAAAAGAGAATATAATATATCCCATTAAAAACATCATTAAACTAAGTAACATGAAAAGACATAATATTAAAAAACACTTTCTACTCATAATTCGAAACATTTTGCTCTTAAAACTTAATTCTTCAACAGGTCTCTCCATCTTGAAAAACTCCATCCTCTAACCGTGCTGTTCGCGGCTGTTGGGTGTTCCGTGCTAAGGAATGCGTCTGTCAGTCCAGGGAACGCCCTAGGACCAACCAGAACCGTCGACCTAACGTCTTCGGCTTGCACTCCAAAGACTTGACACCGCGACCTTACAGCTGAACCCGGATGGCGGTTCGAAAAACAAAAATCGGCCTGTTGGACCCAGCCCCACGGCGTGGTCCTAACCCTCCCCGCATGGCGGGCCCAGGACGACAACGGCCCTCCATCAGACCCCGGGCGCCCTTGGCCCGACCTTACACGAACTACCAACAAGAGCAACCCCCCTGACACACCATCGCTCTCCTCCCCTGGAACATGGCGGACCCAGCACATCCCCAACCCTACCGGCCCGACCCCATCCTGGGCCCATCACGTTACGAGCACGAGGCCTCGTCCGACTCCATCTTGGACCACCACAGCCCGAGCACGTGGCCTCGGCCCCGGCCAAGGCCCCAGCGAAGCCCCGACATCGAGGCACCAAGATCCCCCCGGGTGGTAGAGTGGCCACTCAACAGATCCTAGAGGAGGGAAGTTTCGATGGCCCTCCAGTCGTCCCCGGACGCCTGGTATCGATCGCCCTCCGGCCCCCCTGGGCGCTGGCTCCACCACCCTGCTGGGTGTCTGGACACCTTCATCCCGGCCCCTCTGACCCCCAGGCGAGAGGGTCCGGACATCAAAAGACCCCAGTCCAATATCTGGGCCAGCCCCGGAGTAGGACGGCAGTTGTATCCTGGAGTCGAGAGCCCTGCTGACGCTGTCGCGGCTGACCCCAAGACGAACTCCTTTTCCCTGAAACCTGCAACCATCCTTGGAGCCTGCTGGCGCTGCCGCGGTCCATCTTAGCTGAACCATCTTTGCAGCCTGCTGGCGCTGCCGCGGTCCATCTAGCTGAACCATCTTTGGAGCCTGCTGGCGCTGCCGCGGTCCATCTTAGCTGAACCTTCTTTGGAGCCTGCTGGCGCTGCCGCGGTCCATCTTAGCTGAACCATCTTGGGAGCCTGCTGGCGCTGCCGCGGCCCAGATTAGCTGAATCATCTTTGGGGGCCCTGCTGGCGCTGCCGCGGCCCATCCTCTCGGAACCCCCCGGCTCGAGGATTGAGAGCTGTGCGCAGGGTATCCCTTCCGTCCTCAGGACAGAGACTATCCCGCTACCCTGTCCCCTATTTACGAGACTTTTCAGATCCCTCGATCTGCCTGTACCTATCGCTGAAGACAAACAACCTTTTATTCTTGATAAAAGCCTAAAGAACTTATCCTCCTGTGTGGTGTCCATTTGTAGTGGTTTGATTACTCTGCTGTACGAACCTAGGAGGGGACCTTCACCCAGGAGGCCTCTCGCTAACGCTCGGCTACTTCTCGACGGAGGGGTGGACCTAGGGGTGGTCAGTCAGACATCTTCTGCCTCCCCCGGGACCTCCTTCCTAACACGGCCAAAACAGTTTCTCAGATGGGAGATCTGAATTTCAAAAATAGCAAAAAGGAAAATTTCCTATTTTATTTGTCCCATGACTCTTGATCGCAAATTATAACAGCCTTTATCAGGCAATGTCTGGTCGCGGAATAAAAGTTCAGGCTCAGTAGTGTCCAATCGAACTGACGGTGGCACAGCTTCTTGCAGAAGATCGTCGCTTTCACGCTCGAGACTTGTCCCAATTAAACGTGCAACGCTAAAAGGCAGAAAACGAGGCACAGTGTCAGTTTCTGAATCAGGAATACCCTCCTGGACCCACCGGTTGTACGGCAGAGGCAAGGGAACCCTCCTACAATGTACGCCGTGGATCCAGTTCTTCTTTCCTTGCACTCGCACTGCAGATCGCGTAGATAATAGCACCAAGTAGGGACCAGTCAAACGGGGCTGATCGTTCTTTGTCCGCTGGAAATTCTTTATCAGTACCCAAGTGCCAAGATCGATGGCGTGTCCTGGATCTTCAGAAGCCTGAGGCAATGTATCATGAATCTGTTGGTGTAACACACGCAATTTAGCCGTCAATTCATACAGATAGTCAAGCAATACAGGGTGTTCAATCTCGCTGAATTTCATCGGCCTCGGCACTCCCCATATGTTTGCCGGGCGACCAAAAATTATTTCATAGGGACTAAGTCCCACTCGAGAATGTACAGTCATCCTAGTTGACAAGAGTGCTAATTGCAGCACGTCGGGCCATTTAAGACCAGAGCTCGCTTGTATCTTGGCAAGTTTTAACTTAAGAGTGCCATTATAACACTCCACTAGACCAGCTGATTTTGGGTGATTTGCAGCGTGGAACTTTTGTCGGATTCCTAAACCACCACACACTCTCCTCATTACTTGACCCACAAATTCACTCCCATTGTCACTCTAGACCATTCTCGGCAAACCATACCTAGGGAAAAACTCCTTAACAAGGGCTTTAGCTGTGGACAAGGCAGTATTATCTTTTAGGGGATATGCTTCTACCCATCTCGAAAAGGCAGACACAACCACGAGTACGTATTTCAGGTTGTTGCATCTCTCCATATGGATAAAATCTAATTGCCAAACCTCAAACGGAAACGTCGGAGGCGCAAAATGACCAGCTGGAGTTGGAGTTCCCTTACCAGGATTGTACTTCAGACAAACCATACAATTCTTGACCACATTCTCTGTACACTTAGGAATTCCAGCATTTTGCCATACCGGAGCCAACAACTTACACATTCCTTTCACACTGATATGAGCCATTCCATGCGCCATCGTAACGACTGCAAGCACGTACGCATCGGGTAACAACCATCGCTGATGCTCTGACAACTCAACCCAACAACCATTCGCATCCAATTTACCCTTACTCTCTCTCCACACACTCAACTCTCTTTCTGTAGCTTCAGCTTGAATAGAATTCACATTTTCTATTGTATCCTCACACATTCCAACATCACCAATCCATCTTGCAGGGCCTGAGACATACATTCGACTCATCACATCCCTCGCCACATCTTTCGCAACTTCATCTGCAAACACGTTACCGCGACCAATGTCATCGGTAACCTTCTTATGTGCACTGCATTTCACAATCGCCACTTGCAACGGCAAAGTAAGTGACTCAAGAAGTTCGTTCACCAACTGACCATTCTGAATCTTCGTTCCATGAGACGTGAGGAACCCACGTTCCTTCCACAAGCGTCCAAAACTATGAGCCACACCAAAAGCATACTGGCTGTCGGTATATATGGTCACTCTCTTTCCTTTTGATAACACACACGCTCTCGTAAGTGCAATCAACTCTGCTGCTTGAGCTGAATTATGTGAGATACGTGCAGCTTCAACAATCGTATGCAAAGTCGTAACAGCATATGCCGCAGTCGTATCACCATTTGGAAGCTTGAAGCATGAACCATCCACCCATAAGGTACCATCACACTTCACAAGAGGAGTGTCCCTAAGATCTACTCTCCCTTTCGTTTCTTCTTCTGTCCTGAGGAAACAATCATGCTGTTCAGAAACATCTGTCTCCACTGAAATCGGCAACAACGTAGCTGGATTCAACGTATTGCATCTCTTTATGTGCACATGACTCGCTAAAAGTGTCAACTCATAACCTGACAATCGAGCACTAGTTAAGTGCTGTGTCTTAGTCCTGTTTAACAAAGTGTCCACTGCATGTGGAACAATCACAATCAACGTATTATTCATCACCAAACCAGCAGACTGTCGAATAGAAACAGCTGCTGCCGCTGTGGCTCTCAAACCACTCGGCAACGCTCTAGCTACCGGATCCAAGTTCGACGAGAAATACGCACATGGACGTTGCTTATCACCCAATTGTTGTGTCAAAACTGACAACGCACATCCTTCTCTCTCGTGGACATAAAGCGTAAAAGGCTTACTGTAGTCGGGTGTACCCAACACAGGAGCCGAACACAATGCATTGCGCAATTCAGAAAAACTTGTCTGGCATTCATCGGTCCAAGGAATAGGATTTGGAGTATCCTTAACAGTAAGAGCTATCAAAGGTTTTGCAAGAAGCGAAAAATTCGGAATCCACTGTCTGCAGTACGACGTAATACCCAGAAAAGCACGCACTTCTCTCTGTGTAATTGGCACACTCATTCTCGCAATCGCCTGAATTCGTTCCGGGGTCAGTCTTCTTCCCTCATTCGATAAGAGATGACCTAGATAGGTCACTTCTTGTCGACAATACTGTAACTTCGAAAGAGACACTTTATGGTGCAAGTCAGACAAATGACGCAACAACGACAAAGTAGCTGCTTTACAAATCTCCTCAGTGTCGGCAGCGACTAACAAATCCTCGACGTACTGAATAAGAGCAGCACCATCAGGTAAAACAATCGTATCAAGCTGTGTTTTCAAAGCCTGGCTATAGATTGACGGGCTCTCACAATAGCCTTGAGGAGCGCGTTTGAACTGAAAACTTCGACCTCCTAAAGAGAAGCCAAAGATATCCCTACTCTCCTCGGCAATCGGGATGCTGAAGAAAGCATTCTTCAAATCAATCACCGAAAACCAAGTGGCCGAAGCTGGAATCATGGTCAATAAGGCAGTGATATCTGGAACAACAGGGAATTGTGGAACTACAATCTTATTCACCTCGCGAAGATCGATCACGAACCTATATACAGGCAGTTGCGAAGCATCAGTGCGTTTCAGAACAGGCAAAACCGGACTATTGTACACATTACCTCTTGTTTCCTCAATCACGTCTTTGTCAATTAGATCATGGATGATCACTAGCAACGCCGTTTCACCATCACTAGAGATCCTATATTGGGGAATACGTGGCATTTTAACGTTCGCTTTCAGCATCACAACATATGGCGGTATCTCCAAAAGACCCACATCATTAGGACCAGTAGCCCAAATAGTGTCAGGAAGAGAAGACAATTCCGTCGGAAGTTGATCCTTCGACAAATACATCTGAGAGACCACTTTCTTACCCAATGTAAGTTGTACTCCCGAAGGAGAACAATACAACGTTGCATACAATCTTTTCAACAGATCCAATCCCAGCAAGTTCTCACCACAACCTGTCGTCAGAATAAGGGGTGCTTCGAATTCACGAGGTCCAACAGAAAGAGACAAAGGACTACAAATCGGGTTTCTAACTGGGGTGCCAGAAAAACCTACTGAAACATTCGTTAAGCCAGACAAAGGTGCGCCAGGGAGTCTAGAGTGCATAATAGAACTCTTCGCAGCACCAGTATCCAACAGAAAAGGCTCTGACACACCTGATGTAATCACTTCAACATAAGGTCCACTCTGATCTACTGAAACTGAAACAACTCCCTCTCTTTGTCCATGGCTGTCGTAGCAATCATTACCATCCATATTCTCACCTTCGACATAGTAGTCGTCAGCATAGTACTGAATCGTCCTACCAGACGCATTATTCTGCTGATCAAAACAATTCATTGAATTTTGTGGAGGAAAGGAACGCGCATTCTGGGGGAACACACCACGTCCCCTACCTCTAGAAGCTTGCGGAACACCTCGACCTCTTGCACCAGAGACACCATTCATACGCTGTAACAAAACAGGGCAACTATTTCTAAAATGTCCCTCTTCTTTGCAATATGCACATTGATTAGGACCTACAGGAAAACGCGGTTGAGAAGGCTCGAACCTTTGCGAGTTCCGCTGAAACTGCTGAGGTTGCTGATAATCACGTTGGTTATTACGAGGCGGGTATGCTTGCTGTAAAAGAACCTTCGTCTTCAAATCTTTAGTCTTCTTGTCAGCTCTATCCTTCTCATCCTTATCCCTATTTTCGTAGTATTGTGCAGTAGCCAATATCTGTGCTGACGAGGAAACAGCCCAAGAACTCTCTGAATCCTTTAACTTGGTACATAACTCGGGAAGTAAATTATGCACAAACTTATCAACAAACAACCGTTGACCACCCTCGGTACTCATGTCTTGACCACTAAACGTTTCTTCAAACCTGGTGAAGAAATCAGATACACTTTCATCTTTCTTCTGCTTACACGCAGACAATTTGACCCAATTTACTCGCATAGCAGGCATTAAAGTCTTCATGTAAGTAATGATCCTACCAGGAAGGTCTGCAACTAAAGGCTCAGGTTTAGCACCACCAACTTGTCGGCCATCCGCAGCACCAATATTAACCCATGTGTCACCTAACTCCGGCGCATGATAAGTATGACGAATCAATCCCCATAGAGGTTGTGGGACCACATTTCCAAACAACATGTCTATATCAGCCAGATTCATAACTAAGCATGGGCGTAAAATCCGCTCCGATCGCGGATTTTTCGGATTTTCGGCAAATTCGCAATCCGCGAACTCTCGCGAATTTGTCGAAAATCCGTGAATTCACTCGCGGCGGATTTTTTGCTTGGTGATACAATATTGCGGCGCGCGGCGTGGTGCACGGCGTTCACTCTCCGTCATTTAGCGTTTGCAGAGTTGTTTTTCTCGATCATATTTTGCGAGTGCTGCGCCATTTTGGATCTTGCTGCGGGATCCCGCGGGAGTTTGGCGCCCGCGAATACGTAATCGCGGCTTGCCACCTTGCACAGCACGCCTCGCGAGAGTTCGCAATTGCGAACACGTAGTTGCAGCGGACAGGAACAATCTCGCACTCGCGAAATAGAGATTTTGCAATTCTGCACAAGAAAATCACCAGCAAACAGGATAAACCTTCAGAAAATGATGATTTTTATCAGAATCACTCCTCAGGTTGACATTTGCTTGGCCTTTTTTTTTGCAAGGAGTCCACTTTTGGGGGGGGGGAGGAAGTGCCCCACAGTCTCCAACTTCCTGTTCCTGTCCAGCAGGCTCCTCCCAGTGCTTTCTTCATGTGCTGGTCACTTTCATTTGGACCTTGACCTGGAAGGATTACTTTTTGTGGGTGCTGCTGGATATTTGGATTTGAGGCCTTTTTGACTTTCTTTGGATCACTTTTGGATTAGAAATCAACTTTCACAAGTAAGTTTGTTTGGGGCATTACAGTTGTTGCAACTACAATTTTGGAACTTTTTCAGAACATTAAATAAAATATATTGTGGGTAGCCACAGTATCCAGTAGGACCAGGGTTGGTTATGGGTGCATGATACAACTGTTTTGTTGAATTTAAACACCATTGAGGCCATGGATGGGCTGGGATTGTGCTGATTTTTGTGGTTTTTGTCGTTTTTTGGGGCTGCTGGTGGGGCCCTTTGCCCAGGGGTGGTGAGTGTTGCATGGGCCTAGTCTTTCTGTGGGGTGTCTTCTTGAATTTAAACATCATTGAGGCCATGGATGGGCTGGGATTGTGCTGATTTTTGTGTTTTTTGTTGTTTTTTGGGGCTGCTGGTGTGGCCTTTTGCCCAGGGGTAGTGGTGCATGGACTGAGTGTGCCTGTGGTGTGGTCTCACTCTCTTTAATGTAAACATCCTGTATGGCATTGGATTGTGGTGATTTTTGGGTGTTTTTCTGTTTTTTTGGGGTGTACTGTTGATGTGGACTGGCCATGTGGGTGGTGGTGGTGGCCATCTTGAGTGCTGGCTGGTACAGGCAACATGTGCTTGGGGTGCAAGGGGGGCCATTTTGAAGAGAGGCAGTGTCTGAGGCCTGCACTTATTTTGCCTACTTTTCATCCATTATGCCCAGGGGTAGTGAGTGTTGCATGGGCCTAGTCTTTCTGTGGGGTGTCTTCTTGAATTTAAACACCATTGAGGCCATGGATGGGCTGGGATTGTGCTGAATTTTGTGGTTTTTGTCGTTTTTTGGGGCTGCTGGTGGGGCCCTTTGCCCAGGGGTGGTGAGTGTTGCATGGCCCTAGTCTTTCTGTGGGGTGTCCTCTTGAATTTAAACACCATTGAGGCCATGGATGGGCTGGGATTGTGCTGTTTTTTGTGTTTTTTGTCATTTTTTGGGGCTGCTGGTGTGGCCTTTTGCCCAGGGGTAGTGATGCATGGACTGAGTGTGCCTGTGGGGTCTCACTCTCTTTAATGTAAACATCCTGGATGGCATTGGATTGTGGTGATTTTTGGGTGTTTTTCAGTTTTTTGGGGTGTACTGTTGATGTGGACTGGCCATGTGGGTGGTGGTGGTGGCCATCTTGAGTGCTGGCTGGTACAGGCAACATGTGCTTGGGGTGCAAGGGGCCATTTTGAAGAGAGGCAGTGTCTGAGGCCTGCACTTATTTTGCCTACTTTTCATCCATTATGCCCAGGGGTAGTGAGTGTTGCATGGGCCTAGTCTTACTGTGGGGTGTCCTCTTGAATTTAAACACCATTGAGGCCATGGATGGGCTGGGATTGTGCTGAATTTTGTGGTTTTTGTCGTTTTTTGGGGCTGCTGGGGGGGCCCTTTGCCCAGGGGTGGTGAGTGTTGCATGGGCCTAGTCTTTCTGTGGGGTGTCCTCTTGAATTTAAACACCATTGAGGCCATGGATGGGCTGGGATTGTGCTGTTTTTTGTGTTTTTTGTCATTTTTTGGGGCTGCTGGTGTGGCCTTTTGCCCAGGGGTAGTGGTGCATGGACTGAGTGTGCCTGTGGGGTCTCACTCTCTTTAATGTAAACATCCTGGATGGCATTGGATTGTGGTGATTTTTGGGTGTTTTTCTGTTTTTTTGGGGTGTACTGTTGATGTGGACTGGCCATGTGGGTGGTGGTGGTGGCCATCTTGAGTGCTGGCTGGTACAGGCAACATGTGCTTGGGGTGCAAGGGGCCATTTTGAAGAGAGGCAGTGTCTGAGGCCTGCACTTATTTTGCCTACTTTTCATCCATTATGCCCAGGGGTAGTGAGTGTTGCATGGGCCTAGTCTTTCTGTGGGGTGTCCTCTTGAATTTAAACACCATTGAGGCCATGGATGGGCTGGGATTGTGCTGAATTTTGTGGTTTTTGTCGTTTTTTGGGGCTGCTGGTGGGGCCCTTTGCCCAGAGGTGGTGAGTGTTGCATGGGCCTAGTCTTTCTGTGGGGTGTCTTCTTGAATTTAAACATCATTGAGGCCATGGATGGGCTGGGATTGTGCTGATTTTTGTGTTTTTTGTTGTTTTTTGGGGCTGCTGGTGTGGCCTTTTGCCCAGGGGTAGTGGTGCATGGACTGAGTGTGCCTGTGGTGTGGTCTCACTCTCTTTAATGTAAACATCCTGGATGGCATTGGATTGTGGTGATTTTTGGGTGTTTTCCGTTTTTTTGGGGTGTACTGTTGATGTGGACTGGCCATGTGGGTGGTGGTGGTGGCCATCTTGAGTGCTGGCTGGTACAGGCAACATGTGCTTGGGGTGCAAGGGGCCATTTTGAAGAGAGGCAGTGTCTGAGGCCTGCACTTATTTTGCCTACTTTTCATCCATTATGCCCAGGGGTAGTGAGTGTTGCATGGGCCTAGTCTTTCTGAGGGGTGTCTTCTTGAATTTAAACACCATTGAGGCCATGGATGGGCTGGGATTGTGCTGAATTTTGTGGTTTTTGTCGTTTTTTGGGGCTGCTGGTGGGGCCCTTTGCCCAGGGGTGGTGAGTGTTGCATGGGCCTAGTCTTTCTGTGGGGTGTCCTCTTGAATTTAAACACCATTGAGGCCATGGATGGGCTGGGATTGTGCTGTTTTTGTGTTTTTTGTCGTTTTTTGGGGCTGCTGGTGTGGCCTTTTTCCCAGGGGTAGTGGTGCATGGACTGGGTGTGCCTGTGGTGTGGTCTCACTCTCTTTAATGTAAACATCCTGGATGGCATTGGATTTCGGTGATTTTTGGGTTTTTTCTGTTTTTTTGGGGTGTACTGTTGATGTGGACTGGCCATGTGGGTGGTGGTGGTGGCCATCTTGAGTGCTGGCTGGTACAGGCAACATGTGCTTGGGGTGCAAGGGGCCATTTTGAAGAGAGGCAGTGTCTGAGGCCTGCACTTATTTTGCCTACTTTTCATCCATTATGCCCAGGGGTACAGAGTGTTGCATGGGCCTAGTCTTTCTGTGTGGTGTCTTGAATGTAAACATCATGGATGGCATGGGATTGTGCTGATTTTTCTGTGTTTTTCGATTTTTTGGGGTGTATAACTGAACTGATGTTCCTCTGTCTTCCATTGCTTTTAGGTGCACAAGACTCAAGAGAACCCCCAGTGCCAGGAAGAAGTCCTGCAGCGGTGTGTGTGTGCAGCATAACGTCACGCGACGTCACGTCTGGACACAGACAACTCTGCAACTCGTGCAACTGCTGCCTGCTGTTCTGACCTGAAGAAGATGGCCCAAAAAAAGTTACCCGTAGCTCCTCTAGCAAGAAAGTTGCCAGTAAGGAGCAGAAGAAGCAAGTTACCAAGGAGACTGGTGTGCCGGCCGCCTCTTTTTTTGGGAGGAAAAAAAAAAGTACGCCTGCAGCAGCAGCGGAATCCTCTGGGGACCAAGCTGGGAGCAGCACCCCCGCTCCATTGGGCTCAGTGCCACCACCACCACCACGCCAACTTAAGTCCAAGCCCTTGACTGCTGCAGAGGCAGTTAGTCTAGTTGTTCAATCACCATCGACCAGTGATGTTGGCACATCGCAATAAAGTAGCAGCAATGTCCCTCAATCAACACAGGTTGTTGTAACTCATCTGACGAGTGTTGAACAACCACAGCCGCAACAAAAACCACGTGTGCAAGTACAAGCCCAAGTACATGTGAAGGAGAGGCAGCGCAAGGAGATGCGCAAGCAGAGGTGCATGGAGGGTCACAAGTGCCCACAATAGTTGTTCATCCCGAAGTAGGGGCACATCAGGAAATCGACAATCAAGGCGAGGTATCATTTGAGGAAGACACTCCTCCTGATGATCATTCATTGTCTTCCACACCCCTAGCAAGGAAGAGATCAAGGGTGGTGTCTACATCTTCTTCAAGCACACCTCCTTCTGATGATACGGATCAAAATTGGGAACCAGCACCACTGCCGTCTGAGAGTGAGGAACACCATGATCTGACAAAGGTAGTTAAGCGTAAAAGGAAGCTCGTCCAAAGTCTCAGAGTTATGGAGTGTGATGATGAGGCTCAACAAGAAGTGGCGGATACTGCTGCTGATGAAGACTCTGACATGACGACCCAGTCATCATAAAGGTCACTGCAGCCCCAGCGGGCATGCAGCAAACAGACATTTTGACCCTAGCCCGAAAAGCTGCTGAGCGTGATGATGATGATGTTGTCGACGAGGAGGCAGTGGAAAAACCACAATCATTGGAGTTAAGTAGTACACCAACTCGTACCGCTTCCATATTTCTTTCTCACAAGAAGGGACCTCCATCCACCTCGACCTTAATTAGTGGCGGTGAAAGTGCACAACGTACAAAAGTTGGGCAATCCAGATCCTCCACTTCATCTGGCATTAGCAGCATGACCACCACCACCAGTATTGCCGCCTCCTCCAGGCCCCACAGACACTTCAAGTCCCCAGGTTGGGACTTCTTTACTGTTTGCCCAAAAAGGGAAAAGTTCGCCATTTGTACCCTTTGTAAGCTTGCAGTTAGTCGTGGTAAGTTAGGTAGCAACTATGGTACCGGAGGCCAGAGAGGTCATCTTAAGAGACAGCACACTGTCAAATGGTTTGCGCACCTAAAGGCGATCAAGGAAGCCCGAATTGGAAGTCAAGAAAACGTTGATGTTTCATCTGATGATGACGAGGAGGAAGAAGACGTGTCAAACACTTCACTTACACCCAGTACCCCTGTCAGCAGCACACCCTATGTGAGGCACACTAAGAGTGTTGGAGCGAGTGAGACACCAACGCGAAAAAGTTCACCAGCGAGCATAATTGGGTCAACGAAGTCATTATCATCCCGTAAATGCTTGGTCCAGGGCAACATTAGAACCATGTTTTGTTCAGACGCGCCATATGAACGCAACCACCCACTGACGCGTCTGTATAACACTAAGCTGGCTAAAATGCTAGCTGTGGACCTTCTCCCTTTTTCTTTTGTAGAAGCGGTAGGTTTTCTAGAATTAGTGGCAGCGCTCTGCCCTAAATGGAAGGTTCCTAGCCGGTTCTATTTTGCCAGAGTTGCGGTTCCAGCACTACATGAAGATGTGCTGGAGGTGATTGGGGCAGCTTTGCAGAAGAGTGCTGTTCACACTATACATCTGACAACAGACATGTGGACCAGTGGCGCAGGCGCAGAGTACATGTGCATCACTGCACACTGGGTCTCTTTTTCAGGGGTTAAAGCAAAGCTAAACGCAGGTGTTGACCCGGACCAAGTTTTTAAAGCTGCTCGGAAACATGCAACACTAGCCATGTTTGGCTTGGAGAAAAGTCACACAGCACGAAACATTTTGGACGAGTTTAACAAAAAGGTCTTTCACTGGCTGTCCCCAAAAAAACGCAAGATTGGTTATGTTTCCACAGATAATGGCGCCAATGTAGTTAAGGCCATGTCGCTGGGTGACTATTTCAGAGTGCCGTGTTTGGCGCACTGTATCAACCTGGTAGTTCAAAAATTCTTGAGTGATAAAGACAGTCCAGCGTGCGAGGTAATGGCCACCTGCCGAAAAATGTGCAACCATTTCAGCCATTCTTTTAAGGCCCGGAAGCATCTGAGGAGCCTGCTACATGAACGTCGAATGCCAGTGAAAGCACTCATCCAGGAGGTGGCAACATGTTGGAACTCAACCTTCTACATGCTTGAGCGTCTGTATGAGCAGTATACGGTACTCGATCACTATTTCTTAAAACAGGGTACAGCTCAGAAGGACCTGAGGATGGGTGCGGCGCAATGGGACATAGTTAAAAGCCTGACAGACATGCTTCGTCCTTTTGAGGTCTTCACGCGTGCAGTCAGCAAGGAGGACTGTAATTTGGGAAAAGCTATCCCATTGTTGTGCATGCTGGAGCACCAACTGAAGGCGGTGTCTTCTGAGTTAGAAAAAGATGAAAAAAACAAAGACCCTTTTGTTTTGTCGGAGAAATTATTAGAGCGCCTACGTGGTGATGAACGTCTTAAAATGATCAACTCAGAACAGCATTACATTTGTGCTACTATTCTTGATCCACGCTACAAAAAGGCGCTGGCAGGCCAAGCATTCTTTCCTTTTGCTGATGAAGATGTTAAAAAGTACAAACGTTGGCTAGCCTGGTCAGCCAAGAGGTTTGAAAAAGAACGGCAGGATATTGAAGGAGAAGGCAGTACATCAGCATCAGCATCAACAGGCCATCCCCAGTCAAAAGAATCCACTTCTGCACCTGTGGCTCTGGCACAAGTGACCTCTCAGCCGTTAAAGACACCGGCAACCGGATCATCTGCACCACTCACAAGAGTAACATTGGCTGCTGAAGAGGATTGGCTAAGTTGGCTTGGGAATGATTCTCGAAAAGAGGTCACAAGCACAGCAAAAAGTAACGAAAGTGGAGGAACCGTTGAGGACCTTGAGTCGATGGTGCAGGACTATCTGAATGACTCAACAGAGGTCTTTCTTAATGATGAGCCATTGCAGTATTGGCATGGGAAAAAACAATTGTGGCCACAGCTCTCCAACCTGGCTATAAACTACTTGTCTTGCCCAGTCGCAAGTGTGTCTTCTGAACGTGTTTTCAGTGCTGCTGGTGGCATTGTAACTCCCAAACTGAGCCGCCTCTCGCCCAAAAATGTGGAGAGGCTAACAATGATCAAGATGAATCAGCACCTCATACCACCAGATTACAAAGTACGAGAAAGCACGCAGCATGAAGACGAGGAGGACAGCAACGTAGATGAGGGAATTTGTTCTCTGTTAGGTGACGCTGACCTCATCCTGCCTGAATTCGCAGAGTATGATGACGAACTCTTATTCTTATTCCCTGACACCGAGCCCTGAAAATGAGACAATGAATCAATAACTTTCTTTTTCGTCCTTATTCACTTTTATTCCTGTGTGTCTGTCTTTCTTTGTTTTGCACAGTTAATTTAATTCAAACTTTAATCACCTAATCACAAAAACAAGCCCATCAGTAGAACTGTCTTCACTTGTTTGCTTATTGATTTGAAGGTGCCGCAGTCTACATTCCTCAGGTTCACAAGTTCAGAAGAACATGCTCCTCTATCCTCCTCCTCCAGACTCCTATTTCCCTCAAAGCAGAGGGCTGGATTACGCCCAATGAAGAAAGACTCAGCACTTGTGGAGGTGTTCTACTTCTTTGCGGGTGAGTTGACGGCTCTGGGCCCATTGCTGTGAAGCTCTAATAACAGATAAAAGTGTTTTGGACCAAATATGAGGCGGAAATTTCTTGCCGTTTTTGCTGACTTGCTTCCCTTTGAGGTGCTCTTTGGCGGGGTTCCGGGTGTTTGTGGGTGAGTTTTGGGGTCTGGGAGCACTGCTGCGACAGTCTAATCTTGATTGCATTTGCTTTTCAGGAACTCCGTGGTGGAAAACAGGAGTTATGATGACCTAGCTGCACAGCGCGTTTGGACCGAAGGCCGAGAGATATTGTAAGTATGAGATTTTGCCCTTTGGCTGTTTGGGGGTGTTGTCGCGTGCTTTTTTGCGGGTGGGTTGGCGGGTCTCTTGGGGCATTCCTGTGAAGGTCTAATACCGGATAGAAGTGGTTTGGGCAAACTCCATGCAGAATTTTTTTTTGCTATTTCTTCTGACATCTTGCTCAATGTAGCGTTTTCGGGGGCCTGTTTGGGGGGCTTCCTGGTGTTTGTGGGTGGGTTTTGGTGTCTCTGTCGGAGCACTGCTGCGACAGTCTAATCTTGATTGCATTTGCTTTTCAGGAAATCCGTGGTGGAAAACAGGAGTTATGATGATGATGACCTAGCTGCACAGCGCGTTTGGACCGAAGGCCGAGAGATATTGTAAGTATGAGATTTTGCTTTTTGGCTGTTTGGGGGTGTTGTCGCGTGCTTTTTTGCGGGTGGGTTGGCGGGTCTCTTGGGGCATTCCTGTGAAGGTCTAATACCGGATAGAAGTGGTTTGGACAAAATCCATAAGGAAAAGCCTTTTGGCACTTTTTGTAACTTAGGGTTCGTTAGGGTTAGCCCTAGCAGCAGGATTGCATGTGTTTCGGGGTGTTCTAGATTTTTGCAACTGAGTTCTGGGGTCTTAGAGCACTCTTGGAGCGATGCTGGCTATGGATACTTTTGCTTGCTTGCAAGTGGTTTGAATACAATCCACGGTGGGTAAGGGGTTATTTGGGCCTACTTTTACTTTCAAAGTCCGTTTTGTCACCATTTTTCTGCTAGGCCTCGTTTTTTGAGATCTGATTGGGGGTCTTCTACATTTTTGCGACTGGCTTTAGTAAGGGTCTGGGTGGGAGCACTGCTGGGAAGGTCTAATTTTGTTCTAAAACACAGTTCACAGTACACCGAGCTTGAGGGGAAAGATCCGCTAAATTAATTTGGCCATACTTATTTATCCTTCAAAAGGTGACTCAGACAGAGTACGCAATTTCAAAAATATTGTACTGTCTATTAGGAAAATCAAAGTGTGACTTTTTGCACCACACAGCGTACATACCTTATATTTGTTTATCAGTGGTATTGTAATAGCACTTCCTGTTTTCCGTTCAATAATTACAGGCCGGGTTTCAGTCTGTGCAATGGGGAAAAAAGATGGAGTCAGGCTTCACATTAACGAGCCGCAATTCAACATCCGCCAGGCAGGCAGTGGACAGGGTGTCTTCTGTCAGTGGTCACCAACATTGATGGACGAAGCGTCAGCTGGAATGGAGGAGTGCCGCTAATAAGAGGAATTGTTTGCTGCATGCAACTTACTTACCAAATTCAACAGGACAACTCCAACAACATACAGATACAGTATCCATTGTTTTCTTCTATGAGTGTGACTGCATTTCTTGGATCTCTCTCTGCTTCTAAATTGATCCCAGATTTCTTTATCTTCAATTATTGTTTGACCATGCTGTGCTTTTTTTTCTTCTCTCAACAAAACCTACCCAAAAAGAAACCCCCATTCCCATCCATTTTCCAAACCCTAACCCTCTTCCCCCGGGCTGTGTGGTTTTGCTTGATGTGTGACTAAATGACATCAATAATTCCACACACTTGCTGGGGAGGATAAGGTCATAGCAACAGGCTGGTGAAGGAATCCGAGGATATATTCTAGACTTACTCAGCTTCAGTACTATTTCTTGTAGTAGTAGGAGCCAATGTCAAATAAATTCAACGCAAGTACTAGTTATACTTGCAATACTTTACCATTTGTTAGGCTACATTGTGGCACTGTTCTAGTGTACTGTCACCTGCTATATTCTCTATCGTACCGTAACCGTTGTAATGCTACAGTAAGGACAAACCAGGTTTCGTTTTCTTTTTTTCCATAGGCATGCAACTGCCACTGTGTCACACCACTAGTACCACCGCAATGAGGACATTTCATCCGCCCAGGATTGCCAACCTTAATCCCCATTTCCCGTGGAGCCAGCCCTGGGCCTAGCCCTACTTTCAAACACAAATTACAGGTAAGATAAGCGTTTGGTGGGAGGTAGTATAATGGACTATTAGGACTAGACGAGAGATTGACGGTAGTACTACTAAAGTCCTAGGACTCTTCAGGAAAACAAACTTACTGTTAAACCCCCACCCACCAGACTCAAAAGCAGTAAAAAACAGGTATGGTCAGATAAAGTTAAAAAAATTATATTTATGTAGCCCTAACAAAATAATCTCCCTCAAGACCCTCCCTAACCCCAACGATTGTCTTTCAAAAGTCCCAAAAAGAACCCAACTCCCAAATCCCACCCCCCCAAAGTCTCTAAAAAAAGGGCAAGGGACACTACACTACTGGAGGGTGCTGTTGAATTTTGCGGCCAGGGCATCATACTCCTTGCGGAGGATGGCATGGTCGAAGCGGAGGCCCTCCACCAAGTTCTTGTAGCTAAGGACCTCCTACTCCAGGTAGGACATTCGTAGGGATAAGCGGCGCTGGCGTGCCTTGCAACTCCTGTGGGGGGCAGCTGATGTCTTTGCTGCTTGGCGGTGGCGGTTGGCTTTGGTAGCCCGGCTCCGTACGGCTGGAGCACTGCGCTGTCTGGCAGCCCGTGGGGGCACGGAGGAGGATGCAGCTGTCCCAGTGGAGGATGTTGTGGTTCCACCGGTTGACTGCGTGTCCTCCTCCTCCAGGGCCACCAGCCGCCGATATTCGGCGACAGTGGCATCCAGCCTCCGTTGCCGGGCCATTCGAGCCTGCTCCCTCCGTGATGTCGATTTGGAAGGAGCAACTATATGAAGAAAGAAAGACATAGTCTGTAACCAATGCTCCTTAACATTAATAACACAAAGTGATTGAGCCGAAAGTTGTGTCACAGTACAAGTAGCAAATTGAAAGCACAGTACATAACTATTGAGGACAGTATCTATCTAACCTCCCACTTCTGCATCCTTGCTCTATCATTAGTGGGAGTTTAATGAACAAATTCTACGACCACTATGGACTTCCATTACAGTCGATTATGACAGTACACCAGTCTTATTCTTCTTCTTCTCTCTTGTTTAGGAAAATTGGTACGTTATCTTATGCAAGCCGGCAGAATGCCAGCGCAGTGAACTTGCACCCGAGAAAAACAGACGCACACCATGATGAGTGAGACAGACTTGCGTTACTGTACCGGTCCAGTACATGCAGGTGGTGAAGCTATTACTTTTCTATTACGGGTGGCACTGAGAATACTCTGTTACAAGGGCTACTGCTTAATTAATTTACCTTTCACCCTACAGTGCAAATAAGTACTAGTAAAGGAAAATGAAGAAGCTAAATAATTTGATTATCTATCACTTCACATGGGATGTATTTGATGACATATGGGATGACTTTAGGTGCTTTGCTTATTATTGAGTGAACAGTGATACACCCACACATGAATGACGTACTACTACTAAACTAAAGTTATTAAGAGAGGTACGGAGTGTCCACCGTAATAACCGGATATATGCTGTGCTTGCAGTTGCAATACAAACTACTGCTACTATTCATGGTAGTATTGGACACATTTACAACTTCTTTTCCTTGCCTTCCCTACACTGGAATGGACGTGCGGGTGCGGTGTTACATGCTCTTCAAGGTAACACTTAGTTCATCCAGTGACCATCTACTCTCTCTAGATACACATATGCTATCTAAGAGTCAGATAATACCATGCTCCAGGCATCCATCCATTCAAAGTATATGCACACATACAGTTTCTGTTTCACCCACCCAGGCTGTTCTCCTTCCACCCATCCTTGCTTCATCATTGACCCAGCCATGCACCATACCATATTCTTTCCTTCCCAGCCACCTCGGGGACCAAGCAAACACATATCATTCTTCTTTGCCAGCCATCATAAAATTTCTCGTCCTTCCACACTTACTTACACCCTTCTTTCGCTTTTCGATCATCCCATCCATCAAGTTCATCTAAGATCTTATTGGGATTCTTCTCACCAAAAACTTCACAGCTAAGTCGAAGTACATTTAGAGGAGGATACTACCTGGTTGATTTATAATACACCCGTGCAGAAAGCACACTATGCAGTCTTCAATCTCAATAAGTAAGGAATATATAGCTTACCTCTTCCCGCCACCACCGTGTGAACCCTCACAGGAACGTCCGGCACTTGCACCGCATCCTCCCCAGAGTCCTCGTCCAACACCACCACCTCCGCGCTGGCCCCGCCACCGGATGCTACACCTACAAAGTACATTTAAGAATGTTAGAAATACACCACTCACTACTATATAATATTTGGTCTAGGAGGAATAAAGCAATGTTAAAAAAACGAAATACAATGTAATAATTTGTAACTGTATACTCTAAAGTAAAAATGTCCCTTTTTCCAGGGAAGGCTGTTGTCTTGCAGCACTTTTTGGCACAACTGATGAATGCTTGCTTTTTATTGTTAACACGCACCACTTTTTCTCCTAACAGACAGAAGCTTGACTTCTAAGAACACGAGCAGGATCAAGTTCAAACCAGGTGAGAGCTCGGCTCGACCACAAGAAATGTGTCCAATTAATCGTCAGCACTAAGCACTTTTCCATTTTCAGTTAAACGTTTAGTTTTATGAAAAGTTGATTTTAATAAATGTGTTTACTTTTAATAAAGCTTTTAAACTTAAATGGACTTTGTGGTTTTTGGTCCTCCAGACTAGAGTGGATGAGCTAAAGGTTTTGGAATTTTTGCAAGCATGAGTCCGTGCCTCTGACACTTCTTGACTCTTGACTCCGTACTCTTGTCCTGCGTTGGATAATCTAATCATCATTGGGGATCAATCATCGGTGACTTTGGGAGATAAATGACTCTGCCACACTATCTAGTCAGTAAGGAGATTGGGGGTTCAACTACAAAGTCTGTTATCACTGAGGTATGTGGAAAGTCTAACAGCACCTATTATAATTGATAAGCTAAGCAATGCATTATTTAGTGTCCATAGTTCTGTTTGTGCAGATTTGTCCCTGCAACAGTAGTAGAATGGATTGTCCTACTATCCAAACCAAAAGTAAAGTAGTATCTTATTCTTTCTTGGTGGTCATTCACCTTTTTATTGTTGGCAATTGTTTGAGTTTGAGTTTTAAAATACTTGTAAAGCGCTCATACACCTGCGGTTTCTTGGCGCTACTGCTGACCAGGTCCAGGGCTAAAAATAGGGGAGACTGCTGGGGATTTAATCAAAAGATTTTGTGAACAAATGGGCTTTGAGATGTTTGCGAAATTGCGGGTACAGGACGATGGATCGCAGATCCAAGGGGAGGGAATTCCAGAGGATCGGGGCAAGGGTAGCAAATTTCGAGCCTCCCCACTTCTTTGTCCGGTAGCGTGGGATAGTGAGGAGGGACTGAGAGGACGAGCGGAGTTCCCTGGTGGGTACATAAGGGGTGATCTCTGAGGAGATAAATGCTGGAGCCAGGTCCAGTCGGGCCAAGAAGGGGATGGAGGCGAGCTTGAATTGAATTCGGGCTCGCACAGGGAGCCAGTGCAGGGATTTCAAGAGAGGGGAAGAACGGTGAAATTTGGGAAGATTGAAAACCAGGCGGGCCGCCTGGTTTTGTATCTGCTGCAAACGCCGTAAACTATATGCCGGGATACCTGCATATAGGGCGTTGCCATAGTCCAGGCGGGACACCACCATGGCTAAGGTGATGAGTTTGAGAGCAGAGAAGGTGAAGAAACGGGACACCCTGCGTATAGTACGCAGTGAAAGGAAAGAGGAAGATACCACAGAGCTGACCTGGGAGTGAAGAGTGAGTTGAGAGTTGAGCTTTATGCCAAGGGTTTTAACAGAGGTAGAGGGTTCTGGAGAGGGGCCAAGAGAAGGGGGCCAGAAGAGAGGGGACCAGGGGCTGGATGAACCACCCGTCAACACCAGCTCGGTCTTATCGGGGTTGAGTTTAAGGTGATTGTGGTTCATCCAGTCCCGGATGTGGAGCATGACAGATTGAAAATTAAGGACAGAAGAGGGAGAAGAGGAAAGGTTAAAGACCAGCTGGAGGTCATCCGCATAATTAAATACGGCGATCTCCATTTGTTGAAGAGAAAAGATAAGAGGGGCAATATAGAGATTGAACAAGAGGGGGGAAAGGGAGGAGCCTTGGGGAACCCCGCACTGAACTTTTCGGACGTCCGCTGTGAAATCACCCAGGCGAACGGCCTGGGTGCGGTCACTCAGGAAGGATGATAGCCAGACCAAGGCAGTCCCTCCGATTCCGGCCGCCCTGACACGGGAAAGCAAGATGGTATGATCCACCGTGTCAAAGGCGGCTGAGAGATCGAGGAGCACAAGGGCCTGGCACCGGTTGGTATCCATACCCTCCCTGAGGTTGTCCAAGACCGAAATAACAACGGACTCGGTAGAGTGTGCGGGGCGGAAGCCGGCCTGGCGGGGAGCAAGAGCTCCGTGAGTCTCTACAAAGGAGCTCAATGCGCCGGTGACATGGCGCTCGAGCACCTTTGCCAGAAAGGGTAAAAGGGAGATGGGGCGGAAATTGGCAGGGACAGAGGGGTCTGCCCCGGGTTTTTTTAAAATCGGCACAATAACTGCAGACTTCAAGGGGGAGGGGACCACACCTTTAGCCAGAGAACTGTTGAGGAGGTGAAGGGGAGGATCCGGGCAGGAAACAAAGATGTGACGGAGAATATGAGCAGGACAGGGGTCGAGTGGAGAGCCAGATTTAACCAAAGGTACCAAGGAAGACAGGGCTTCCTTAGATATGAGGGGGAGGGCAGTGAGTAGTCCCTTGGGAGGGGGGCATTGGGGGTCAACAAAGGCGGGTGAGGGGGGTGGGATATTGGCTTTGATAGTAGAGATTTTATGGATGAAGTAGTTGTTGAGGGAGTGGCAGAGTTCTTCGGAGGGGGCGGGCTTCAAAGTTGTTCTATCAGAGAACGCCAGGTTCTGGACAATCGTGAAAATCTCCTTGGGCTGATTTTCAGCCGCAAGGATTCTGGAGGAGAAGTAGGCGGTTTTGGCCACCAAGATGTCTTTTTTGTACTGGGCAAGGAAGTGAGTATACTCCAGTCTTAAAGTGGGGCAATAACTTCTCCTCCAAGCCCGCTCCGCGCGGCGTACAGTAAGTTTGGTGGCTTTAAGCTCTGCGGTGAACCACCGGTTGGCATCCTTGTCGCGCTTGGAAGTAATACGTTTGAGCGGGGCAACAGAGTCACTGCCAGCGGAGAGCCACTGATCTATGGCCTCAACCTGGGAAAGGGTAGAGAGGCCCTGCAGGGAGGGGAGGGAAGTGGTAAGAAGGGAAGAGAGGTCTTCCAGATTGACACGGCCCCATGCTCGAACCCAGATGTTTTTGGGGCGGGGGGGTTTGGCTGGGGGGTGAATGGGTAAGGAAAAGGAGATGAGGGGGTGGTCGGACCATGTGCAAGGTGAAATAGAGAGGGATTCCACGGGACAGTTTAGGGACCAGATCTGGTCAAGCGTGTGACCCTTGATGTGGGTGGGGGAGTGGACATGGGAAGTGAAATTGAGGGACTGGAGGGTTTCAGAGAATTTCTTAGAGGACGAACATTCAGCTGGGTCGGAAGGCCAGAAGTTGAAGTCGCCTAAGATTAGGATGGAAGAGTTGTTGACTGTAATGGTAGCCAGGACGTCCAAGAAGTCAGAAAGAAACTGTAAAGGAGATTGAGGAGGGCGGTAGGTGAGAAAACAGGTCAGGGGAGGCATAGTGGAGGTAGTACGAATAACCAAGTATTCAGTGGTCGCGATATCAGGCAGGGGCAGAATTTGAAAGGGGAGATCGGTGCGTGCGATGACCGCCACACCGCCTCCAGCCCTGCCAGGAGGGCGATCAGCCCGAAGGGCGTAGTGAGAGGCCGGTAAGGTGGCTAATAGGGCGGGGAGGGAGTCGTCGCTAAACCAGGTCTCCGTTAGGAAAAGAAGATCAGGGGCATGAAGATCGAGCAGGACTGAGAGTTCGTGTGCATGGGCGACTGCTGATCGAGTGTTGAGATAAAACACCGTGAGCGATTTAGGGGTAGTGGGAGGAGTGATGCTACTGGACGAGAAAGAGGCGTCAACTGTGGGCAAGGGGATGTGAGAGAGGGCGGCAGGAGAAAGACCAAGGGAGAGGATGCGTGCACAGGTGGAGGTAGCGATAGGCCAGGATCCCCGGAGCTTGTGCAGTTGGTCCGCGGTATAGGTGGTGAGCGGGGCAGAATAACGCGCCCCTAGTCCCGGACAGTCGCGGACGGGCGCAGACGGGCTTGCCTTAGGCGCGCCTTCGGCGCGCAATCGTCGCGCCCGCTGCGCTCGTCCGCTGCGCTTCCTGAACAAGCACATCTTTATAGACAGGAGAAGAAAAGGGGGTGTGGCCTCGTGGTGGGCGTGTCCTACTCCAACCGAGGAGGATAGCGCTTAGGAAAGCGGCGATTTCCACCCTTTACAGCGCTCGTTTTGCCTAAGGAACAGGAGCCTGCACACCTCACTCGTGTAGCAGGTAAGGGGAGAGTTATTTAAAACAGCAACAATTTTCAAGTTTTTTTAAAAGATATCACATTTACAGTTACAAAAATGCACACAGCAACTCCCGGCTGAGCCTCAGGAGCAAATGGTCATCAGCGCGCTGGTAATCAGGGCGCATTAAGTAGCGACGTGAGAAGGGGGCGTGGCCTCGTGGTGGGCGTGTCCTACTCCAACCGAGGAGGATAGCGCTTAGGAAAGCGGCGATTTCCACCCTTTACAGCGCTCGTTTTGCCTAAGGAACAGGAGCCTGCACACCTCACTCGTGTAGCAGGTAAGGGGAGAGTTATTTAAAACAGCAACAATTTTCAAGTTTTTTTAAAAGATATCACATTTACAGTTACAAAAATGCACACAGCAACTCCCGGCTGAGCCTCAGGAGCAAATGGTCATCAGCGCGCTGGTAATCAGGGCGCATTAAGTAGCGACGTGAGAAGGGGGCGTGGCCTCGTGGTGGGCGTGTCCTACTCCAACCGAGGAGGATAGCGCTTAGGAAAGCGGCGATTTCCACCCTTTACAGCGCTCGTTTTGCCTAAGGAACAGGAGCCTGCACACCTCACTCGTGTAGCAGGTAAGGGGAGAGTTATTTAAAACAGCAACAATTTTCAAGTTTTTTTAAAAGATATCACATTTACAGTTACAAAAATGCACACAGCAACTCCCGGCTGAGCCTCAGGAGCAAATGGTCATCAGCGCGCTGGTAATCAGGGCGCATTAAGTAGCGACGTGAGAAGGGGGCGTGGCCTCGTGGTGGGCGTGTCCTACTCCAACCGAGGAGGATAGCGCTTAGGAAAGCGGCGATTTCCACCCTTTACAGCGCTCGTTTTGCCTAAGGAACAGGAGCCTGCACACCTCACTCGTGTAGCAGGTAAGGGGAGAGTTATTTAAAATAGCAACAATTTTCAAGTTTTTTTAAAAGATATCACATTTACAGTTACAAAAATGCACACAGCAACTCCCGGCTGAGCCTCAGGAGCAAATGGTCATCAGCGCGCTGGTAATCAGGGCGCATTAAGTAGCGACGTGAGAAGGGGGCGTGGCCTCGTGGTGGGCGTGTCCTACTCCAACCGAGGAGGATAGCGCTTAGGAAAGCGGCGATTTCCACCCTTTACAGCGCTCGTTTTGCCTAAGGAACAGGAGCCTGCACACCTCACTCGTGTAGCAAGCAAGGGGAGAGTTATTTAAAACAGCAACAATTTTCAAGTTTTTTTAAAAGATATCACATTTACAGTTACAAAAATGCACACAGCAACTCCCGGCTGAGCCTCAGGAGCAATGGTCATCCATTGTCATAGCATAAACATTTAGGAGACTTGAAAAGACATTATGGACAATACCAGAGGACTGCACTCAGTGCATAGAGCTATTGCTGACTAGAATGGGAGTCCAATGGAATTGCCAAATGTGCAATCTTAGTTAGCTACACAGACAGACTAATAAGAATAATCTAGTAATACCACAGGGAGTCATAGTCGAGGCAGGATAAGAATTTAGATCCAGTCTACAAGAAGATCAAAGACGATTTAGAAAAAATCGAATGAGGAACGCTAGGAAAAAATAGGTACTCTATTAAAATTAAAACTTACTGGGGCCAGCAAAGGAGCCCTCGCCTGCCCGATCCTGGCCTGCATCCTCCTGAACAGCACCCTCCTCCTCCTCCTGTGTCCTCTTGCCCTTGGGGGGAGCTGATGTACAACATGAAAGAAAGAAAGACCAGAAAACATGGATGAGATTTGTCAACCAAATCAAACATTTCAAAAGAACAATAACAAAATATTTTGGAGAAATAGAAAATAGATAGACAACTATTCCACGGGATATATTGACCAATCTCATGTGGTATACTACGTTATTCGTATTGCCTGATTTGCGGACCGTTGACTTTGAAAGTTCCTATGTAACTCACTAAACAGACTACTAAAAAGGTTTGCCTAGGCCTGGCAGGCAGCAGTCCGCAGCACGCGAAGTGACAGACAAAGTCCATCGTGCTTGCAGATCAGTGAATACTCAAACTATCAATCCACCGACCACCACCACTATTTCTTCTTATAGCCATGTGTCTAAAAGGAAGTACTGGACTTCAGTCTGTTGGGGCTGATTTAGAAGTCCCTTGCGGCTCACATTCCTCCATTCCTCCGGCGCAAGGGAGGGCGTTCCTGCGCAGGAACGAATCCTAAAAGTGGCTGAGGGAAATCTACAAGATGTCAATCAGTCACTTTTAGGACAATGATGCGTGATTGAAAATCTGCGCCTGCTTGAAGCCGACGTACGGCTTGATGCAGCATTGGGGAGATAGGGCACCCCAGAGCATTGCTGGAGCTGCGCCATCGTTGGCACGCAACTCCAGCAATGCGCCGCCTTTACGGCACAGATGCGTAAGGCTTCCGTGACGTTTTGGGCCCATGGGTGGTGGTGGTGGCATGGCGCACAATTACTGCCGCATCCCTGCTACTTTGCAGGGATGCGCCGGTAATTGAAAATATGACCCTTAGTGTCTAGCATTACGCAGTTCTTTACACTACACTCATACATAATTTCTCAGGCCAATGAAATGAACACAAAATACAAAACAAATAAGCATAGTAGCAAGCAAGGCTACTGAGAAGGAGAGCAGTGCACCTGAAATGCATAGAAGATTTTGAAATATAATTTACCTACAATGTAATCGGCAGCATTATTGCTCTTGGTAAAGAACAAAGATTTGCAAATAACAGAGCCGGATAAAACAGAGTAGTAATGAAATAGCTAGAAATAGCTACTACTACTCACCAAGCCCGGGGACCTCTACGCCGAGCGCATCCAGCAAGTCCCGTTCCCGGTCCATGACATCCGTCCAGCGGTGGGTGGCCTGGTTATAGGTGCGCCGGACCCCGGAGAGCTTAAACATGGCCCGGCACACCTTCTCCCACCGCTTCCGGCGCTCCCGGATGCCATAGCCGGTTGCGATCTTGCCGCCTCCCAGGATGGTCTTGGGGAGGCGGCGCTGGACGTAGAAGATTAGTGCGCCCACCTCCTCCGCGCTAAAGATCTACCGTGGCATCACTTGCTCCCCCCTCAAACGCCCGCACGGGAGCCGGGCACGGGGTGCGGGACCCTTCCCCTTCTCAGGGTGCTTCCCGGCTCCCTTTACCATGGTCTGGGCAGAAATGAAGTTAAATGATAAAGAAGAAATAGAATAGGGAAGAAGAAAAGAAAAGAGTTTAAAAAAGTAGTTTAAAATTAACTAAAAGTAGCAGAAAACACAAAAATATAGAGCTAGAAAAATAGAGGGATAGATAATAAGTAAAATAGATCAAATAAACTTCAAACAAGCAAAGGATGGCAGAGATTCAGAGAGGATACAGAAAGCATGCCCAGAACCATAGCAATGAATGAGAAACAAGATGGCCGCGCCCATTCACGACCGCGTGGGTAAGTTCGCGCGAGATTTTCCTCGCGATCACGCGCGAAATTGTACTAGCGAGCAGCACACTTTGCGAGATTACACATAGCGGCCGGAAACGGAATTACGTCACGCAAACAAGATGGCCGCGCCCGTGTACGACCGCGTGGGTAAGTTCGCAAACGTATCACTACAAGCGCCTTGCGAACACGCAAAAAATCACGCGAACATACACGCCGCAAAAAAAAATAGTGTATTCGCACGCATTCGCGGCTTCCGAAATCGATCTCGCACGGATTCACGCCCCGCAAATTGCGCGAAATTGCAGAAAAACGATTTTTGCTAAACTGAAAGCAATCACCAGGTGCAAAAGTTCAAACTTAACATTAGTAACCATTCACTCTAGTGCTTCCTGAGGGGCCCCTCCAGAGTTCAGTTGCCTATTTGCAACTATTCTATGACCCTGCTATGACCCAAACAGCAGGCTCATAGAATAGCTACAAGTAGACCATAAAGGTCCTGTGAAAAAAAATTGCACTGCAACAGAAAGCAAATTACAGATAAGGAAGGAAGCAGGTGCCAGCCAGACTGGAAGTTTCAAAATTACTGACACATTAATCACCCCCAAATGAATTCATGGCAGTTGAAGAAGGGCAGGTGTGCTTGCTTTCACTGCAACAGAAAGCAAATTACAGATAAGGAAGGAAGCAGGTGCCAGCCAGACTGGAAGTTTCTAAATCACTGACACATTAATCAACACCAAATTAATTCATGGCAGTTGAAGCAGGGCAGGTGTGCTTGCTTTTTTTCACCCCCATAATCTACAGTGATAAACAAACCTAATGGGTGGCAGTGAGGATGTACCAGAGGGTGGCATGGGCGTACCAGAGGGTGGCAGTGGTGAAACAGAGGGTGCTGTGAACCTGTGATGATAAACCAGACGTAGAAACAACATAGTCGCGGCCGTTGCGAGCCGAAAAGTAAGTTCGCAATTGCGAAATGGTCCACAAATCCTCGCGAACGCTCGCCAACACAAAAAACGTAAAAATCCGCACATCCGCGAGGGTTCGCGTATTTTTGCGGATTGCGAATCCGTAAATTCGCAAATTCGCGTACGTGAGATCCGCTAGATCCGCCCATGCTTATTCATAACGCATGAGTCTGCGGTCTGTGATAATTCCTTATAATACCCTGCAGGATTTTTACGGGGGTCAGGCAAAGTCTGCTTAAGAGCCAAAACCTCCGCTCGTTTCAATGGAACATGTACCCAAACACGTTGAAAATGAGCCGGCACAGCTGGGGGATTATTATTCGCACCAGCAGGTACTGTTTCCTTCCATACCGGAGGAACCTCTCTCATTGGATGCTGTCTCGCCTTTCTCCTAACAGAAGGATCAGGCTCAAACAATGACTGAGAAGGAGACTTACTCCTAAACGACAACAATGTCGCAACTGCTCTCTCAACGTCGAGACCCACTATAGTTCCCTTCGCAAACTCGGACTGTACACGGAACAACTCAGATGGAGCCTGTCCCAAATCACCATCTTCCCATTCTTCACGAAGGAAAGTACACATTTCATCAAACACATACCTCTGCTTCGGTGTTTCCCATTGACGGAAGACATCCATAACGGACTCTAAATCATATCTTGCAGAATCAGTAACCCATTTACGCGCTAAATGATCTAATACTGTCCTCTCCGTGGGACCAGGTATTTGGCTATGCAATTGCTTATGCTCTGAAACGGGGGTCGTGCTCAATGACCCAAAGAAAGGAGACAAAAGACTAGTAACGGTATCCGTCATTCTCTGACGAACAGAAGGAGAAGTTGACAGGACAGGAGATAAAGCGGACTGTGAGGAAGCTAATGTAGGAGCAGTAGCAGAGGAGGCAGCGAGAACAGGCGTAAAAGTCATAGGAATTAAAGACGGAGCAGGTAGCAAAGTCGGCGGCCCTTGAGAAGGCTGCACCAGAGGAGTAGGAGCCAACTGAAGAGGAGCTGGCGGCTGTGCAATAGCAACCTGTTGCGCAACTAAAGGTTGCGGGGGTGCCGTAGCATTCTGCGCATAAGGGGGTGGCGAAGTCAACAAATGTGACATCAAAGGATCTTTCACAAGGTCCTTCATCGCATCTTGCTGAAGAGGTGGCAGAACTGCGTAGCATTTATCAATTTCCATTTTACGTTGCCTGTGCAACTGCTCACTCGCTTGTTCTTCTTCGTTATCTTTAAACTGTATAGCAGATTCCATTATCGAAATACCCTTTTCTCTTTTATTCCTCTTCGCTAATTTAATTTCTTTCTGTTTGGCTTCCTTTCGCCATAGGCGGAAAGAGTCAAACATCGCCAGCCGGGCTTTCTTCTTAAAAAGTCTAACCTCTAGATTATCTAAAATTTCCGTGTCATAACTACCATATTGGGGCCACTTGAGGACACCATCCTTTCTAGTGTAGCGAATCCACACTTCATTATACGTGATGGGGCCCACGCCATGTTTCACATAGAGCTCATAGGTTGGAGTTCCAATCGGAGGGACCGGACATGAGTCCTCCAATCGGGAGTCCCTATTACGACCACAACAAAATATCCTTCCAAATCTGCTAAGACCAGGCATCTTCGCTCACTAGTCTAGCTTCAAACTTCAAGGGAGTATCGAATACGTTAGTCTCGTGAATACACGAGTCCCTCGGCTTTGGAGCTTGCAAGCTCCAAATCAAAGATCCCAAGGGATACCCAAAAACTAAGGACTGGGAGACGCTCCACTCATACTTAACTGAAGTGTCGATGACGTCGCCAGAAGATCCGTCTATCGTCTCGCTCTACAAATCATCAAAGGCTCCAAGACAGGGCGACAGTCAGGGCAGCAGTCCTTCGTATCCGTCGGAAAGCGGGGAACCTCGCAGCAAAGACTTTCGGACCACGGTGACATACAGGGGTCAATGAAGTGGCAGGCCTTCCTCCAGAATTTTCACACGAAGCTCCTCACGATCTTCAGGCTTGGACCGGTACCGCTGAAGTCGCCCAACGTTGGGCGCCAACTGAAGAACCGGGTTATTTAAGACCCGGCGGCGCCAGGGGCACGCCCAAAGTCTTCGGGTATCACCTGTCTTCAAACACAGAGACACGGAATATTCTTGGTGACGTCAAAGATCGAATTTATTGGCTGCAGCCAGTAACAGAAGTCCTAGAAGTCAACACGGTATGAGTTCTCAGGAGACTGCTCAATTTTACAAAGCGAGCCATCCCTTTTTATGCCAAAAATCACATTCTAGACAAATACCTCACATTTACAAACTGTCCAATCACATGCATCCAGATCAGGGGTGTCGCATGACGGTAAAACCCACTCTTCAGTTGCCCAGCCCATGATCGATTATTGGTCGAACCCAACATTCTTCATCAGACAAGTCGAACGAACCCATAATGAAAACGGGCACATCCCCATCGTAAATAGACCATAAAGAAAGGAGCAGAAACAGGTGAGAGTAAGATAAGACATATTTGTGTGCAATAAAGGTTTATGATGTCCTGTGCCTTGATCCTCAATCTTGATCAGCTACTGAGAAAGGAACTGGCTTAACAAGTTTGGCTTCAGGCAAGAGAGTCAGTTTGCTCGGGTCATTCAGAAGTCAGCTAAAATGTACGTGTGCTAAAGACTCGTTCGGCCGTAGTCATCGGCCTATGTGAGGGCAACCACAAAACGGCTGCCATACACAAAATGGAACCCGAGGGTTCAGAACGAATCCCTAAATACGTAGTGAAGCCATCGGTGTAACGCGACGAAAACACTCATGCTTGCCGTACTAACTGGTTACGGTTCGCTAATATCAATTCGTAGCGAAACCATGACCTTTATGAAACGGGTTCAGGATTCACGGAACCTCAGCACACACACCACCAGCCATCAGTGCAAGCTTCCACCAGGCACACACACTACTATTCGTCACATACTACCAGCCGTTGGTACATGCTTCCACCAGTGACACACCACCAGCTGACAGTGCACGCTTTCACCAGGCACACACACACCACCAGCCGTCGGTGCACGCTTTCACCGGGCACACACACCACCAGCCGTCAGTGCCCGCTTTCACCAGGCACACACACCACCAGCCGTCACTGCACGCTCCCACCAGGCACACACACCACCAGCCGTTAGTGCACACTTCCACCAGGCACACACACCACCAGCCGTCAGTGCACGCTTCCACCAGGCACACACACCGCCAGCCGTCAGTGCACGCTTTCACCGGGCACACACCACCAGCCGTCAGTGCACCCTTTCACCAGGCACACACACCACCAGCCGTCAGTGCATGCTTTCACCAGACACACACACTACCAGCCATCAGTGCAGCAGGCAGGCTCGTCTCAGAGTTTCTTGGTAAATATGTGTCCAATGCCTGGGAGGGAGTGGGTCGAGTTTCCTTAAACCATGCTGAGTATGCAGGTGCAGTGCATGAACTCCTGTGTGAGTGAGTTATGTTGCCTGGGGCTCACTCACTCCACACTTGTAAATTGCGCCTTCTCCAGGCTTTTTCTCAGTTGCGCATGTGCACAGCTAGGCAGCCCCCACACCCCCTGGAATGACTGCTTCCTACAACTAGAATGGAAACAACATTCAGAGCAATGAAAACAAGTTCATTTGATGCAAAGAACTGTTAACAAAAACCATGTCCAGCTATTGTAGATGGCAACTTAAACAAAACAGCAAAAAAAAAAGCATTGGCATAGCCAATAGGTCTCGCTTTTTGGACCCTATATGTATTTTATCTGCACCAGAATATCCTTGGTGCAACAACGCCAACTGTTGCATGGCTAAACACTTATAAGGTCCCAAATGCGAGACCTATTGGCTATGCCAATGCTTGTTTTACATGCCACAGCTGTCGCTTTAACACCCTATCAATCACATTCCTTCGCCTCCAATATCCCTTTCCTTCAACCCCCATCAACAACTTGTCACAAGTGTGATGGAGTTAACCTGTGGGTGAGCTGGGGAGGGCCAGGGCTTAATTTGTAAAGCAATAAGGCCCCAAAGCTTTGCTCAGAAGCCTGCTCTATACACTTATCTCACTCTGTCCATCCCACTCTTGTAGGTTCGTTTTAATCCCTTTCTCCCCTTGTTGCTGTTTATCCGCTTTTCTTTTCCTCTTTCTTTATATCTTTTCTCTCTTTCTCTTGCACTGGGTCAAAGTCTGATGAGGAAAAATAACTGCTGGTCCCCAAAATGTGTGCGGTAGGCCCAACCTGTAACCCCCAGCTCAAATTAAGCACTGTAGGGAGGAGTGTACATAAATATGTTTAGGGGTAGGTCACTGTTCTGATGTGATCAGCTAGGATCGGACAGGTGTCCTAAAAAGTGGTACCCTCCTGCCTCATTGTATTCACCAGAAGCAGCGAGGGTGCCAACTTTCTTTATGCCC
This sequence comes from Lissotriton helveticus, assembly GCF_964261635.1. Lineage (NCBI taxonomy): Eukaryota > Metazoa > Chordata > Amphibia > Caudata > Salamandridae > Lissotriton > Lissotriton helveticus. The sequence continues at coordinate 1,479,694,928 of NC_136057.1, forward strand.
GTAGTGCTTATCCGAGCAAAATCCTGCTCTTGCTGTTGTATTTTTCAGCTCGACCAACCGATGCAGTGAGGTGCTGTCCAAGTATCAAGTGACAAAGGGGGGAGTTTGGAGAACAAACAATACTGCAGTAGGGGCCGGTATCCTTGCAAAGTGGGGCAGGGAGAAGGGGGACTGGGACAACCAAACAAAAAATAATTAACAAAAGAACTTGTCTCATGGGTCGGCTACCTGCTTGTGTGCCCCCCGAGGCCTCATTATCCACAGACCTCCCATCTCGAGCTCCAGGGCCCACCCGCCTCGCTGCAGCACGTGGGGGCCAGGGTGGCGATGAATCACTGGGTGATAGAGTCTGGGCCAAGGACTCCCTGACACCAGCCTTGCCGGAGACCTTCCCGCCATTGACCATGGGGAAAGACCGAGGTCCCAAATCCTCTACCACCCAAACACAGACGAAAATGGACCAATTCACTACAGTTGAACAGGGCCCGACAGAGGGTGCCGTGGACGGCCCATCTTTCCCTGACAATGACCTTGCGCAATCCTGCAGGCAATCAGCACGTCCCAAGCCTCGGTGGAGGGCAAAATTGGTGAGGTTCAAGTAGGCATGTCCCTCATCAGGCAGGACAAGCGCAATGCCATAGCCCGCATTTTGGAAGTGGAATCCCGCCTTTCCTATGTGGAGTTTAACGTCCACCAACTGAAAGAACAAGTGGCCCACCTACAGAACTACACCAAAGAATTACACAGAAGGGCTGAGGACCCCAAAAATCGATAATGCCGCAACAACCTCCGTTTGGTGGGATTTCGGGAGGAGATCAAACAAAGCCAAATGGCAACTTTCATCGAAAAATGGATATCATCATGATGCCTAAAGACACACTGATGGTATGGTTCGCCGTTGAAAGGGCCCATCCGTCCCTTCCACCCAGACCACCACCCAGAGCCCCACACCGTCCCTTAATCGCCAGGATCCTCCATTTCAAATACCGGGACGCTGTCCTATGGGAGGCGCGGACTCTGGGCACCCTGAAATTTCAGAACCACATCATAATGGTGTACCCGGACTATACCAAAGAGGTACAGGCCCAACGGAGCTCCTACAGAAACAGAAGTTGCACACCCTTAACTTCCAGTACAGACTCCTCTTCCCGGCCCGCATTCATGTCGTCTTTCAAGACAAAGCACAGTTCTTCGATTCTCCGCAAGCCGCTTCAACCTGGCCGACCGAGGAGCGGCCCCTCAGTGCTCATCCAAAGTCTCCACATGCATGCCCTGGATCCCAAGCCCGCATCCTCTGTCCCCCAAACAGCGCAGGAGGCACGCACAATCACGCAAGCGCCGCGGGGCCGCAAAGAAGCCTCCAGATCGCCAGGCTCAGCCGCCCCAGAACCTGGAAACACCATCCATCCTGCAGGTTCCCAACCTCAGCAGCGGAATAGATCCACGCACAATTTGTCCATTGAGCACAGCCCCCCAGAACTCAGGACTTGGCGGCCACGGACTCGGACTTCTCTCGAAGTCCGGCGATTTGAAGATCTCTGAGAAAGCAACAACAGGGGAAATGGACTCTCAGGAGTCCTAGGACTTTCGCCCCACTGCACTGTACTGTCGAACTCAGAGAAATCTGCTGATAATGCACTTGCATCAGACACTGAAGGAGGGGTCCACCACGTAGCTCCTAGGCTAAGCGTTATTGTTCAGCCTGTTCTTTCCTAGTTTGTGGGGTGAAAGATGCTTCAGTTCCAGAAGTATAGGGTGGGGGGAGAGGGGTACATGGACCGTTGTCTAACGTTCAGACTTATGTTTTTTGTTACTCTTCTTTTCTTTAACAGCTCACAGCAGTTTAACACAGGAATGCCACACATGCGTGCCACACATGCGTTGCGATCCCACACACCGTGATTAGATTGAGACTGCGCCCTCTTTGTATCCCGTTAAGGGCCTCTAACGAGCTACAGCTCCATAACTCCCTTAGACCATGCGCTCCATATGATGCATGCAGACCAGGGAAGTAGTTCTCTCCGAGTCATGTCCTGGAATGGGCTGCTTGATCGCATCAAGCGTACCGCAGTTTAGAAATATGCCCAACGACACTCCCCCAATATCCTCTTGCTTCAAGAGACCCACCTCTTGGGAACCAATTGCTCTTTCCTTGCACGTTATGGTTTTGACAGGGTGTGGCATTTGGGCTTTAACAGAAGCTCACGGGGATGGCCATCCTACTACGGAGATTCCTTCCCTTTGTCCCCACTCACGTCAATAGGGACCCACAGGGGTGATTTGTGACTCTCTCTGGGACTTTGGAGGGGAACATCCATAACCTTGTATCCATTTACATCCCACCCGTGATGCTCACACCAGCGTTACAACACCTTACTGACTTCATTTCCACCCTGCCCTTAGGACAGACGATTCTGGGAGGTGGTTTCAATGTGGTTATGCAACCCACCCTTGACACCACAGGTACACCCTCCCCCGCCAGGGCGACTCAAGCTAAGAAATTGGTTGAATGGGCGGCTGCCTCGGGCCTTTGTGATGTATGGAGAACCTGGAACCCTCAAATATCCCAATACACACACAATTCAGTGGCACATCATACCCACACGTGTATTGACATAGTTTTTATGCCTGTCCCTGACTGCCACCGTGTGACCGACATGTCTATCCTTCCCAGAGGAATCTCAGATCACTTAGCATTACTCCTGCGTCTAGGTGACACCCCTGGCATGCTGTGCCCGATGTGGCAACTAAATGCCTGGTTTCTGCAGAACAAAGAATTCTGAAAGACTTTAGGAGAGGAACTGCAGCAATACTTTCTCACAAACCTGGACTCGGTTCCCTCTCAGAGTACCCTCTGGAAGGCAAGTAAGGCTACCATCCGAGGAGTGTCCAAAAGCCACCTCCGGGTGCAACGACTGTCCCAGGACAGCCACTTGGCTCGTCTCAAGGTGCAAGTGGTCTGACTGGAAACCGACCTGGTCTGGGCCCCAGATGCGGCCCATGACAGGCAACTAGCGGCGCTGTGCGAAGAAATCAAGCAGATCTCGTTAGAATCTGCCAAGTTGTTGTGGCGCTTGACCGTCATCCCGGTGTATGGCTAGGGTGACAAAAACGGTAAGCTGCTACACAGACTGGCCTCATACTCCCTAGCAAATCGAATCATCCCTGAAGTCCATGACCCCTCAGAAACCACTCGCCACACTTTGGCCGAGATCGCACAGGCGTTTGCAGACCATTACGCCTGCCTATATACGCCGCGTAAACTGGAGAATTCCCTCCCAGATCTAGTAGACCCTGGGAAGGTCCATGTTCCCTGTTTGACGCACTCAGAGGCGGCTAGCCTAGACCTCTCCTTCACCCCAGAAGAGATGGGTGCGGTGATCTCCCAACTGGCAATCCGGAAAACTCCGGGCTCAGATGGACTTCCTTAGGAATACTACACCTCCTATCGGGAGCTGCTGGCCCCCCACCTCTTCAACGTATTCCAACATGTGGCAGAAGTTGGAGCATTCCCCTCTGAAACAGACATGGCGACCATTGTGGTCATCCCCAAGACCAAACCACCCTCATCGGCTTGTGCGGACTACCAACCAATTTCTCTTATCAACACCGAAGTCAAGATTTATGCTACCGTTTTGGCTCAGCGCCTGTGCCCCTTCCTCAGCAAGCTGATTCACCCAGACCAATGCAGCTTCATGCCAACACGTAGCTCTAGACTCTGCCTGAAATGCCTCCACCTAGCTCTTGCAAACCGCCAAACACTTACCCTCAACCTAGCGCTAGTCCTTGTTGATTTTGAAAAAGCCTTCGACGCTGTTGACTGGCTGTACCTTGAGGATGTGCTAACAATAGGTATGGGTCAGCAATTTCGTCGCTTCGTTCAGGACCTATATTCCAACCCTAGAGCCAGAGTACTCATCAATAGGGCCGTCTCGGAGATATTGCCATTTCGAAGAGGCGATGGAGCCCCTGGCGTGCCTCATTCGCGCAAAGTGATTCAAGGTTGGACATGGGGGACTCACCATATTGACAAAATTGCCCTATATGCAGACGATGTCCTGCTCTTCCTGGAGGACCCGGCCCACTCTGGCCCTAAATATCTTCAATCTCTCCAAGCCATTGAAAGGGTTTTTGGACTCCGGCTTAACCTGGGAAAATTGACTCTTGTAAACCCTCCATCTTTCTAGGGAGTGCTTTGACTGGCAGTCTAGCATCCCCATTAGTCGACAATCATTTAAATACTTGGGTATATGGGTCGCTCTGCTTCCTGAATTTTAATGGACGCTAAACGTTACCCCGCTTGGCAAAAAGGCTAAGGAAGACCTCCGACGTTGGCAAACCCTGCCGCTTGATACACTTGGAAGGGTGGCATTATTTAAGATGATGATCCTCCCTCAATTCCTGTACGTCATCCAAAATACCCCCTTCCATTATCCACGAAGCTGGTTCAAAGAGATTGATGCCATGATCCCTCGGTTTCTGTGGGGAGGTGGGAGACTACGTATGGCTCTCTCCTGATGCCGTATTCCATCCTTTGATGGAGGCATGGGCATGACGGATGTTGGACTTGGCCCTTTTGGCAGGTTCACCCCTGTACTTTTTTCCTTGAGCTATGACCTGATGTTAGTTGATTTGTGGCCTCTGCGCACTTTAGCACTGTGGGCCAGTGTAAAGTGCATGCGCTCTCTGAGTGCGTGTGGTGAGATTGGCCTGCCCTCCCATAGGAATGCATAGGGGATATGTGTGTCCATGGTAATTCCTGATGCGAGAGGAGTGCAGGGGCGAGTTTGGTATGTGCGAACTCGTGAGATTACATACTGTGCGATGGTGTGCGCAGATTTATTGTGACTAGTGGAGAAGTGCCACTTTTAGAAGTTGGCATTTCTATGTGCAGTGTCTGCATGCCTGATGTGAATTGCATGTCTGGCTTGTGATTGACAGGGGTTGGCTGGTGTGCTTGGCTCCAGGAGCCAGGATGGGTCTGCCCGGTGGTGAATAGGGAGATCTGCATGTAGATGGGAGGGAGGAGTTGCACCTGGGACCTGAATAGGACTGGGCCTTCCCTCCACAATGCTGGCTCCACCTCCTGTGGTGCGTCTGATATCCCTGGCCTGTCCTGTTAATAGAGAGGGGAGCTGGGCAAAACAAAGTGCTCCAGAACCAGTTGTATCTGGTTCTCTCCATGTCCTACAGTTTTAGACAAAGGATTTAGGTGTATAAAAGAAGGGGCTGTGACCCCATGAAAATGTTCTTTTTTGTGGACTTGAATCTACCAGGGGCGTGCTGCTGCTGGTGCCCAGGGGAAGGCTTGCCTCCCTGGGCCCTGCCCTGCCCTTAGATGCCTGGAGGACTTCTTGGGACCCTTCTGCTTTGCTGATTGTCTCCAGGACCCTAAAGAGACTTTGGGGCTGCCCCAGCACCTTGTGGGTGCTGGCTTTGCTTTTACTGTACCTAGCTCTCCCTGCGCTGCATTTCCCTCTGAGAGTGCTTTGCTTTGGCCCTGCAGCACTGGGCTGCAATCGTCTCCGAGGGAATCCCGACCTGGGGACTCCCCCGCCTGTGCTGCCCTCACTGCGGTTGCCCACCCCACTTATTTGGTGAATCCCATGCGCAGGTGCCCACCATGCGTCTTCGTTTTCTTTTATAAATTAATATGGGTGCCCAGCCCGCTTATGGGAGCCCTAGCGGGTGCCCACCCCGCATGCCCGCTTTATTTGTACTTTTGAGGGAGCCCACCCCTCATTTACTGCTGCTGTACCCACCGCCGCAGCCCGCGGCAAAACCGGAAGTCAGGCGGCCAGACATCTGGAGCGGGGCGGGACATCCGTTTGAGGAGGAAGTCCCGCTCGCCGCCTAAGATCTACCCGGAGCCTCACAGGCTCCGTCTACAAGTCCCGGTCCCAAGACGGGGGACCGGGTGAAGCCTGGCGCATGGAGAAGGCGGGGCTCTCATGAGAAGAGAGAGCCCCGCAAGCGCCGCTGCCTATTTCCTGCAGAGGGGGCGCGAGGCACATTGCCGGTGCCTGCCCCGCTGCCTCTACAAAGAGGAGCCCACAAGAAGACAGAGCCTCTCCCGACCAGAGCCGGTGAATGGGTCTCCGTGGGGGCGACGGATGTAGTGCCCGTGGGGCACAGAGTCAGAGCGGCCCCATGTGTTCAGTGGGCTGCTCCAACGATGGGGCATTATTTGTTTTAAAAAGCCCCGTGAGGTGCCAGTGAGGGCACCGTGTCTGTTCCTGAGCGGCCCCGTCCTGCAGCGGGCCCCTCCAACGTGGCCATGGATATTTAAAAGGGGCCAGAGAGGCCCATGTTCTTCCCAGTGAGATGCTTCAGTGATGGGGGCATGTTTATTTCCAGAGCCTAGCAGGCTCCAACAATAGCATAATTGTGTTAAGAGGGCCCAGAGGGGTCCAGGCCACTCCCCTGTTGTTTGGCCACTATTCACAGCTGCCCCGCTTGTGAGAGGGCAGCTGCAATGTTCTTGGGCACAGTGAGTGCCTGGGCCCACATCTTGATATTTACAGCTGCGCAGCAATTCGTGTCAGCTGCACCGTTTAGGTCTTGTTTTCTTTTAGGGGATATGGTTAAGCCAGCAGTGAGACACACTCCTTCGCCCCCATCTTTACCTGCACAGCTGCACAGCACTTAGTGCCAGCTGCAATGTTTAGGTTTGTGGCATGGCACACCGTTGACCTTCGCTGCCTAGGCAGCCGCCCTGACTCTTGGGACATAGGGCATTTGAGCCCCCTTTTTGAGATGGCCAGTTGGCCAGGGGGATTGTTACATTAATAGGACGCCAGGCCCTAATGTGATTTTTGTGCTAAATGTTATTGTGGTGCTAGGAAATGTAATTCCAGTAGTATGTTTTACACACCCTATTTGATACCTCTAAATATGGTTTATGATTATGAGGTTGCTTTGCATATCATGGTTGGTGTTAGTGAGATTATGCTTCTCTATGTGATTTACACCCCTAATGTGAGTTATACTTAGGTGGTTAGGGTCTAAAGTATTTAGACTTGTGTGATACTGTGCATACTGTAGTTTATGTCACAGACTGATGCAAAGTACAGTGATTACCAGTGTTTACTGGTTGTACGTTTTATGATCTATTTTACTTTTACTAAGTTCCCATGTGGCCCGGTCAGGTGTACATAATCCCTTATAAATATTGCCCAGTGCCAGTTGGCTCAGTGTACATTATGTGTTTACTATTCGAAAGTGTTTTGAGAATACATAGGCTATTTTTGATATAACCTTGTGTGGAGTTCCTTTTGTAGGGTGCCTGGGATGTTGTTGCTGTTGTGTGCGTGCGCAAATGCTTTACACATTGCCTCCGGGATAGGCCTGACTGCTCGTGCCAAGCTACCAAGGGGGTGAGCAGGGGTTATCTTTGGCGTGTAACTCCCTTGCCCTTACTAGAGTGGTGGTCTCTGCCTGGCTTTGGCACAAGCCTTAGCCAACCAGAGATCCCATTTCTAATAACGGACCTATACCTATACTACCTAGCCACCCGGTTGCGTGCCCTTCATGATTGGGTCACCTGAGGGTGGTCCGACTCGGCCTACAGAACCAAACTAAGAGACATGGGCTTCCTTTGAATCCAAGCCATCATGTATGGATGCCCTATCCCTAAAACACTACCATTGGCGACTCGGGCGGTCTTCCTAGCCTGGCACTCAGCCCTGCACAATGGGACACCAAATTGAGTCAACAAACACCACTCTGGCACGGTGTGTGGTTGGCTGAGGTGGCGGCGCTGGGACCACTTTGGCATATAGCAACTGGGCGAAATATGGATGGGAGATCACATAAGGACCTTCCAGGACTTGCTGGGGCCGTTTATCCTTCATGCCTCACAATTTTACAAATACCTGCAGATGTGTCACGCCCTCAATGCTCCATATCAACAGGCACCACACTCCCCGAATTCAGGCCACTGGAGGCGCAGGTCATGATGGGAAACATGGGGAAGGGAGGAATATCACGTATATACCGTACCCTTACGAATAACGGCCCTACAACACTTGATTTACTCAAACTTCAGTGGGAGGGATGGCTGGGCCCTCTGGAGGAGGAGGACTGGCGAGACCCCCTTATGGACCCCACGACTGTCACTGCGTCCACCAGACTTCAGCTTGTCCAAATTTACTACCTCCATACCGCCTATCTCACCGTGGAGTGCCTGCCTAAGGCGGGGCTGTGCGCCTCGTCCGAATGCGCCCGCTGCTGGCAACAATCAGCGGATTTTACCACATGGTCTGGCCTTTTCCCCGCCTTATAAAATACTGGGATAAGGTTCTATCTGAACTCAGACATGTCCTAGGCTGGTATGTACCCGACAACCCCATGCACCTCCTTCTAGGCGTCATGGACGGTCTAGACGGGTCCTGGGCAGACAAATTATTCTTGGGGACGGCCATTATGCTGGCCAAACGCGATATCGCCATGGCATGGATGCAATCCGACCCTCCTAAAATAGCTAAATGGCGTAGAGGTGTAGACTGGTGTGCCACACAAGAGAAACCGTTGTTTGTGGCCATTGGATGCCCAGCCAAATACCAAAAGATATGGGGCAAATGGACAAACCAACTGAGATAATGAGGTCCGTAAACCTGGCACCTCACTTTTGATGGATTGCTTGTTCTTCTTTGCGATGTGCTCTCATCGCTGTGCATGTTTGTACAATATTATTATACTTGACACACCATGGAATATGGACCTAAGTGCTGTACTGTTTTCATTAATCTTTATTGTTTTCTTTATTGTTTTTTCATAATCAATAAAGTTGATAGGACTAAAGTTCTCTTATTACAATTTGGCAATCACTAGCAGCATTGCAAATGACCTAACGATCATAAAGAGCGAAAGGATCTTAAACATAGCGTCTTGATTGGATGGAACTATGGCGCTATTTTTTAAACAGGAGTGCATCAGCAACAACATGAAAGGTTATCCTCGTCATTAGCCATTGATTGAGCAGTTATATTAGATCCTGAAATAAAGTGGCCCTTAAGAGTAACTGAAATTTAAAGAAACATACAGAGACTGCAGAACACTGCCATTTGTTGCAAAGGCTATACATTTGCCACAATATTGCATTTTAGCAGTGCTTAATTTTACATTAAAAAAAAGTGCTGGGCCCAAAGTTCTGTTCATAAGCTTGCAACATTGATGGTCGGGGGCCGAATACCCGGTGCTCAGTCTTGATTCCACCTCATGCTTCTTTAATCCACCACCAGAACCCCCTCGCCCCTTTATCTCACTCTTGCAGGTTTCTTTACATCCCTGCTTACTCCCTTAGTCATTGTTTTTACATCTTTCTCCTCATCCTTCGTTCTCTCTTTTGTGCTTTCCTCTCTTTTGCTCTAGGCCGAAGTCTATCAAAGAAAAGTACGTGCAGGTGACAGCCCTAAAAAAATGAGTGCCATTGGTCCTCACTACAACCACCAGTTTAAATTAAGCACTGCATATTAGTAAATATGCCATGAGATTCATCACTACTCCGCGGGTAGTACCCAGACCATTTTATTAACCTCATGCTCAATAGACGCTTTTACTTTGATTCTGAATACTCCCAATCTTGTAAAAAAGAGAACAGAGGAATACGTTTAAAAAGTGATTGCCCATTTGACATAATTCGGCCAAATGGAAGGCGGGGATTAAAAACCATAAGTCCCGAATCCAAGTTTTAGATCACAACTGGGAGGCAGTGATTCTGATGGCAAAGCCGAAGAACTGCCCTTCTCAGGGAAATGTTAATGCATTGCTAGTCGATCCCAACTTTAGAATACAGTGTTTACTTCCAGCATATTTAAGTGATGAGGTAAGGCAGACATTAAATGTCAAGTATCCTTTTTCCATGGCGAAACAGTACCCACTGGACCAGGTCATGTGGCAGGAGGCTGTCACTGGCCAGTATGTGTGGTTGATACTGATACGTTTCAGTTGTATTTCAAAGCTTAAGACTATTTCATTCTATTTGGATACCTGGGTTGTTCATTGATTTTCTCAATCTGTCTACACCTGTCTTTCACAAGCTGCAATATTGAGCTTTCAATATTTACTCCACGTAGTGGTAAAATGATTAAAACTCTAATGCACTATATAGCCCGATTTAGAGACGGGGATTTAGAATGAAACCCCCAAAATACACTAGTTATTCATATTTTCCCGGCTTCCGTGCCCACATCTTCTGATGCCTCCCCATGGGCTTGATGGAGCGCGCAGGTCACCCGACTACAGTTTTATCAATACTCACCTGGGCCCATAATTCAATTTTACCACTTTACTAAATCAGGTAACCCACACTCTACTACCAGTTTATTTTATTCCACTAATTCCTATATCATTGACTTACCAATCCTTGTCACTGGTACCTATGACCACAATGGATCAGGGAGTTAGTTGTAAAAAAGGCAGTCAAATAAACAATAACATTTGCACTCATATAATAAACACAGACTCGGGAAAGTTTTAAACTCTTTATCTAAATTTCATCATAAATCATGATCCAGAGATTAAAAGCGATTAAAATTAGAAACAATGTATAACTATGCAAAAGATATATTATGCCAACCATTTAGCAGATTGAAATAAAGAGAAGGTAAAAACAAGGAACATGCTATTTAAATTCAAAAACAGACTTGCACAATTTGTCTAAGGGTAGGTAAAGAAAGGGAACATGCTAAGTAACACAGCTTTAAGCAACTATCAAAGGATGGGTAAAAGACGGAACATAATATGCAACCACGAAATAATTTTCATATATGACTAAAGGGAAGGTAAGAAATTGGAACACACTATTAATCAAAAGACGAATTTCTCATTGCAAAGGGAAGGGTAAGAAAAAGGAACATATGCAATCAAAGCTTTTGCAAATTAGGTAGGGTAAAGAAAAGGACGCAAATCATAATGACAATTACCCACACAGATTTATATTTACCTAGAATGGTGTGAAGACCAACCCTGGCCACGGGTCAGTTGAAAAGACAGAAGAACCCCAAAGAATGCATTCACCAGTAGGCCACCAGGTGCAGTATAGAAATCAGGACAGGATAAACCAAATTTGGATCAGGACAGGACCACCAAAGGTTAAGACCAGCACCTGCAGTTCAGTTGCAACGCCTGCGCTACTCCCTCTCTGCACGGAATCAGCCAAAACCCAGACTGGGTCACAGCATATACGGGCAAAGTGCTTCACCAGCACTTCACTTCAGAACCCCGATTGGGTCAGCGAGTCTTCTAACAGAGTGCTCCGCAGCCCTCTGCTCTTAGTCACCTATTGAGTGTGTTGAGTCAGTGACAGGTCAGCTATTCGGACAAGTCGGACAATTTCTTTAGCTAAACCTACGCTAGTTATACCATTTTCCAGGTCAGTGTACCACCCCCCAATGTTGCAAGTATAAGGATCCCCAATTTCGATTGGACAAAGGAGGAGGAGAGGTCGTCACACCACACCAAATTTTTGAATTTTGCCGTCTCCTATTCAAATTAACGTTACCGCCCATCAAATTCAGGTTCACATGAAGTCTTCATTCTACCAAACAATAGATGTTCTATTTACAGATACATTGTATTTCTCTAGAGTTCATTGGGGCAGGTTCCCAGGAGCTTCTTCTTAGTCAGTCAGCTCCTTGGCTATAGTCCAAAGGTCACTGTTCTGGAGACTCGCGAAGTCGCAGTTTCAACAAATATGGAGTACAGCGTTATGACACAGGCCAGTTTTCGAAGTACAACATGAAATGGAAAAGAAACAGTTTTAGAACACAGAATAAATGAATACACTGTATACCGTGAATTTCTACTCTATTCCCATTGTCATAATTTTAACTATAGCATTAGGATTAGGCAGAACGAACAGCTTAGCATAAGCAGCAGTGCAAGCCTCTCACATGTGAGTACACAGAGCAGCCATATTAGCTCTAGTGCGCAGAAGCAACAGATTCCCTCCAAAGCTGCGAGTACGTCATGTCACGTGGGTATGACAGACGCATGCACAGTAGAAATTCCCGCGTAGCAGTAGCCATCTTAAATGCAAGCGTATTAGGTTTAGTAAACACATAAGCAAGCTTCACTCAGATACCCATTAATGATGGAAAAAGGGCAAATTAGTAAGACAAACATGGTGATTACATAGTTAACGTTATTCGAGGTTCTTGAATACAAGCAAGTCGCTTCATATGCGAATACTTGCTCCATAAATCCCCTCTTTGATGATATTTTATATCATCACTAATTAATGAAACAGATGCCAACTTCTCACATTTCACCCATTTCAATCTCTTCAAACTTTCTATTCTGCTTTTTCTCATTATTATTATGAGAATTTTTAATTTTCTTATAGATCTGGCTATTTAATTCTTCTAATTCGAGTTCTTCAATATTTCTTTTTACTCCTCGCCTATTCATGGAATATTTCTTTTTATGTTTTCGACATTTGCAACAAATTATTATTCCTAAAACTAATAACCCTATTCCCGCCATTGGCATCAGTATTTTACTCACAAGACTTTGACCTAGAATCTACTGTCAAGCCTCTAGTAGAAAGAATTGATGCCTTGACAGCTGAAGTGTCTAGACTAGGTGGCCTTCTAAACCAGATACCTAATGTTGAGAGCCCAAAACTGAGGGTAAGGGATGTTTCACCAGTTAATGTTGTACAGAAGATATTGGTGGGAAGGGCAAGCACGGCTAAACCTAGGGAGATGAGCCAATTGGATGGCCAGTGTATACAAACCAAAAAGGCCCCAGCAACTATAGGGGGCCCATTGATTCCAGCGAGGAAAATTCGTCCAATTAACCTCCCACCAGATTGTGAACCATACGTGGTTGTACTCTCAAATGTCCCATCTTTAGACCCTATAGAGTCCAATTCCCGCCAGGAATCACATGACTCACTTAAACATAAAACTGTTTCCTGGCTGAGCAAGAACTGTGGATTTCCGATAAACTATTCGGACCAGATATTGACAACTGGACGGGTACCTTGGATCGGAAATACCAGGAAAACTTGTAGAGGTGATTGTATCATCATTAACTCCAGGCACCCCCAGCATGTTGCGACTGTGCTTCTTATAGCAGCATCTTTGAAGCAGAGTGAGAATAGTGTGGGTGTGCACCCTTTGGGATATTTTTATAGTCATTTAGCCAAGGTTTCCCAGCATAACATATTATCTAGGCCTTTTAACTCTGACAGAAGTTCAGTCCTTGAGATCACAACGCACAACAGGTATCAGGCACTGAGTGCGTTGGATCAAAATGATTGACTTGCGTCGACTGATAGCCCTGGGTTGGGACTAACCTTAATTACTCAAGTAGGTAAATCAAATATGATTAACTTAGAGTTCGAGCAATTACAGATAGTGGCGCCCACATTGAATCATGATGACAAGCCTATATTAGGCTCTATTCCAATGGCATTGGCGAGGGAGAAGTATTCTAACTGTGATAACGACAACATTGGTATCCTAGGAGAGGCCAGTACACGTCGTATCGATAGCACTGTGCCTGAGAGATCTACTTCCGGAAACACCGCACTGGAGGTACTAAGTACTACTCTTGCACTAGATAATAAATCCATACAAGATATACTGTTGAATGCACCCCTATCCGGCTCCAAGGATAAATTATCTGTAAGACTAATATCATGGAACATAGCAGGGTTAGCTAGGAATCTTCGTGACCTAGTTTGGTGTACCTACATTGAGGCCTATGACATCATCCTCCTTCAAGAGACCTGGGCTCTAGAAACCCCACACAGGCTTGGGTACAAAACCTTTTATTGCAACGCAATTCCTTCAGTAAGAGGGAGAGCGTCAGGGGGTCTGGTGATCTGGGTCAGAATCAATTTAGAAATAGAAATTACCCCATTGACAACCGATTCCCCTGATTTACTGGGGTTAAAGGTAGTGACAAGGGAAAATGAAACTGTATATTTAATAAACATATACAATAGGCCACACCCAGCAAATAAAGAATCTAAGGTTATAGAACTTTTAGACTCCCTTTTAGACACTCTAGGACCAAATGCGCAAGTAGTAGTAGGAGAGGATTTTAATTGTAAATATGAACCTGTGTTGGGCCTTGACAACTTACTCGAAGAAGAGGACATGGCTAATGATATTCCAAATTTGGATTCTACTGGGTCTGTTAAATGTACCATAGCTGTAACCCAAATTTTGCAGTTGACTATTGGCCATGATCTTAGGGCATGTAATGGCCGCTTGCAGTCCGATAGACCAGCAGCCCCGACATTTTATAAAGGCAACTGTAAGTCACATATTGACTTCATATTGGTCTCCTTGAGTTTATGGCATTTACTCATTGATCTCAAATTAGATGTTAGGACAGAGAGTGACCATCTTCCACTCCAATTATGGCTAAATCCTCATCCTTTTTTAGCTAAACAAGACGAAGAGGTTGCACTAAATAGTTCCCTTGGGGAACCGCAGATATCTAATAATAGACGTGCACTGAGATGGCCCTACATCCTAGCTAAAGATGAGACAATGTCAAATATTTATAACACCTTTTCCGACACTATTGCGTCTTGTAAGGAGCCCCTATTAGGCAGCCAGGGTGTTTTAGATCTACATTATAAATTGGTTGACGCTTTAATCCCCTTTCTGAGTAAAAATTATAAAAGGGACAAGAACCTAAACGAAGGCCATCTAGAGTTGGCTAACCCTTGGTATAATAAAGAATGCCGTTTAGCAAAGCACCATCTGATCCAGGCTGTCAAAATTAAAAACTCCCATTCCATAAAAGAAAGTAGACATGCATATAATAAAATCTTGACCCAGGCGAAAAAAACATGGGATGATGCACTATGGGACGATTTATTAACAGCAGCCAAACTGAGAGATCAGGGTACCTTTTGGAGCTTAATAGCCAATGGTAACAGAAAGGGTAGATCATCTAAGGACTTTTATCTAGATGAAAAAACATGGTGTGACCACTTTACTAAACTCTATTCCTATGATGAACAGGGGTCGCCCTTACATAACAAAGAGAGTAATCTAGAATTGAGTATTATACCGCTACGATTTAGTATAGAGGAAACTATCCAGGCACTACAAGCCATTAAAGCGGGCAAAGCTTCAGGACCGGATAAGATTCCTGGAGATTTATTTAAACATGACGTAGAAGTATGGGGGCCATACATAAATGTTTTATGTAATTCTATAGTGGCTGGAACACCAATCCCTGACAGTTGGAAAGGGGCAGAAATTGTAACGATTTACAAAAAAGGGGATCGTTACGATCCGGGCAATTATCGCCCAATTAGTTTAATTGACCTTTTACAGAAGGTTCTTGCCAGACATATTTTAAATAGACTCACAGAATGGATGGAGGGGACGCAGATATTGTCTAAATACCAAGCAGGGTTTAGACCAAAAATTAGTACGGTGGACCAAGTGTTTAGATTCACGTGCATCTGCTGGAAGTATATTAACATAAGGAAGGGCAGTTTGTAAGTGGCATTTATAGACTTGAGGGCCGCCTTTGACCTCGTTCCACGGAATCTTCTGTGAATCACATTAAGAGATATGGGGGTCCCCGGCGAGCTACTCAAAGAATTTATCAGATTACACACAGGGAATTATGCTAAAGTCAGATGGGGGAAGGGAGGTGAACTTTCAAAGCCCATACCGGTGAGCCGTGGCGTACGTCAAGGCTGTGTGCTGGCGCCCACGCTCTTTTCACTATATGTTAATGATATACCTGTTTACCTAAGGGACTGCGATGATGACTCCCCGAAGCTAGGAGATGAGGCGATTACGGCATTACTCTTTGCCGACGATACAATCCTCATCTCACAGACTCCGAAGGGTCTTCAAAATCTGGTAAATTCATTCTATGGTTACTGTGTAAAGAAGGGGTTGGAAATAAACTCATCTAAAACAAAATATATGTCCATAAACCCGCAAAAGTCCTTTAGAAAGAATTTGGCTCTAAATAACCAAAAATTGGAATATGTGGGGAGTTTCAATTACTTAGGCATTACGTTGGATAGTAACCTTTTATGGAAGGGACATCTAGCAAAAAGCAAGTTATCCTTTAAGCAGAATTCGATGCCCATCCTAAAAGTGCACGGAGCTAGTTATTCTAAAGCCATTACACCGGCACTTGAAGTATTTAAGGCAAAGGCCCAATCAGCGGCACTTTACGGTGCCGAGGTTTGGGGACATCACTGTAAATGCAACTTTGAAAAGGAAGAAAAACATTTTTTGCGTAGATTACTTAAACTACCAACTAGAACCCCCCTAATTCCAATATTTTTGGATTTGTATCTTAAACGGACAGATTACCAAGCAGCTCTTAGACCATTGCTGTATTGGGTAAGGTTATGGACAACCCCGGAGTTGTGTAACTATAAAAGTGGTCTGATAGAAATCATACAGATTGATGAATACAAGAAAATCGCTTGGTTAAAACATGTTTCACTTTGGTGTACCAGGTTAGGGCTGTCCCATTTTTGGGACGAACCCCAGAATATGACACTGGTGTGTAAAAAGCTTTTAAAGTCTACTTATTGGTTCTACGTCAATGATGAGCTATCTCACAGTTCATCTATTGGCAGATTGACTCAGGAATTTATGATTATAAAAGATAAAGCTGTATTCGAACCATTTATGGATGAGATAGGACCACCATTAGCAAAAACCTTATATTTGCAATTGAGATATAGGGTATTACAGATAAATGCTAAAACATGCAATTGGGGAGGTAAGAATGATAATGGCCTCTGTTCCCTCTGCTCATTAAAGGCAAAGGAAGACGATGTCCATTTACTGCTTTTTTGTCCAGCATATAAATCACCTAGGCACCGTTGGATTAGACCCCTTTGTAAAAATATGGGTGTCAGGTCATACAAAGAGGCAGAGCGTATCATTAAGTCTAATACCTCACAACTGGTAGTTTTTTCCATAAGTAGGTTTCTGTTTAATGTGTATCTCATCAGGAAACTGCTTGGATACAAGCTGTAAATCAACATTGGAGCCCATAGCCCTCTCCATTCAGCATTAGCCAATGCAGAATGCACTGAGTTCATCTTTTGTTAAATGTGTGGTTTTAAAGGTTTTAAACTTTGGTTTTTAGTCTGGCTTTTTAACCATGGAAAAAAACCTTTTTACTTAAATTATTTAGATTTTATCGCAGTATTGTAAATTTACCCGTTTTGAATTAATTGTTACCTAGTCTCATTCTATTAATTGCCACCTGTATATGTGATTAATTGTTGGTCAGGGCACTGTAAATATTTGTCTGTAAATGTTTCTTGTTGTCTTTGTACTCCTGCTTTTATGGCTATATTAGCCGAAATAAAGTTGAACTGAACTGAACTGAACTACCTACTGCCATGAAACCATCAGTCAGCCTCTTCCATGCACTATCAACCTCCAGTGGTTTAAGCTCTCTTTCCAAATTAGTAATGTTCCTCACATACCTTTTGATTTCAACACTTTTGTCTGGTATGTAAGTGCAATAATGTTGCGCCTTCAACATTCTAGAGACTCCGCCCTCCTTTGCCAATAATGTATCAAGAGCAAGTCGATTTTGTAAAACCATAGATCTAATCGCAACCAATTCGGTATTGACCATTAAGAACCCTCCAGCAGTGTCAGTTGACAGCCGATCCACTACTGTTGACAATTTGCAGATTCTGTGTATATTCAGAGCCACTCCCCCATGTAGGTATCAATGCACTAAATATATCTCCTACTATTTCACCAACACTAGCTCTTTTACTACGTACTAATCCATTAGTTTCTTCATTGCTTCCAGTGATTTTACCCACATGGTATATTTTTGGGAAGACAATACCAAAATAACAGCTCCCATACCAATGGTCTGGTAATTTGAAATATGCCTTGTTCCCACATATATAATAAATTCCGGGAAACACAGGTTCTGACCCATCTTTAAAACCCTACCCCCAATTACCTTGTAATTGTGTTCGCATTCACTGGAACCAATGAATATATTGTTATAATAACTGGTTCTTTCTCTGTGAAGACAAAGTTTCCCCTTCTTTTCGAAATCCAGCAACATAGCAGCATAAGCCTCACCATTTGAGGTGCTCCCTATGCTTTCAGCCCATTTAGGAATTTTCTGATTCTTGTCATTTGCTTTTCTTTGGAAACTCTCTCTTCTTTTCTCTACCATATTCAAGAATATTTTCTCCTTTTCGTGTAATAAACATGTTAAATTATTCTTGTGTGCGTCATTTATATCTATTTTACCTATAGTTAGGAAATATTCACTCATATAGCGTGCTACATCTCTAGTAGTATGTACAGAGTTTAGGTTTCTACGTACAGGAAGTTCAGAAAATATCACATCTAAATTAGAATATTAATACTGTAAAGGTCCTTTCTTGTAAAATAAGCTAGCTAGAACACTACAGGAAATTCCATAAGTTAGTGGCAAATGGTGGTAGGTTACACCTTCAGCCACTGACGTAGGCAGCTTCATACAGACGTAGCAATCTTCTATCTCCATAGCTTCTACATAGTGCACTAATAGTCTACTTGTATTTGTCTAAGACTGAGTGCTTTCTCTTGTGTATCTACTCTTTGTGGTGTTTCTTTTGTTTGTAGCTCTTCTGTGTCTTTTGGCAATGGCTCATTAGTGTATGCTTTTGTGTCTTTACTCATCATATAAGGAATAGCTATTGTTAGTCCTATCCAAACCATAAGTACTATCGCTAAGTTTCCCCTTCTTTTCGAAATCCAGCAACATAGCAGCATAAGCCTCACCATTTGAGGTGCTCCCTATGCTTTCAGCCCATTTAGGAATTTTCTGATTCTTGTCATTTGCTTTTCTTTGGAAACTCTCTCTTCTTTTCTCTACCATATTCAAGAATATTTTCTCCTTTTCGTGTAATAAACATGTTAAATTATTCTTGTGTGCGTCATTTATATCTATTTTACCTATAGTTAGGAAATATTCACTCATATAGCGTGCTACATCTCTAGTAGTATGTACAGAGTTTAGGTTTCTACGTACAGGAAGTTCAGAAAATATCACATCTAAATTAGAATATTAATACTGTAAAGGTCCTTTCTTGTAAAATAAGCTAGCTAGAACACTACAGGAAATTCCATAAGTTAGTGGCAAATGGTGGTAGGTTACACCTTCAGCCACTGACGTAGGCATCTTCATACAGACGTAGCAATCTTCTATCTCCATAGCTTCTACATAGTGCACTAATAGTCTACTTGTATTTGTCTAAGACTGAGTGCTTTCTCTTGTGTATCTACTCTTTGTGGTGTATCTTTTGTTTGTAGCTCTTCTGTGTCTTTTGGCAATGGCTCATTAGTGTATGCTTTTGTGTCTTTACTCATCATATAAGGAATAGCTATTGTTAGTCCTATCCAAACCATAAGTACTATCGCTATACTACATATACATATTCTACAACATATCTTTAAACAACTTCTTTTCGGTCTTCTATTAACAGTATGATCAGCCATTCTTGACTAAAGTAGATTTAACCCCTCTTTGTAACTTCTACACAGATTTACCCTGTGCGAATTTCAGGTGGGTCTCACTTCTTCGTCAGCTTGATCAGTAATCAATTCTTCATCACTTTTGTCACTTATGTCTAGATTTTCAAAATCTTCCAGAACAATGTAGGTCCACTCAGGGCCCTTGTATTTATTATTCAGTCTCTTTAATCGTGGACTTCTCCTTCTTGGCTGTATCACAGGTTGATCAGTTTGACTTGTTATTTCATCTACCTGTTCAGGTTCTTCATTAATTCTTTTTAAACGCAGTTTCAGTCTTTTGACATATCTAGGCCATTTGTCTCCTTTCTGAGTCTTTTAACTGGCCCTGTGCTTGGGCTTTCTTCGAATGCTCTTTTATTTTCATTCAGTTGTGGCACATCACTTTCAATGCTGTCTTCTCTTTCCCTCTCTATCTGACTAGATCCAGGTCTTATTTCTGTTTCTTCTGCCTGGTCACTAATCTGGCCTTGTTCAGGTATCTGCTGATTTTGACTTTTGCTTGATTCACCTTCTTCGTCCTGAACACAATTTTCTATTACTGTCTGGTCCTGCTCAAGCTCTTCGAACCCTTGATTTTCTTCTGCTTTAGTTTCCGCCCTAATTTCTAGCTGTCCCTTTTCAGGCTCAGGAGTTCTTGGTGGAGTGTCGATTATTTGATCTTTCCCTATCTGGTCCTCCTCAGAATCACTTTTGACTTGGATTTCTATGATCTGAGTATCTTTTTCTACACCTGTCTCATCCTCACTATCACTCTGTCTATCTAGCTAGGTTTGACTTCTTGTCCGCACATATTCTGCAGGTATGTCGATTGATGGAATCCAATCATCTTGACCGGTGCTCGGCTGTTCCTCTTCAGCTACTTCAGGATCGATCTCTTGAGACCCCTCAGCCCGACAACCTTCAGCCTCAGTTTCATCAGGTTCAGTCACCTTTTTCGTATGACTGGCATGGATCCAGGGTGGAACTCCTGCACACTTCACAGCTGTGGTGGTGACCAAAATTACTTGACGTGGCTTTCCCCACCTCGGTGCAAGGCAAGATTTTCGAGTATGTTTCTTTAGCACTACCCAATCACCTAGGTTCAGGTCATGTGCTGGAGTTGCTGGTCTCGCGACAGCGTCTTCCCCAACCTGGTGAGAGACAGAACGCACCTGGTCAGCCAGTTCTTTGCAGTATTCCAGTACTAAATCCTCAGATATGCTTAGCAGTTTGTGTCCTGGCACCCATGCTTGCCACATAGCTCTTCCCATCAGTATTTCATGAGGACTCAAGCCTGTGTTCCGGTCTGGAATACTTCTATGTCCCATTAGAACAAGTGGCAAAGCATCTGGCCACTCCAATCGAGTTGACTCATACATCTTTCCCAGTCTTGATTTGATTGTGCCATTCAATTGTTCTACTACTCCAGAAGCCTCTGGGCGATATGCACAGTGCAGTGTTTGCTTAATTTGGAATGCTTCACATATTAGACCCATTATTTCACTGTTAAAATGTTTTCCCCTGTCTGATTCAATTGTTACTGGAAAACCGAAACGTGGGATAAGCTCTCTAAGTAAAAGCTTAGCCACAGTGATGCTATCATTCCTACGTGTGGGGTAAGCTTCCACCCATTTTGAAAACAGGCAGACAATGACAAGTACGTATTTTAGTCCTCGACAAGGGGGGTAACT
Organism: Lissotriton helveticus; assembly: GCF_964261635.1. NCBI lineage: Eukaryota > Metazoa > Chordata > Amphibia > Caudata > Salamandridae > Lissotriton > Lissotriton helveticus. The sequence continues at coordinate 1,479,716,112 of NC_136057.1, forward strand.
GAATGAAGACAATCTGTAATCGAATAAAAGGACCTTCTGCCTTTCCAATCTTTCCTGGTAATACTACTGTTTTCTTCCCTGGGTTCATTTGTTAGCAAATTAAACACCCCTGGCAGAGTGCCTCTGCTATGTTCCTGAACTTCGCATTAAACCATGTTCGTCTGAACAGACGTATCATAGCACCTCTTCCCAGATGTGAATCTCCATGAATCAACCTAGCCATAGGAGCAAGCAGACAGTTGGGTAACACTACCGTTTCATCAAGATAAACAATGACACCATCTTCAGCCCTTCTCTGACACCCTAATTTCCTCCATTGTTCTTTTTCCTTTGGTTCTGCTGCATTCTGCAAATCTCTCACTTCTTCCCACGTATTCACACCTTCCAGTAACATAAATTGGCAGCTGTTTCCGCTCCCCTCAATCTTTTTATTAACAGCCATCTTATATTTTGCACAATGTTGGGCTAACTGGTCAGCATATCGGTTACCAGCTGTCACTGTATCGTTGCCAGATTTGTGAGCAGCACACTTGACCACAGCCACTTCTTTTGGCATCTGGATTGCTTCCAGTAAATCTTTCACATATTTACCATTTCTGATTGGAGTACCTGAAGAAGTCAGAAACTCTCTTTGCATCCATAGTTGGCCATAGTCATGCACAACGCCATAACCATATTGGCTGTCAGTGTATATGATTACTTTCCAATTTTTCCCAAATTTACAGGCCTTTGCCAGGGCAACCAATTCAGCTACTTGTGCAGACTTGACTTCATGTAAATAGGATGCTTCGACTGGACCTCCCAATGTACACACTGCATAAGCAGCGCTTAGACCTCCTTCCTCATGTCTCATGCATGAACCATCCACAAATAGCTCATAATCTGAATCAATTAATGGCTCTTCTCTTATGTCTGGTTGTGGTTTTGTGCTGTATTCAGTCTGGTCAATGCAGTCATGATCAACCTCTCCCTTCATTTCTGCAGTATGTGAGTTAGGTAACAGGGTTGCTGGGTTCAGAATATTACACCTGGCAATGGTTACGTTCCCTGCACCTACAAGGATTCTCTCATACTTAGTCAGCCGACTAGGTGTGAGATACTGGGTTTTAGTCCTGGTTAGCAAAATTACAACTGCATGTGGAACATACACAGTTACAGGATGTCCCATGACAATGGATTCACTCTGCTCAAGGCTCATACAAGTTGCAGCTACTGCTTTCAGACATCCAGGCAATACAGCTGCCACTGGGTCTAATGTAGACGAAAAATAGGCCACAGGACGTCGCACTAGTCCATGAATCTGAGTCAAGACTGAAAGTGCACAATTATCTCGTGTGTCACAGAACAGTGCAAAATCTTTTGAATAGTCATGCATTCCCAATGCTGGAGCTGTACACAGGCAGTCTCGTAGTTTTACAAAAGAAATCATGCTTACCTATTCTAACTTCCATGGGTTCTGTAACTGGGGTACTAATTTGTTTATTAGAAACGCCCACTACTTGGATTGCTTCTCCCGAGAGGGGTAGGTTTGGAACGTCCGCTGTTCTCACAGTAGAACGGGTAGCACCAGTGTCCAACAGAAAGGTGACATAATTTCCTTCAACCTTTCCTTCAATGTATGGACCTGACTGGTCTACTGGCAAGGAGGTGCCAAGCACGCACTCCTCGTCCTCCCCCCTCAGGCACCATCAGTAAGGTTCATCACAAAAGTATGTATCATTCAGAAGAAATTGTGAAGTTGCTGTATATCTTCTTTCCTTCCTTCCCAATCTGTGTTATCTACACTCTGTTGTGCTTTGCTCCTGTATTTTGGCATTGGTGGAGAGGGTAACTGATTCTGTATTACCTGCTGCTGGGTCTTCCGTGGCACCTCATTCTGCGTCTGTGGATTTAAATCATTAATTTGCACATTACCACTCTGCACAGCCTTACACTCGTCTTTCCAATGCCCCAACTTGCCACATCCGTGACAGGGAAATTTCTTTTTGGCATCTTCCCTATTGAATTTTCCCCTTGGCCTTCCTCCACTTCCATCACCTTTATTCTGATTGCTAGTCATTTGGTTTAACTGTTGTTCTTGTTGTTCTGCTAATTTTACTTGTGCCCACATAACTTTCTCTTTTAACTCTTTCCGCTTATTTTCTAGCTCATCTTCACAATACTTTGCATATTTAAGGACCTCGTCTATGAGCTTAGCCTGCCAACAAATGTTATTGTCTTTGATCCATTGTGAAATTTCTGGTCTTAATCCTAACACAAATCGATAAATAAAACGTGTCATATCCTTCATATCAATATTATCTAGTCCACTGTACTGTTTGAATGTCTGTAATAGACGTTCATAATATGAATGCACTGATTCGCCCTTATTCTGAGTGGTTCTATCTATTTTCATCCAGTCTGTCTCCTTTGCAGGCACCTTTCCTTTAAGGTAAAGTATTACCTGATTATATTTTTTCATGACTTTTTCGGAAGGTGCCCCTGTCTTTGGGTCTCGTGGGTACTCATCAGTAGGCCAATCAACAGCAATATTGCATTTTGTCCACAGATCTACGGGAACTACAATGTCAAACAATCCGTCTAAGTCTTTCAAGAGACATTTTAAAACCTTGACAATTCTCTCGACTTGTCTATACCATTCTACAGGTATTTCACGAAGTTTTGGAAAATCATTCGTAAATGACAAAATATCCTGTTGGGACCAAGGGACATGCACATAGCGTCCGCCTGGTACCTCTCGCATGGGACATCATTTTTCCACCTTTTCTGCCTCTTTTAGAACATATTCTGAAGTAATTTGTCTTGATTTAACCTCTTCTTTTTTCTTTGCCCATCTGGCTTTCCATTTTTCTAGTTCTCCCCATTTTGCACTAGTGTCAGCAGCTCTCTTATCTGCACTTTTCTTCCTGACACATTCATGTTCTCTAAATCTTTGTCAGAAAATTCTACTCGATATGGTTTCTGCAATACGTTAAATTTACCAATGTCAATTCCCATGCTAGCTGCAGTGTCCATCAATTTCTCATGAAACACCCTTGTATTTCTAGTGATGCTTTTACAGATGAATAATAATTCATCTTCACTAAGGGTATTTAACCTGTCCAATCCCACATTTCTAGGGTATACACCCGTTACAACGGATCTTTTACTCCGCACTACCATTACAACGCGACCATTACTCCGCATACCATTACAACGCATTGCGCTGGGGGGCGCTCTAGGATAGGGAATAAGTATAATTTACTATCCAACACCTTCCCTAGGGTCCACGGGGACTGGAGTTAGAATAGTAAATTATACTTACCACTATCCAGCGCCCCAAGGCGCTATGCGTTGTAACGGTATGCGGAGTAAAAGTCGCGTTGTAATGGTCTGCGGAGTAAAAGTATGCGTTATAACGTCATACATCCCATTTCTAGCCATCATTTCCTCCAGTTCAATTCTTAATTTATATATATCTAATGGCTTTTGCTGTGTTTTTGGTTTCTCTATTTCTCGGGTCCATCTGTCTATTTCTTCAGGAGTTACTACAGTGGCACTTCTCGTACCTGAGGATGTCTCTATCTGTACCTCTTTCGTATTTGAAGGAGTGGTCTTTCTCATTGAACTACCTTCTGGTTCTCTTATTGGTAAATCCTTTAATGAGATTACTGACTCACACTCACTTGCCTGCTCATCTATTATCAGTGATTCTTTTCTTGGCTGTACTACTGATGTAGTTATAACTGGAGCTTTTGGACTAGCTTGCATATCTCCGTACAAAGGAACAACTGAGCCAATAGTTATGGAATTGTCAGAGCTTCAGGACTTGTGTTTAATTGAGAGATTTTCTGAATTAATTCACTTCTCTGTTTATTTAAAGCCTCTCTTTCTCTGTCCTGTGGTACCTTTTCGATGGAGGTCTCGTGTATCACTTGCGGAATCAAAGGTGGTTTTAAAAACGGGGCAGTTGGATTTACTGTACTTGGTCCCTCATTATAAGGTGGTGGATTCTTCATTGATAAATCCTCCATATAATCATTGTCTGAATCACCACTAATCATTAAATGTTTAATTTTCTCAGTCCTTTTACCTCCCATGGGCTCTTCTAACGTTAACACAGGATATAATCCTTCCACTAACATGTTTTGGCTCCATTGTTTCATCTTTTTATCTCTTGTTTCTCCTTCAACTTTAGGGTAGAATTTACTTAACCCTTTGTCAGATCTAGGTCTGTCTCGCTCAAAAGCCTCAATTTCCCATTCCTCTAGTGCCTGATATTGCGTTAATCTAGGTCTGGGATGTAAATCATTCATTCGAGTCCTTAAATTGAACAAAATTCTTCCATTAAATGTGCCTTCTAAGGGAAATGCTAAAATTACATCATCTTTTGTGTATTCCACCCAGTTCTCTAACCATACACACGAGTGGTAACCCCTATCAAACATCATGAATGATGCGGGAGTATTTGGTGGTGGAATAATGACTCCTTCTCTAGTTTTAATCGGCTTATCTTTTTTAAAGTAATTCTTTACTCTGTCTACGAGTGACAATTTTCTTTTGCTTCCATACATTTTGCAAGGTCTGCCCCTTATCATATGTTCTCTAGCAAACCCTAAATATCTTGGGTCGGGTCGAGTTTCTGGACTATTTATCTGCCACATATATTTTCGCAAAAATCCAAGATCGTACAATAATCACTCAACTTTGTTTACAAAATACTTCCAATACTAGTGTGTCTTTTATTTTCTTTAACCAATCAACACTGTGGTTTCAAATAATTGTAACCAATGATTGCGCTGCTTTTCCCCCGTGAGATGAGTTCCCACGCTCCTGTGCTCACCCCTCCTTTAAAATGCTATCTCAGCTACAAGCCCGCTGTCTCAACCAATACCAGCGCAGCTCTGAGTGACGTCAGCGCAGCTCAGCAACTGACTCCTTCCTTCACAAGGTAATGCAAAAACTCGATTCTTCTATTTTAAAGTGCAATTTTCTTTTAATCAACAACGTAAAAACATTCGCCACTGTACTCGAGTGACTAGAAAGGAAAGAAATATCTCACTGCAAGTAAATCCCTTCCGTTTACTTTTCATATACTACGAGTAGATCCCTTCTGCCTACCCTTCACACAAGCATTAGAGAACCTGCTACTCCTCTGGACTAATCCACTCCGGACCGGGATATATACTAAGGCCAAAGTTTCACCAGCGAACCCCTTTGCTATCAATCAAGCTCAGACGAACCTGCTACTCCTTCGGTGTGACCCTTTCTAGGTGATAATACAACAAAAGTTTTGCTAGCGAACTCTTTGCTATCATTTATTCATACATCCGTACAGAAAAACCCTAAATAGTGCTTCCGGTTCTACCCAACCATGCACTAACTTCCTCTCAGTAAGTGACCTCACCGCGATGTGACTTCCATTTACCACCCACTATTCGGCACCAGGGGATTCAGACAAACATATAACAGGTACGAACGATTTTGGTTAATACATAAAATCAATATAGCAGCAATGACATCAATAAAATTTCAAAACATTTCAAAGTTTATTACATTTGATCAATCAACAAATATAAACTATAACCAACTAACTTAACTACCTATTTTAACTAATCCCTAACCATACTACTGCTACCAAAGAAATATACTGATAGAGCGCGCAGGTCACCCAACTACAGTTTTACCAATACTCACCTGGGCACATAATTCAATTTTACCACTTTACTGAATCAGGTAACACACACTCGACTACCAGTTTATTTTATTGCATTAATTCCTATACCATTGACTTACCAATCCTTGTCACTGGTACCTATGACCACAATGGATCAGGGAGTTAGTTGTAAAAAAGGCAGTCAAATAAACAATAACATTTGCACTCATATAATAACCACAGACTCTGGAAAGTTTTAAACTCTTTATCTAAATTTCATCATAAGTCGTGATCCAGAGATTAAAAGCGATGAGGCTATCTATAACCAAAATTAGAAACAATGTATAACTATGCAAAAGATATATTATGCCAACAATTTAGCAGATTGAAATAAAGGGAAGGTAAAAACAAGGAACATGCTATTTAAATTCAAAAACAGACTTGCACAATTTGTCTAAGGGTAGGTAAAGAAAGGGAACATGCTAAGTAACACAGCTTTAAGCAACTATCAAAGGATGGGTAAAAGAGGGAACATAATATGCAACCACGAAATAATTTTAACATATGACTAAAGGGAAGGTAAGAAATTGGAACACACTATTAATCAAAAGACGAATTTCTCATTGCAAAGGGAAGGGTAAGAAAAAGGTACATATGCAATCAAAGCTTTTGCAAATTAGGGAGGGTAAAGAAAAGGACGCAAATTATAATGACAATTACCCACACAGATTTATATTCACCTAGAATGGTGTGAAGACCAACCCTGGCCACGGGTCAGTGGAAAAGACAGAAGAACCCCAAAGAATGCAGTCGCCAGTAGGCCACCAGGTGCAGTATAGAAATCAGGACAGTGTGGAAAAGTAAATTTTGCCATGTTATATGTGCCTACGTGTTCCCCATGTTATGTCATATGTGCATGATCGATATGCATGTATCCCCCTATGATCGATTAAAGACGCAATTACAGTTGTGTCCATCTCTAGTATGCCAGTTTCCAGTCCTCGTGAATACAACGAATATCAGGCCTATGTAAAGCTACGTTGCCACGTTTTACAGTGTGCACGTTAATTCATTGAATTATCCCCGTTTCTAGGCCTCAAAAGGGCCCGGACTCAGATTCAGCTCCTGTTTCCTGAACCCTCTCCAAGGAGCGATACAGCCCCCACCTGTATCCCTGACCCTTAGCTTACTTCATGCCTCGCAGTGCCCGGCTCGGCCTGGCTCTGCCTCCCAGTCTGCCAAGAGTATGTTATGTTTCTAGTTATCAGTCCAGCCCTCCTTCTCTGCATTCCTCAGCTACTGAATCGCATCAATAGTTTCCGTCATGGTCTAGCCTTTATGTCTCCATGTAAGAGAAATACTGTATTAATATTCATAGAATATTCCTTGCACACGCGCTACATGTAGAATTATGCATGCACCAGTCTTAGTGTCTGTTAGCCTTTGCCCTGATAACTTTTGGATTCTATCAACATGTACTCTAAACACCAGATACTAGATATGCCTGGGTACATGTCGCTCTGACACTCCAGACTTTAGTCTCCTCTTCTAGCGCAGAAGTCATAGCCCCCAGTTCTCCCTAGTAACACGTCATTGCCATTTGCGCGCACCACTAGGTTAGAGGTCCCAGCTGCTCAGGTAGCCCCCTCCATGTTTCCGCCTTTTTTATGACATATTCTGTTACGTTTACATCACATGTCTATGTATACGCCCTGTACACGCCTTCTTGTTACCTCATTTCGCCCTTATCTTTCGCGACTGCTACAAACTCCTCCTACTGCTACGCCTACTGTATTGAATGCAATGCAATTGTTTTGATATATATATTGTGCACCGATATTAAAGTTTGCTAGCCAATTCCCAGATCCTGCCCCCGGCAGCTGCCGGGCCCTGCCATCCTATTCCCGTACAGGCTGTCCTGTTCCTGTCCTTTATGCTTGATTAAAGCCTGTCAACTTCAGCTACCTCGTATCTTGACTCTTATTTATTGAGCTACCTGTTTATTGATTATAGTCAAAAATAGATCCGGTAATAATTTATTTATTTACCACATAATGGCGCCCGAATAGGGACTTGCCCTTTCCCCACACGCCGGAGAAGCCACGCAGGCCCCCTGATCCTCTGCAGCCTTGACGGAACCATACCGTGCACGTGCAGATATTTCTGCTTCAAGTATCCCTCAGGCCCACGGAGGAGACGGAGGTTGCGGTCCAGCGTCCAGACGAGGCGGTGGAGGAACGCGGCGAGTCCCGACCAGAGCCCAAGCCGAGAGTACAAGGTCCAAGGTATCCGGAGGCCCACCTGTAACTGAAGTCCGAAGTTCGTCCGTCCGTCGTCGTAGCAGTCCAGTCCAGTCCGAGGCCTTCCGTTCTTGCTGCCCGGTGAGTACCGTTGCTGGGGTAGTATCTAGACAGGGTCAATTAATTTGTCTCTGGTCCGTGGGTTTGGGTACGCAAATCCAACACGAAGTGTTCACTTAGGTGGACGCGGGTCCTGACGTGTCTCTTTATGGGACCGGTAAGTTTCGTGCTGTTTTAGCAGTGCATCTAGTCATTCTAGTAAGTTCTGTTCTCGAGAAATTCATGTTTTCTGTTTTCAGTATTCCAGGTAATATTCTGTCCGAACTGTCGTTTTAAATGTTATTTCATGTGTTTTCAATGTCGTGGTATGAGTGATTTGTTTTCTTACAGTTATTATTGTGTTTAATGTGTATTGTATTGTGTTCAGACTCCAGCCTAGTTATGCCTCTGTTCTCAAAGTTACGTCAGTTAAGAACTAGAAAAGGTCTGCTCGAGGAAGCAGTTCCTGTCCCGCCTAGGGACAGTCCAGGTCATTTTATGTATCAAAAGCATGGCATAAGTGCCATATTATATCTAGACTTATGGGTGGAGTACACCAAAGAATTGGAAGAAAAGTATAGATGGCCCGTATCAGGTACGTGGGATGCCGAGTGCATCATGCGAGTAGAAGAAGCATTATGGAAAAAGAAAGCCAGACAGTCCCAGAGAGATGCCATCGAGTTATGGCGCAAAGAATCTCATAAAAGAACAGAAAAAGGAATCAGAAAGTCTGAATTAAGTAGAGAATCCTCAGAGAGAGCCCAAGAAAGGGAATTAATTGAAGTAGGTGAACGAGTTAAAGCCGAACAGTCAGACAGACAGAGAAATGCCCTTATTAAGGGTATGTATCCTCTTCTTGCCGAGGGCTTGCCAACAGCAACCCCGGAAGCACCATGTTCCGATTAAGCTACGTCACAAACCGACCGCAGCTGATATTTTTCTCTCGTCCTATTTGGACGACACAGTCCCAGAATATGCAAATCCTGCTCCGCCAGCTCCAGTAAATAATGTAATTCCTGTTCCTCCAGCCACCGGGGCACCTGTTACAGCACCTGTTACGGTACCCCCGGTCCAGCCCATAGTACAAGTACCCGCTACATCAGTCACTCTGCCCGCCCGTACAGTATCCGTCGTCGATTCCAGTTTAGGAGCCGCGGGGGGGAAAAGTCCTCCGGGAACCCCGCCGCAACACAAACGTGTACCGTTACTTGAATTACATGAACGTGCGCTACAGCGTACGCCTAAAACCCAGTCCGTTGCAGATATCAGACGAGCTCTCACCGAATGCCGTTATGATTCAGTCCCAGGCAGAGATGATATGGTTATATATTCATTACGTGTAAGACGGGTGACTGAGTATTTGGACACCCTACTGAATATGAAAGAAGATCTAGACAGAATATATCGTTTCATCCGTACAGGGGAAGACCCAGAAAGTATTGGCGAAGTCATGTCTCAAAGGAAAGCTGAGATCCAGCTCATGCCATTAAAGTTTCTAATCAATTGTTTAATAAGGGAACAAGATTATCCGACTAAAGATCCGATCGAAATGAGAGTTCTGACAAAGTGGAGTGATAACATAGCCGAGGGAAGACACAGGACACTCAGTTGTATAGAGAGTATGTACAGGAAAATTCGTAAGGAAATAATAAGGTTACACGAGCAACGTAAAGCAGCACAAGTGTCCGAGAAAGAAGACAACACTGATACCGAAGAGGTAGAAGACGAGAATATCTCCAGAATAGCGTATGTAGGTAAAACTAGACTTCCCGACCGACATTCACGCCTAGAACACAAGAAAGTTTTCCCTCCTCTAGCACCGGAACAAGGTTCTCTAGAACAAGTATTTCAAGCTACCGATCACATTCTGAAATCACGAATCGGTTATAGTGAACTTAGTACCATGCATGAACAAGAACTAGCCCGATCAGCAGTTCGATGGACTACTGATTCTACCACTTTTCCAGATGAAATAGTGGCACAAGTGTTTCTGAAACTGCCCCCAGTCGAGCAGCGACTGGTGGGTATGTACATGATCCAGCACCTCATTACACTGTATGAGGGACAACATTCTGATCCAGGTCCGTTACATGATGTTCTGAACGAGTTGCTCCAGTATAAATGGAAAGGTTTAGGTACCGACTTAATTAGTGTCATTCTAGAACAGCGCCACAAATATAGAACGCTTCTGAATCCGCATTTTGTTCACGTCTCACCTCCAGAAAGTAAACCATTCTACATAGATAGACAGCATCCGTCACGAGAAGTACACCCAGTTAGGACAGCGGGTGGTGAAATGCAACGAGTATTTGTTTACACCCCTATTACAAAGATGGAACTCTTAGAGATGAAGAAGTTAATTCCCTGTCACGACAAAGATCCAGCAGGGTTCCATCGAGAATTAAAAGACATGCTCCGTATGGGAGAGTACACGTATCCAGATATCATTAAAATGCTAAAGGTCCTGTTGCCCGCAGGGGTATATGAAAAACTCAAGGAAAAAGAATGGGAGGTGGGAGAGAAAAAGATTGATTGGACAGCTCTAGAAGCTGAAGATAATATACGAGTACCAGGTACCGGTCTTGGGGACAAATGTAAAGAATTGCCCGAGTTATTGATACAAGTCTTGCCAAGGTTACTAGCCACGAAAAAGGAAGATTGGGATGCAATCTCAGCATGTAAACAGAAACAGGATGAAGACACTAGCGATTTTTATTCTAGATTTGAAAAATGTTTTATTATTAACAGTGGTTTGAAGACAAGTAGCGAGTCATACCCTCATCTTTTTGTTACTAAACTAGTCGAGAATTCAAGTCCACAAGTTAAAAATCGAGTTTTGAAAGTCGAAAGTACCTGGCAAGCTAGTACTCCGTCACAAATGCTTCAAATGCTCCAGTATCACCAGAACAGAATCAGGGAAGAGCAAGAACACGAAAGGAGACGTATGAAAGACACGAAAATGAAAGTACTAGTTGCACAATCTGTTCCACAAGACAGTCAGAAGAGGGGTCCGAATCAAGCCAGTCATCCTGCGGCTCCCGTTAAAGGGACATGCAATTATTGTAAACAGCCAGGTCATTTTATAAACGAGTGTGCAGTTCTGAAACACAACATAGCAACTGGTAAGACTAAAGAAAGACCACGTCCGCCTAGACCAGAACAAGTTTCACAGACTTCTCAGTCACCACAGAATGCACAACAGACAGTTCCAGCACCGCAGCCTATCGCTGCAACACAGCATGTTACACAGCAGATGTACCAGTATGCCCAGACAGAGTATCCAGAGTATCAACAGTATTCATGAAACAGCCTAGAGAGGGAGGTAGGCTTGCCTCTCATCGAGATACCTGTAGATCAAGAGGGTCCCTATGTACACAGTCAAGTATTAGGGAAAGACAGAAGGTTTTTGATTGATACAGGGGCAAGTAGGACTACCATCAGTCATGACGAGGTTCCAGGGGCTCCGCTCTCAGGCTCCAAAAATGTTTCCCTTGGATTTTCAGGAAAGCCTATTGTTAACGAGATTTCAAAGCCAGTTACTCTAGAAGTTGGTCCATTGTCCCGAACTACTGATTTGTTACTTACGAAATCATGTCCAGAAAATTTGTTAGGCATTAAAACACTGAAAGAATTAGGTGCAGTTATTTGCTGCTCTCCAGAAGGAATCCGATTGTTTTTGCGTGACTTTAAAGGTCACTATGTATTACGTGATTTTGATCCAAGATTATCAAATGTACCGCAGCATTTATGGGCGCAAGGTCCAACTGATGTAGGTTTTATGCAAATCACACCCCATCGTGTGACTCTCAAACAAGGTATAGTTTTGCCACGAATCAGACAGTACAGATTGCCACCTGAGGCTGTAGCAGCCTTATCCAAAATTATTGACGAGCTTATTGCTCAAGGAGTGGTTGTAGAAACTGACTCCAATGTATGTAATTCTCCTATCATTCCAGTCATGAAACGTACTGATCCAAATGCACCTCCAGTATATCGATTAGTGATTGACCTTCGTGAACTTAACAAATGTATCATACCCCAGTATCCAGTAGTCCCAGATATTTCATCCCTATTGACAGCTATTGATTTTGAAGCTAGATTTTTCACTGTTATCGACCTCAAGAACGCATTTTTCAGTGTCCCGATTCATCCAGACAGCCAGTACCTTTTCGGTTTTTGTTTAAATGGAAGGAGCTATAAATTCACACGAGCTCCTCAAGGTTTCACAGAAAGTCCTAGAATTTACAGTCAAGCGCTTAAGAGACAACTAGACAATATTCACATGCCAACTGACACTGCCCTGCTCCAGTATGTCGATGATCTACTGATCACAGCCAGTTCTGAACGTGATTGCGAGCGTGCGTCACTTACAGTCCTGTATTTTCTGGCCGAGCAGGGGCACAAGGTGTCCCCTTCCAAATTACAATTCTGTGTCCAGCAAGTGATCTACTTAGGCCACTTACTGTCCAAGTGGGGTAGGCAGTTGACACCAGACCGTATCCAGTTAATAGCGAGTCTTCCACAGCCCAAGACACAGAAGGAGTGTCCCAGGGGGGGTTGTACTGAGGGTACCTGCGGTTCTACCGTCTCCGTTCTAGGAGTAAACACAAATGTGGGCTCTCTCAGTAGTGCTTTTAACGAGGGTTTTATTGGTATGTATGTTTTTCTCTGCATACCAATCACAGTGTCCCGGAAAGAATTATAAGTCTCTTTAAAAAGGGGGGGGAAAACAACTTCCAAGTCCAGGTAAATCAGGCTGGGGAGTCTGTGCTTTAGGCGGCCTCGGTGTAAGGGTCCTGGCTCAGTGGATTCCCCTTCGCCGGTGTCTCCCTCGTCAGCACGGTAGTCGACCCAGAAAACAAACAAAGGACATACAATGGGTTACTGAGACGTCCTATTTATCAAGTGGAGGGTAGGGGAAGTGAGGGAAACCAAGTGTCGGTGCTTTATGAAAAACGTCACGCAGTGCTCTCGGTGCTCGTGAAGGGAGGGGCACCTGGGACGCCTTTCACTCTCGGCAGCGGAAGCGTTTTACTCGGTAGGGCTATTCCGACCCACCCACTCCGCGACTCTGCCCCGTACCTTGTTTAGCCACGTTCCTCCCTCGGGACCGTGGCGGGGCGATGGGTGGAAACGTTGGCCTCCTGGCTTGTAGAACTCCGCTGGGCTCGTCTGCTCTCCGACCTCTTCCTGCTTCGCCTCTGTGCTCCTTCGCGTCCTCTCCACACCGTCCACCTCCAGGGAAACGCCGTCCGTCGATGATGAGGTACTTCCGCCTTTTGACGTCGCGCTTTGAAAAGGGGGCGGAGCTGCGCCGTCCTCGTCGTTCCACTTAAAGGTACCACGTCCCTTTACTGCGGATGTCCAGCAATCGTCCTGAATCTCTTGCCACTCGTTCTCGGGCAGCTGTAGGGACAATGGGCAGGGTGAGAGAGCAGTAGTAGACCACCACTCCGAGTCAGTGCGGGGCTCCCCCGGCACCCCACCGTTACAAGGAGGTACGAGCTTTTATTGGCCTCACTTCTTATTGCAGACAATGGATTCCTCAGTATGCATTTCTAGCCAAGCCACTGATACAGTTAACGACAAAGGAGGCAGCCGTATCGACTGTTCTCCCGTGGACCCAGGAACATACACTTGTTTTCAATGAATTAAAGAAAGCCTTATGCCAAGCACCTGTTCTAGCTACACCAAACTACAGTAAGCCTTTTACACTTTTTGTCACAGAACGTGATGGTACTGCATTATCTGTTCTCACACAAGATCAAGCAGGACAATACAAGCCCTGTGCTTATTTTTCGAGCACATTAGATCCAGTAGCCCAGGCTCTGCCTGGGTGCCTCAAGTCAGTTGCAGCCACAGCTCTAGCAATCAGACAAAGTGATTCCATAGTATTAGGACACTCCCTGACAGTACAAGTTCCACACTCCGTGGAAGTTCTTTTAAACCGAACACAGACTCAGCACTTGACCATTGCACGTTTAACAGGTTATGAACTGACACTGTTCCAGCCACACATAGAAATCAGACGCTGCAACGTTCTAAATCCTGCTACACTGTTACCGTCAGTTACTTCAAATCCTGCCACACATGACTGTGTGGAAGTCATTAACACTATGACCAAGCCAAGACAAGACCTGACAGACATTGCATTACCTGATCCCGACCTGACACTTTATGTGGATGGTTCATGTATGAGAACAAGTACAGGAGATCTAGTAGCCGCGTATGCAGTGACTACTGAAACTGAAGTTATAGAAACACACCGTATTGACACCCTGTCTGCTCAAGCAGCAGAGCTAGTTGCTCTGACCCAAGCCTGCATACGTGCCAAGAACCTGAAAGTAAACATATATACAGATTCACGTTACGCATTCGGAGTTGTACACAACTTCGGAGTGCTCTGGCAGGAGAGAGGTTTCATGACTTCTCATGGAACCAAGATTCAGCATGGTCTCCTCATTCAAGCTCTGTTAGATGCAATACATTTACCGACAGCTATCGCTATCATGAAGTGCAAGGCACATACGAAAGTTACTGACATCATTTCCCAAGGTAACGATCTAGCCGATCGAACAGCCAAGCTTACAGCTCAGACACCAGACATTCCAGTTAACACGACACAGACATTCTCTCTGGATCAGACTACATGTATGACAGTTAAGGACCCTACACAAGATGTCATAGATATACAGTTACATGCTACTCCCGAAGAAATCAAGAAATGGTCCGAACAAGGAGGGGTCCAGACAGATCAGGGATGGTTGACGAAGGGAAAAGCCACATGGTTTCTCCCCGACTCTATGGTTCAAGTCATTATCAATACCGCACATAGTCCAGCACATCTAGGAGAAAAAGCCATGTTAGACAGTATACAGAACCTTTGGTTCAACAAGCACTTACGCGCTGCAGCCAAGCAGAAAGTCCGTACTTGTATGATATGTTGTCAATTCAATCCAGGTAAAAGTGTCCCGGTGGAACAAGGTGGATTCCAACCTCCAGACCACCCTTTTGAAGTCCTCCAGATGGATTATATTCAGATGGAGCGATGCCGAGGTTTCAAGTATGTCCTTGTAGTTGTATGCGCTTTGTCCAGGTGGACGGAAGCATATCCAGTCCCAGATTATACAGCAGCGACCACTGCCAAGCAGTTGGTTCGTGAATTCTTTCCCCGTTATGGACTCCCTAGGGTCGTGTATTCTGATAACGGCCAGCCATTCTCATCCGAGTTAATGAAACATGTTTCCCTTTTGTTAGGGTACCAGTGGAAGTTCCATTGTGTGCGCCATCCTGAAGCAGCCGGTCTCGTAGAGAGACATAATCAGACCCTGAAAATCCGTATTGCCAAAACATGCAAAGAGAAAGGTGTAGACTGGCTAGTTGCCCTGCCAGTTGCTCTATTTTATATGCGAATGGTCGCACATTCCAGATCAGGTCTGTCCCCTTATGAGGTCGTATTCGGCCGCCCCCCAAACATGTGGGGCACACCTAGACCCCGCAGTATTACAGATGTTTCCAGTAATATGTTGACAGATTACCTAGCTTCCTTGATGTCTGCCCTACACTCTTGTCGTTCACAGGTTGCCGCTGCATTTCCAGACAATACTGAAGTGAAACCGCATGAGGTCATTCCAGGCGACCTTGTCCTTGTAAGGAACTTTGATCGTTCAAGTCCGCTGGAGCCTCGTTGGAAAGAGCCGCGACTTGTCCTCCTGACCACCCGTACGGCCGTGAAGTTGGAAGGCCGCAAGGGGTGGGTCCATCTGTCCCATATAAAGAAATTCCATGGAGTCCGAGAAAAAACATTTTCAAAGGACATTTCTAAAGACTGCCTGAAACCAGACTTTGAATTTGATTCCAAACATAAAGTTCCTCTGTTAGAGAAAACTCCGCAACAGGAGTATAAGTTAAAGCTCCGGTCTAGTAAAATAAGTCAGCCAGTTTAATTGTCTAAGTCCCTCTCGGGTGAAACGGTTAGACAGGTATCTGACATGTATGAGATAGACCCCCATAGTGAGAGAGTTAGTCAAAACTCTATAAGATGTATCGTTTTCCTCAGTTTTATATTGTTTTTAAGTTTGATGGTTACCTGCACAAGTTATGCATTACATTTATGTTTTCCAATTTCTCATGTAACTAAGTTTTCCAATGCTACAGTAGAGCACACATTTAGTGATCTGCCTCCTCACGAGTTATCCTATCGTCTTGCTATGCGAAATAATACATTTATAAGAATGTTACACTATTCACACCAGACCAGCAATGCTACTAATTGTTGGGTGTGTGGTCGACTCCCCCCTTCCCAGACACCGAAGGGAGTTCTGCCACTCTTTCCTTATCCGTTTTCACATAATGGTTCGTGTGGAGCATGGTCCATGTTAACGTCATCTTCAAATGATATGTCCCTTCTGAATAGAACATGTTTTCCAGACAAGCAAGGTCTCCCCCATAGAACAGGGTTAGATCTAGAAAATGAAGTTTATAATTTAGGTAATTACTCTTCGAATTTTATGGTCCTGAATGTTCAGTCTGATACTACTCCAGACTTGCCTGCTATTTCAGTACTACCAGTCAAAGGCGAATTATGTGTCAGAAATAATGGTTCCGTACATGTAGGACATAGTGATTGTACTACTACTGTCGAGTATAGTGACAGTGGGAAATCTATTTTTAAAGCTTCACGTCATTCTTATTTTGTTTGTGGTCAGACCGCATATGTTCGTCTGCCCCTCGATTGGGATGGACCATGTTACATTGCCTTCCTACTGCCACCAGTTTTTCTAGCCCCATCTGATTATCACAGAAACACACATCTAGTACACGTCAGACATAGAAGGGAGATTGAGTCCCCAATTGTCGATCAAACTGAAACTACTCTAGAACAGTATCAAGACTTTAATAAAGGTTTCTTCTTCTTTATAGGTCCTGTCCAGAATAGTAAGTCAATCCGTAGATTAACCAGAACCCTTGAAGCAGTAGTGAATGAGACTGCCTCTGCTCTAGGTAACTTAACCGAAGAGCAATCTGCTATGAGATTTGTCGTGCTCCAAAATCGTCTCGTTCTTGACGTCATACTGGCCGATAGAGGAGGAGCATGTAGAGTCATCGGATCTAGTTGCCGCGTTTTCATTCCTAATAACGCGCCGTCTGTTTATTCAGCTATAACCAGACTTCATAAACTTGCCCATCAGTTACACCAGAATCCAGGCACCTGGACATGGTCCGGATGGCTCTGGAGTATTATATCCGCCTGGGGATGGAAAGTATTGTCATTCCTAGGTATTGCAGTAATGATCATATTCAGTTGCTGCCTCTGTATACAATGTGGCCCTGCGATTTGCGGCATGTGCGCTACCTCTTGTATTCCTAGTCCTAAATCCCGTTCCAAGACAATTCGAGACGAGCAAATGATGCTATATGAAATGATAGATGGTATCATGAATATAGATGTTTCCTGATGGAAATGTAGGGCACAAGGAGGGAATGTGGAAAAGTAAATTTTGCCATGTTATATGTGCCTACGTGTTCCCCATGTTATGTCATATGTGCATGATCGATATGCATGTATCCCCCCTATGATCGATTAAAGACGCAATTACAGTTGTGTCCATCTCTAGTATGCCAGTTTCCAGTCCTCGTGAATACAACGAATATCAGGCCTATGTAAAGCTACGTTGCCACGTTTTACAGTGTGCACGTTAATTCATTGAATTATCCCCGTTTCTAGGCCTCAAAAGGGCCCGGACTCAGATTCAGCTCCTGTTTCCTGAACCCTCTCCAAGGAGCGATACAGCCCCCACCTGTATCCCTGACCCTTAGCTTACTTCATGCCTCGCAGTGCCCGGCTCGGCCTGGCTCTGCCTCCCAGTCTGCCAAGAGTATGTTATGTTTCTAGTTATCAGTCCAGCCCTCCTTCTCTGCATTCCTCAGCTACTGAATCGCATCAATAGTTTCCGTCATGGTCTAGCCTTTATGTTTCCATGTAAGAGAAATAATGTATTAATATTCATAGAATATTCCTTGCACACGCGCTACATGTAGAATTATGCAAGCACCAGTCTTAGTGTCTGTTAGCCTTTGCCCTGATAACTTTTGGATTCTATCAACATGTACTCTAAACACCAGATACTAGATATGCCTGGGTACATGTCGCTCTGACACTCCAGACTTTAGTCTCCTCTTCTAGCGCAGAAGTCATAGCCCCCAGTTCTCCCTAGTAACACGTCATTGCCATTTGCGCGCACCACTAGGTTAGAGGTCCCAGCTGCTCAGGTAGCCCCCTCCATGTTTCCGCCTTTTTTATGACATATTCTGTTACGTTTACATCACATGTCTATGTATACGCCCTGTACACGCCTTCTTGTTACCTCATTTCGCCCTTATCTTTCGCGACTGCTACAAACTCCTCCTACTGCTACGCCTACTGTATTGAATGCAATGCAATTGTTTTGATATATATATTGTGCACCGATATTAAAGTTTGCTAGCCAATTCCCAGATCCTGCCCCCGGCAGCTGCCGGGCCCTGCCATCCTATTCCCGTACAGGCTGTCCTGTTCCTGTCCTTTATGCTTGATTAAAGCCTGTCAACTTCAGCTACCTCGTATCTTGACTCTTATTTATTGAGCTACCTGTTTATTGATTATAGTCAAAAATAGATCCGGTAATAATTTATTTATTTACCACAACAGGATAAACCAAACTTGGAGACCAGCACCTGCAGTTCAGTTGCAACGCCTGCGCTACTCCCTCTCTGCAAGGAATCAGCCAAAACCCCGACTGGGTCACAGCATATACGGGCAAAGTGCTTTGCCAACACTTCAGCTTCCCAGAACCCCGATTCAGTCAGCGAGTCTTCTAACACCGTGCTCCCCAGCCCTCTGCTCTAAGTCACCTATTGAGTGCCTTGGGTCAGTGACAGGTCAGCTATTCGGACAAGTTGGACAATTTCTCTAGCTAAACCTACGCTAGTTATACCATTTTCCAGGTCAGTGTACCACCCCCTAATGTTACAAGTGTAAGGATCCCCAATATCGATTGGACAAAGGAGGAGGAGAGGTCGTCACACCACACCAAATTTTTGAATTTTGCCGTCTCCTATTCAAATTAACGTTCCTGCCCATCAAATTCAGGTTCACATGAAGTCTTCATTCTACCAAACAATAGATGTTCTATTTACAAATACATTGTATTTCTCTAGAGTTCATTGGGGCAGGTTCCCAGGAGCATCTTCTCAGTCAGTCAGCTCCTTGGCTATAGTCCAAAGGTCACTGTTCTGGAGACTCGCGAAGTCGCAGTCTCAACAAATATGGAGTACAGCGTTATGACACAGGCCAGTTTTCGAAGTACAACATGAAATGGAAAAGAAACAGTTTTAGAACACAGAATAAATGAATACGCTGTATACCATGAATTTCTACTCTATTCCTATTGTAATCATTTTAACTATAGCATTAGGATTAGGCAGAACGAACAGCTTAGCATAAGCAGCAGTGCAAGCCTCTCGCATGTGAGAACACAGAGCAGCCATATTAGCTCTAGTGCACAGAGGCAACAGACTCCCTCCAAAGCTGCGAATACGTCATGTCACGTGGGTATGACAGACGCATGCGCAGTAGAAATTCCCGCGTAGCAGTAGCCATCTTAAATGCAAGCGTATTAGGTTTAGTAAACACATAAGCAAGCTTCACTCGGATACCCATTAATGATGGAAAAAGGGCAAATTAGTAAGACAAGCATGTTGATTACATAGTTAACGATATTCGAGGTTCTTGAATACAAGCAAGTCGCTTCATATGCGAATCATTGCTCCATCAGGCTCATGCAAAAGGACCTGCGAAGTGATGATGGAGTGTTGGCTACCCTACTATATATATACACATCTGTCAATTCACCTGCAAATTATGGGTGTCACCTGCATTTACATGTTTACACTGCATTCCCACAAATTAAAACATCCACCTCGCAGTTTACATTAATGACACAGATTATCAATCCCTGGGTGCCTAAGTGACTGGCTCTGTGAGATGCTAGCTGTGAATGTCGGGTCTCGTGGCTTAGGGGACTAAAGCGTCCACTGTAGAGGCCTTATGGTCACAGGTTCAAATCACGGTTGGTCCACGCAG
The DNA here is from genome assembly GCF_964261635.1 of Lissotriton helveticus. NCBI lineage: Eukaryota > Metazoa > Chordata > Amphibia > Caudata > Salamandridae > Lissotriton > Lissotriton helveticus. The sequence goes on from NC_136057.1 coordinate 1,479,736,210, forward strand.
CTTTTCATCCTTCAGAGGTCGATAAAATTAGTACCATTGAGTTGGGTAACAATAAACATCTGTTATTCAGCGCCTAGAGCCTTACGGGTGCTTTACAAATAAACATGCTATGTCGTGTTATGAATGGAGAGGGAAAGTCAGGAGGTGCTCGGGAAAGACTTGCTTGGCCTTGATGGACACTGAAGAGGTGTGGCTATAGAGTAAAAGAAGAGCTAGAGCTGTAGACATGAGAGAAACGGTGAAGCTGACAATCGAAGAAAGAGCTAGACCTGTGGAGGGAGAGAGCAGTAAGTGAAGGGGAAAGAGGGTAGCTTAATTGGAATAAAATGAGGGAAAGAAGATCAGGGGAAGGAGAGAAGCAGCTGTGGGTGGGGAGATAAAGAAAAGGTGCTGTAAAGAAGAAAGGAGAGTTGAGGCAAAGGAAAGGGGATCTGCCCTCAGAGGAGAGAAAGAAAATTAAGATGATGAGAGAGGGAGCTGCTGGGTAAAATGAGAGGAGCTGGGATGAATGTTGGAAATAAATGCTTGGGCGAAAGAGGGAGAGCACAGGAAATGCTCAGGTGTGGCTAGGGAGGGAAAGAAGATCCAAGAGAAAATAATGGAAAGGGGAGTTAGGATGAAATAGGAGGGTGGAGTTGAATTACAGCACTCAACTCAGTTAGAGCCCGTTCACCTTCTGCCCTACTCTGCTTTCTAAGAAATGTAAGTCCGCAGAGGAACCAGGTCATGGTGCGAGCAGGTCATCCAGTGAGGGCGTTTGTAGCCCTGATTTATAATTCAATATAGAGGACTACAAGTCCCAGAATGCAAAGCAAATAAACTTACCTGGATTAACCATGTCGCCAATAGACCTGGGAAACTTGAGACCTCGAGTTCTGTTGGTAGACTTTAGAGGGTCTGACTGGGCACTGATCCCAAGTGTACTGAGCTCTGAATATCTGAGACATTGAGGGGAGGGTGGGGGAGGTATTACAGTGTTCCCACCCGCCTCACGTGTGTTGCTCTTTAGATGTTGTGGATGCCCATACTCTGAACTTCTAAATAATTGTTAAAAAAAGCCTTGAAGCGGCCAGGAAACAATTTTGAGAGATTAGTCAGCCCCAGGAGAAGGACCCAGTTAATAATAATAAATCACTATTAGAGGGGCGCCTCTGTTTTCTGTTATGCTGGTGGTTTTATTTTGCAAAAAGCCCAGTTTACAGCAGCCCCCTCTTGCGGTGCATGTGGGGGCGGTGTCATACAAAGGGAAATACGGAAACAAGGAGAAGACCTGCTGATCTAATGATATTCAAAAAAACACCTTTTACCTAGTAATGCACTAGATATTCCTTGTGGGAAAACTACAATTCCCATCTGCTTGTAAACGTCTTAAAATCATATCCATCTCAAGTTCTGCCGTTGGATTATGCCCCAACCCTTAACGAAACTTTTATTTTGAGCTCTATTGAGTTATTTACCATGTTACTTGCAATGTGTGCTTTAAAATAACTTCCCACAACATTTATAAAATATTTAAACCCCTTTATATGGAGGCATTTTTAGGTTTCACCTGCAGAAATCCTGTTGTATTAAAAAAAAAAAAAATCTTAACAGGGGCTTGGAACCCGCTCAATGATTACCTGAACTTACCATTTTTTCATTCCAACTTCGATCTAATTTCCAAGCTTCTGATTGGTCAGCACGTCGCCAGTTCTTACTTCCTGCTCTGCCTGCCTGTCCATGCCAAGTAGAGCTTCCAGACACTAGCTGGTGTCTTTTCGCTGGCTACGCACACAGAAGGTACTTTTTTATTAATTTCTAATCGAGCACTCTATACCAGAGCATCCACAGGTCTTCTTGTCTCCTCCCAGCTTGTTGTCGCCCTCCTCACTCACATACCGTGTGTCTGTAGAGGTACTTAAAAAAAATTGAGGGGGATATTCTCAAGAACGTGTGATAATTACCGCAAATTGAGCTTAACGCAACTCTTCACATCACAGTCTATTGCGGGAAAATAACGATGTGTTAACTAAGTATTCACAACACGGAGGCACAGAGTGATAGGCCCACGACAACTCATCAAATGTCCGCAATAAAGTCAATGCGACGCCGCAAAAATGCAAAACACTAACGCAAAATAAGTTGCGGTGAAGCCAATCACGATACAACAAGCAGCGAAAACCAGTGACAGGCATGCAAATCCCACACGTCATGCGGTAAAATGCACTATAAAAGCAACAAAAATAACACACCAAAAACAATCCAAAGTGCGTAGCAACATGAATGCACCCGGACCGAGTGCAGAGGTCAACGCGAACCCCAAAAGCCCCACAGACCACCTGCAAGGAACAACTGCGTCGGGGAAGGCCAAGGAGAAGAGGGAGAGGAAGACGGGCTGCAGTCCGCAGGAAAACCAGATCAACGTCACAGAGGTAACAGAACACTACCATCAACTGACCCACAATTAGATTAACGTGAATGCAGTCGGAGTGTCGAGGAGGTCAATGGAGGATGCCAAGAGGCGTGGCATGATGTGAAAATCCAAACCAAGCACAAACCCGCTGCCAACAGGAAGGCAGCAAGGGCGACAGGAGGTGGGAGTTCATTGCCGCGGGAGGACATGGAGGCCACAGTCATCAGTGTGGAGACGGTTAAAGGAGTTGGGAGTCCGGACACAGCTCGAGAGGACCTGACACAACATCAACAGGGTGAGTAACGACCTGGGACGGGGGGACATGGGCACAATGGCACACATGCAAAACGATGTGTAGCACACTGCACACCCACAATGGCCCAGGGTCATGTCCCTGATCCTCGTGGCACACTACAGCACACACACATAGCAATAGCAGCACATCTGACGACAATGAGGTACAAAGTGCACCGACACTGCAGAACAGAAGACACAACTGGGTCCGCACATGCGCAGAGACAGGCCAACTACATCTAATGGAGCAGGAAACTGTGAGATGGAAATGTACACGTCGTACAACCTCACATCCGTCATGTAGTCCAAATGTCCACTGTCCCGCATCAAAATCCTGCACCTCCCAAACAGTCACAATGTACATTGTCATAGAGTCTGCATGTAAACAAGAACAATGCGCCAACATTCATGTCAACACAATGTCAACATGCATCTCCCCTTCACATTGCAGAGGGACAAACAACACCTCTAGCAGAGCAGAGCAGACAACTCATCCGTGATGCTGGAGAGGACCACCACACCTTCGACACCGATGCCCTACAACAGCTCATGGACATCCCAGGCAACCCACCAGCATTACAGAAACAACTGCGGAGCATCATGGAGGTAGCTGGAGCAAGTACAGAGGTCACCCAATATGCAAACATAAGTGTCCGTGAGTTGCAGTGCAATGAGTTTGGGGCACTTGAGCTGAGCGCGCTCATGTGAAGAAATTGTCTCGGATTGTGTCCCTTCGGGATATACCTGATGCAGCTGCAGTGGGGTGTGTTACACCTGCATCATCTTCCTCATCATCGTCCCAGCTCTCCCACACTGCCTGAGGTGACATTGCTGCATAACCTCTCCACAGCACAAAACTCAATCAGTAACAGTCCATGGGTTGCGGTGCACTGAGTTAGTGGCCCCTGGAGTGCTCAGCAGCGTATCAGGCAGATGATGGCATCCACAACAGGTGTAATCAACTACCAGTGGACTGTTTCAACATTGGCAGTTGGCGGTTGGAGGTGGTCCTGGCAGTGGCAGCATGTGACTCCTGCGTTGATGTGAATTGATGTGTGAGCCCTGATGTACCACAGCTGAGGTTGGAGGCAGCGGACAAGCGCAGGGCCACGTACTCATGGTGTTGATGACCCCAAGGCCATCGTCTCAGAGGCCATCCAATATCTCAGAAAACAGGGTCCCTGACTTGAGTTGCACAGTTAGTGGCCCCGGATGCACATCAGCCGGCACAGACACACCGCCACAGGATGGTGACTTGCGGTGCACTGAGGCAGGGCCACGCTGACTGAGCTGGTCCTTGTCGATGTCCAAGGAGCATGTGGCGGAGGGTTGCAGGGGACAGTGAAAGGTGTCCTCCAGGGCATGATGCAGAGGGCAGAAGCCATCCTGAAGCAGCAAATGGAGGAGTGGAATGCTACAGCCTCTGTTTTTCACCACCAATTCGGTATCAGCTACATGAGGATGAAGACAACCCCCAGTCCATAGACCCAGACGCCACCAAAGTTCAACCAGAGAGTGCCCATGAATGTCAGGGAACAGACTTAGTGGCACCGGTAGTGGGGATGCCGTCTGCGATGATGCCGGTACAATGATATGAACTCGGCCATTCCTAAATCAATACTCAGTCCCAAATGTGTGACCTACTCGACCGCAGTGTAGGCCAGAGGCAGTGGTTAGCACTGGCCCACAGCCACATCTCGTTGGCTCGTGATGCACAGAGTTAGTGACACCAGGGCAGTTGTCGGTAGTGTTTGATCACCTCCGTAACGATGATCCTTTTTTCCTCCTGACTGAAACCCATTATCCTCTTACACCTCTCCTTTCGTGCAATGATATGTACTCTGCCATTGAAAAATCAAGACTCAGTTCCAAATGTGTGACCTACTCGAGCGCAGTGTGGCCCGAGTGCAGTAGTCCGCGTGTGCCCACAGACACGTGTGATTGGAATGCTAAACACAGACTTGGTGGCACCACATCGAAGAGAGTATAGTGATATAAACTCTGCCATAAATAATGTTCTCTGCCATAGTGTAATCAAGACTCAGTTCCAAATGTGTGACCTACTAGTCTGCTGTGTATGACGGTGGAGTACGTCAATGAGAAAGGAGTACTGCGGGCCATTTGTCGCGAAGGCAGTGATGGTCTGAGAAGGCTGCCACGGTCACGGCCCTCGGGCTTGGAGCTTGCACCAGCACGTGGTGGGCCCTCTTCGACACACGCCAGTGTTGGCAGGTAAGCAGTGAGGCCTGGTTGCGCTGGGCATGCATTACTGGTTCGGGGACCAGCAGCCCGGGGCAGTTAGGCGTACAGGATCGCAGGCAACACCGCTCACGGCGTCGGCGTCGGCCTCGTGGCTGGGTGAGAGGCGCCGCCCTGACAGAGACGTTGGGCATTCCGGAAGAGAACCACACCCAGAGTTACATGCCTTTTATTCACACCCCTAGGCTGGCCTGGCGTACACCGGGCCAGCCCACTCTGCTCATGCTTACGGGGGAAGTAACAAGCTACATTTCCGTGAGCTTCCCCACTGGCTCGGGTGACATGGTTGCGTCCACTGTCCACTACACTACAAACACCAGTGGTGTATGTCGACATGGATATGTGTGTGGTCTGCATACTGCAGTCTGGCCATCACATCCGCGCCACACTTGGCATTTTGTACATTGTCATTAATCGGTTACTTGCCTCCTTCGCACATGCCTAGTCCCAACCTCTTCCCACCATCTGCTAATGTGTGGCTGAGGTGCCATGCCATTGATGGCTTATGTGCATGACTGACCCAGGTTCCCACAGTAAGTTGTGCTGTCGTGTCTGGTGGGTGGGCATGTTGTTGGGCATGTTGTTTGGCATGTTGTACGTGAGTTTGTAACGTGTGCATTCCCAGTGTTGTGAGTTGCATCATTGTGGAGTTGAGGTGTGTGTTGTGTACATTTGTACTTGCCAACGAGCAGTGCATTTCCGTAGGTGCCATCCTGGTAGAGCTGGTTGATGATGGACTGCTGGCAGATGTAGGAATCATGCACACTGCCTGGGGTGTTGGCGTCGATGTTGGTGGTGATTCCCCGGTGGCCCACTATTGCCTGCACATTGATGGAATACGTGCACTTTCTGTTGCGGTTATTGTGTGCAGTGTTGCCAGGGGGCACAAGTGGGACATGTGTGCGGTCAATTGCCCACTAACACGTGCGGGAAGCCAGCTATGGCGTAGATGCCTTGCTTGGTCTCCAGCTGTTCCTGCGCAGTGTGGGGGAAGTATAGATGTGGGGGTACTAAGATGATGATGTCATCCACGACCGGTGTGAGGAACTTGGATTGGGCTGGCTGTGTGACTCCTCCAACTCAGGCGATTGTTGGTTGGAGGGTACCAAAGGCCAACACGTGCAGCACGTGTGGGGGGGATGTTCTTTGCCCGCTGTGTTGGTACCATCAGCCTGTTGGCAATGGTGGTCAGGATGCGGAGGATGGTTATCCCTTTGAGCCTGTAGTGGGCAATGACATTCACTGGTGTTGGGTCTGTGAGGTTGGTGCATTTTCTGAAGGTCACTGTCCTTGTCTGCGCTGCCTCAGTGAGGGTCCAGGGGGGTGGGTGGGGTTCTGGGGGGGTGGCGGTGGGTGTTGTGGCCCAATTGGGTGTCCGGCTCGCATGATCAGTGGCTCCATTACATCTGTTGCCCTTCAGGTGTGGCTCTGGGCTGAGCGCCCTTTTCTGGTGCAGGCTGTCATCCGACTTTACACCAGGTCGGAGCAGGTGTTAATTTCCTGCTGCTAACGCACCTTATCACCTGTTTTTTTTTCCTCATTTGCCTTGCTTCCACCGTTTGTCTTTCTATTGATGCCAGCCTTGAGTTATCTGACCTCATTCTCTATGACAGGGATAAATAAGGTCTTGGCTCCCAGGATAGCGACCATGCTATCTTTAAACTAGAGCTCCTCTTTCTATCCAACATAGACCCTTCCCCATATCCTTCTGCTCGTGCAGAAAAGACTATACACAGCAGAGGCAGAGAAAGGCTTAATCATTGAACCATTCCCTCTAAACATGTGGCTCCCCTAGACACAAAGGGAGTCCAGAATTTATATCTTCCTTTGCACTGATCCGAAATGTCCAAATTAGCAGCATAGCTCATAGATTTTAACCAATCATCCAAAGTTGGAGGTGTCGGAGATACCCACAATTTACAAATCTCCTTACGCGCTAAAAGCATAGCATAGAAAACTAATTTTGGATTGTCTTTAGTAATAAAACTTTGGCATTCCAATACTCCAAAAATAACAGAAACAGCGCTTACCTTGATCTGCAGGTTTAGGGCGCTAGCCAGACACTTACTTACTGCCTCCCAGAAGAGCTGTAACTCCGGACTGTAGAAAAACATATGTAAGTCATCGGTGCTCTGACTGCAGCATTTTGGACATACCACCGTGACCCAAATTTAGAAAGTCTTCGTGGAGTCCAGTGTGCCCTATGTACAGTAAAAAAATGATTCCTCCTGAGATATGCGGGTTTAACTGTTTTATAAAGTGTAGTCATAGATACTTCCCATTGGTCTTCCAGCTCGGTCTATGGTAGGCATCTTCCCCACAGATCCGCCGGCAAGGTAAATACACCATCCTCCATCTCCAGGATCATCCAATACCATAGAGCAATTTCTTTTTTAACGACTGTAGTGGAGAGAAGTTTTTCCTCTAACTCATTTGGTTCTCCTAACTTTTTCCCCATAGTCTGAAACCAACTTTGCACTTGAAGATATTTAAACCTTGAAAGCCTTGGGCCCACCACCTGCTCGCACCAGTTCCACGGCACTAGCTGACCATCCAACAGCATGTCCTTCCATCTTTGAATACCGGTTCTTTCAAAGGTAAAGCCAGTGAATCTTTTGTCCCCCCTGGAGAACCTGGGGCATCCCAGATAGGGGCCCAATGGCTAAAATATGGTATATTTAACACCTTCCTGATTTTAAACCATGTTTCCGCCATCTCCCTCAGAGTCTTCAACCTGATCTTAAAGTATTTCGGATCAGCGAATTTAAACATAAAACCAACTCCCTTCTCCTTAATAAGCATCGCTCTAAACATCCTACCTATTTCTGAATCTAGGGGAATATCCAATAACATTCTACCATTTTTTAGAGAAAAGGCCCAAGAGTAAAGTCTAAAATCTGGAAGAGCTAAACCATCCTTCAACTGCCTCCTCCTTAATTTGCGCCAGGAGATTTGCGGCCCTTTTGATGCCTAGATTAACAAACTTATATCACTCTGCAACTTAACAAACCATTCTTTTTTAAACGATAAGGGGATGAAATCAAACAAAAAAGTTAATTTCGGAAGCAAGGTCATTTTTACTAAATTCACTATGCCTTCATGGTTTTTGCAAGGTTCGTTGTAAAGATTAAAATGTTGTCAGCGTACAGTCCAACCTTCTCTGTCCAGCCGTTAAACTCAAAAGTACAATACTGTTACAACTCCTAATTTTTCTAGCCAATGGCTCAATATAGAGATTAAACAGTAATGGTGAGAAAGGGCACCCTTGCCTGGTCCCTGTCATGATTTGTAGGTCTCGCTGAACCAACGCGCATGCGTTGTTCTGCGAGATTATAGTGGGCAATACAGCTCTTGAAACCAGCGAGGATTGTCCCCAATGCATGTGAGTTACTCAAGTGCGCGCTTGAGCTCACTTCTTAATCGCACACCACCATCAAAGGCTTCTGCTCTCCCTCACTCCCTTTCCTCCCTCCCACTCACTGGCCACGTCGAGAGCTTTTGTAAAAGGGGCTTGCTTAAATCTTGAAGGCAATCTGCTTCCCCGCCCCCTTGGTGTTTCTGGCTTTTCTCGCTCGCTAATCAGTTTTTTTCCCCTCCCACCCTTCCTTTGATGTCCGCCGCGCGTGGCCTCTGCCTGTAGCCTCTCCGTCCTTCACAGCTTGTTAACACTGCAACTTTGAGATATTTGGTTTTGGGTTACCCTGTCTTCTTTGGCTACACCCAGCATTATGTACACCCCTTTCACCACCCTCTTGTATTCAAAGCTTTGTAAAGACACAAACCGGATATGCTGTCACTTTGCAAAATAAGAAAAGAGTACTACAACATTCTTTGTTTCATAAGTCCGATGTGACCATTTAAGATCAAATAAAGACTTCCAAATAGTGAAACAAGACAGTTCATCAAGGTTTATGTGAATTTGTGTTGAGGTGATCCTGTGTTCAGTGATTTTTCAGATGGAGAGATTTTTTCCAGTAGCTCGCAGGAAATTAATTGTCACGAGAATAGGCCCTCATAACCAAAAACTGGTATTCCAGTCTTACCTCAGAGTTGCTGATATCACTTGATAGTGTCTTCCTCGTCAGCTCTCCGCTTGCAGCAGACGTACATTGTATAAACATTTTCCTATGAAAGGTTTTCCTTTGACGACTTTCAATTTAATGGCACTCACGTGAGTATGATCTTTAGAATGTATACTGTTCAGTTTTTCAGTTTTCATGTACTGTGTTATGACCAGCTTTGCAGCATGAGTAGTCCGAAAAAAAACATTATTTAGTCCACATCGACTAAATGTTTAATGTGACATCGACAAGAAGAAACGTGTCCAGCATCAGTCCTTGACATCGCACCCTGTGGTATTTTTAGTGCCTTTCGGTCATAATGGAGGGCATTGGCATAGGTTTATCAGCATGAGCCAAGACTGAAGATCACCTTGCAATTCGAACAGTTTGTGGGACAGTTATTTTGTGAATTCATACTGTCTAGAGTTCTGAGACAGTGTTAAAATGACTAAACCTATTTAATTCCACTCGCGGCTTTAGTTCAGGGTAAAATAAAAACACTATGTTTACGTTATGCTCCGAATGGCACACTGAGTATGCCACGAGTGTTTGTCTATGGGCCATCCTAAACAAAGAGCGCAAGGTTACAATAAGTTCCGCGAGAGCTTTAAAGGGGCTTGCTTAAAGCTTGAAGGCAATCTGCTTCCCCGCCCCCTGGTGTTTCTGGCTTTTCTCGCTCGCTAATCAGTTTTTTTCCCCTCCCACCCTTCGTTTGATGTCCGCCGCGCATGGCCTCTGCCTGTCGCCTCTCCGTCCTTCACAGCCCCTCTCTGTGTTGGAATCTCAAACCCTTCCTTCGTGAGCTACAAAAGACAATTAAAATATCTTCTCAATCAGCACATCAGGCTTTAAAGTCCATCATACAACCTGAATCCCAACTGAAACCTCCTCCTTGAGTTTCACTACATTGTTTATCCCTCTCCAGGAATTGCAGTGATTTGACTTTAAAAATACTCTATTCTATAACTTTTAATCTGTAACTAATGTGGCTTCAAAAAAGACTGCACTCTGTAACCAATTTTTATCCAACACTACCTTTGACAATATTTGAAAATCAAATGTTTTTAAAGCGCTCTGATACACTCAGGTCTTGCCAGCGCTATATGAAAAACTCTGTAAATAAAGAAGTTTGATACCCATAGGAAGGTCTGTGTTCAACACCAGAGGTAGTTTAAAAGCCTTGGTGACTTCATTCAGGCAGACAAAGTGCTCCTTAGGCTTCAGATAATACAGTCCAAATGAACATTTGACAGTGCTAAGGTAACACTACAATGCTACCAAATGGTTAACCACCACAGCATCACTCAGCGCCACCCCAGCATCACTCAGCACTACCACAGCACCACTCAGCACCACCACAGCACCACTCAGCACCACCACAGCACCACCACAGCATCACTCAGCACCACCACAGCATCACTCAGCACCACCACAGCACCACTCAGCATCACCACATTATCACTCAGCACCACCACATTATCACTCAGCACCACCACATTATCACTCAGCACCACTCAGCATCACCACAGCATCACTCAGCACCACCACAGCATCACTCAGCGCCACCACAGCACCACTCAGCAACACCACAGCATCACTCAGCGCCACCCCAGCATCACTCAGCACCACCACAGCACCACTCAGCATCACCACATCATCACTCAGTGTTACCCCAGCATCACTCAGCACCACCACAGCATCACTCAGCGCCACCCCAGCACCACCACAGCATCATTCAGCGCCACCCCAGCATCACTCAGCACCACCACAGCACCACTCAGCACCACCACAGCACCGCTCAGCGCCACCCCAGCATCGCTCAGCACCACCACAGCACCACTCAGCATCACCACATCATCACTCAGCGCTACCCCAGCATCACTCAGCACCACCACAGCACCACTCAGCACCACCCCAGCATCACTCAGCGCCACCCCAGCATCACTCAGCGCCACCCCAGCATCACTCAGCACCACCACAGCACCACTCAGCACCACCACAGCACCACTCAGCACCACCACAGCATCACTCAGCGCCACCCCAGAATCACTCAGCGCCACCCCAGCATCACTCAGCACCACCACAGCACCACTCAGCATCACCACATCATCACTCAGAGCTACCCCAGCATCACTCAGCAGCACCACTCAGCACCACCACAGCATCACTCAGCACCACCATAGCATCACTCAGCACCACCACAGCATCACTCAGCACCACCACAGCATCACTCAGCACCACCACAGCACCACTCAGCACCACCACAGCATCACTCAGCGCACCCCAACATCACTCAGCACCACCACAGCACCACTCAGCACCACCACAGCACCACTCAGCACCACCACAGCATCACTCAGCGCCACCACAGCATCACTCAGCGCCACCCCAGCATCACTTAGCACCACCACAGCACCACTCAGCACCACCACAGCATCACTCAGCACCACCACAGCATCACTCTGGAACACTACAGCATCACTCTGGAACACCATAGCATCACTATGCGCTACTACAGCATTATTATGCGCCACCACAGCATCACTCAGGGCCTCCACAGAATCACTCAGGGCCTCCACAGCACCACTCAGCACCACCACAGCATCACTCAGCGCCACCCCAGCATCACTCAGCACCACCACAGCACCACTCAGCACCACCACAGCACGACTCAGCATCACCACATCATCACTCAGCTCTACCCCAGCATCACTCAGCACCACCCCATTATCACTCAGCACCACCACAGCATCACTCAGCGCCACCCCAGCATCACTCAGCACCACCACAGCACCACTCAGCACCACCACATCATCACTCAGTGCTACCCCAGCATCACTCAGCACCACCACATTATCACTCAGCACCACCATATTATCACTCAGCACCACCACAGCACCACCACATTATCACTCAGCACCACCACAGCACCCCTCATCACCACCACAGCACCACTCAGCACTACCACAGCACCACTCAGCACCACCACAGCACCACTCAGCACCACCACAGCATCACTCAGCACCACCACAGCACACAGCATCACTCAGCACCACCACAGCACCACTCAGCACCACCACAGCACCACTCAGCGCACCCCAGCATCACTCAGCACCACACCAGCATCCCTCAGCACCACCACAGCATCACGCTGGAACACTACAGCATCACTCTGGAAAACCATAGAATCACCATGCCCTACTACAGCATTATTATGCGCCTCCACAGCATCACTCAGGGCCTCCACAGCATCACTCAGGGCCTCCACAGCATCACTCAGGGCCTCCACAGCATCACTCAGGGCCTCCACAGCATCACTCAGGGCCTCCACAGCATCACTCAGGGCCTCCACAGCATCACTCAGGGCCTCCACAGCATCACTCACGGCCTCCACAGCATCACTCAGGGCCACCACAGCATCACTCAGGGGCACAACAACATCACTATGCGCTACCACAGCATCACTGAACGCCACAGCATCACTCGTCGCCACCACAACATCACTCCGCACCATCACAGCATCAATCTGTGCAACCATTCAACAACAACTGGTATGTTCTCAATGTTTCAAGCTTTAATACAAATGTCACAAAAAGATGTTAATATTTCACTTCTGTTCTTGCATTTTCGTCACAATAAAATACACTGAACATAATCTTTACAAAAGTTATTTACAAAAGTTTACGCTATTGCCATTATAAATTACAATCACTTTTATTTAAGTATTAATTATTTTAAAAAATTAAAAGCCATTGTTATTTGTAATATCAATACATCTAAGTCACGTAAATACAACACATGTTGCATTACAAATGCTATAGGTGTCACATTTGCGAAAGTTATAACTATTGGCATTGTAAATGACAAAGCTATTAATTTAGCTATATTCAAAACCAACACATAAATAAATAAATTGTCATTTACAAGACCAATAGCTCAAACTTTCCTAATGCAAGACCTATTGCATTGCAAATGCTTGTTACTGGAGAGGTCAATATCCCATTAACTAACACTTTAGCTTCCGGAGCGGCATAGATAATATTTAAGGCTCTACGAAGTTAGGACCTAGATTAAAATGTTTAACCACCTTCTGCAAATAGGCTCAGTTGACTCGGTCAAACGCTTTAGCCGCGTCTAATGCAATCACTGCCAGGGGGAGGCCATATGCAGTTGCCATGTCTATAGAACGATCAATGAGTGTGAGAAAGTGCTATCTTTCTTGCCTTGGTATGCCCCCACTTTTTTTCTAAACTGCTAATGTACTTTGACTGAGTGCACCCTGGGTCCCTGCCAATCAGGTACCCAGGGCCTGTGTTCCTTCCCTACAAAGAAAAGCTATGCTGAAACAAAATACCCAATTGGCATCTCTGGCCCCTGTCAGCCCCTAGTAAATGGTACCCTAGGTACTCAGGGCATGGTGACCAGAGAAGACCCCTGAGGGCCGCAGCACTTATTGTGCCACCCTCGGGGGCCCTGTACCCTGGCTCCCACACACTGCCTTTGCAGACTGAGTGCCTAAAAAACTAAAGCAAGAGTCGACAGGGCACACATCCCTGTGTGCCATGCCCACAGGACCCACTGCCCTGGCATACTTCAGTCACCCCTCTAGCTGGGTGCCCTATGCCAGAGGTGAGGGCCCAGGTGCATGAGCCCTGTGCACCCACAGTACCCAGGACCATTCCTGGGCACTGTAAGTGCAGTGTTGCCATTTAAGAGTATATGGTGCTGTGAGGTTGTCATTCACGAACTCCACAGCACCATAATGGCTTCACTGAAGACTGACAAGTTTGGTACCAAACTTCTCAGAACATTAAACCCGCACTGATGCCAGGGTGGGATTTAATGTAAAATGCAAGAGAGGGCATCTTAGATATGCCCTCCAAAAACCCGAACCTACAATCCACGTCTGGGCTGAGTGGCTGTAGAAGCTGTCACACAGCAGACATGTTGCTGGGCCCCTGGGTGGAGAGCCCCTCGCTCTCCTGGGTCTGCAACAAAGCACATGCTGGGCGAGGTGCTATGTCTCCTCCCCCAGGATGGACAGGGGGAAGCTTCAAAGGCATACCACCTCTGAGAGCTTCTCCAGAGCATTTGCTGTACCCAGCAACCAGCCCCCCACCAGTCCTACCCCCACTTTGGCGGGAAGACTGGCGGGAAAAACTACGTCAGGAAGGGGGGGTGCCAACCTGTGCCAACTCCACCCCTCAGGTGGAGGAGGCGAGGTGAAGCTCGACTCCGGGCTCCGGCCATCTTGTAGATGGGGAGTCCTGCCCAATCCCAGCTAGGCCCCTGCCCCCTCCCACAGGAGAGGAGCAGGCTAGGGGGTGTACTCACCCCAGGACAGGGACCCATTGGTCCCTGCCCTTGCCCTACCTGTAACACCCTTAAATTTAGTATTTAGGGGCTCCCTGAACCTTCCTTCCTCAGATCCCGATATCAAAAAGAAGAAGGAAGATCAAGAAGAAGACCCGCCGTACAGCTGCTAACAACAGGACAACAACAACTGACTTAGCCCCAGCCCTACCAGCCTGTTGATCCTGGAACCTGCTCCTGCCTAAACCGGGCGACCTCCGCGGACAGCAACCTTGGGACACCCAGAGGACCTGCCTGCCTTGACCCTCTCGACGATTGGGATTCCCATCAGCAGAGGTTCTGCTGCAACAACCCACCTGGTGCCCACCAGGAAGCTCCGGACCAGCCCGCTCTGCACCAGCCGAGCCAGGGCCGGGCCAACCCGAACTAAGACCACGAGGACGTCCCCCCGGCGACTGGGACCCGAAGTCCAGTGCCCAAAGACCCTCCTCGACGAACCAGCCGACGCCTGCAGATTCAGAACCAGGGGACACCCCAACCGCGACCAGCCGAGGGTAAGCTTTTCCGACCCCCAAAGACACCCCTGCACCCGGTGCCCCACGGCCCCCTGTGTCACCCTTTGGGGTACCTACCTGTGCTCCAACTTCCCAACTTACCTCTCGAAGTGCTGGTCGCCCCTGAAGAATCACCGTCCCCGAGCCTGCAGCCTTTGTTCCTTTTTCAAAATCCTCATTGGATAACATTGAGCGCCCGACAGCTCAAAAGCACCCTGCACCCAGCCGCCCGAGTGCCGCTGGCTGTGACCTCTTTGCCCTATCCTACTTCCCCTCTTGCCCAGGAGCCCAGCTCCCAGAGCCGCGTGGCCAGCCGCCACCAACCGAAGGCCCCCTTTCCCTCATTGGATAACATTGAGCCTACCTAACTCTGCACCCGGCCGCCCCTGCGCCGCTGGGACTGAACTAACTGTACTCACCTGACCCTGGGGGACCCCTGAGTCTATGCCCAGAACCCTAACTTCACCAACCAAGTACTCACCTGGAAACCGGTAATTCACTTACCTGTCGTTGGATAACATTGACCCATTTTTTTACTCGAAAATGTTCTAAGTGTGAAGTTTTGAAAACCGAAAATATTCCTATAAAATCAGCCAAAGTCCGAATCTGAAAATACTCACCTGTGATCAGGAGAGAAGCCAGTACTGTATCTTTCAGCCCAGTACTGAACCACAAAAGTAATCCCTAGCGGGTTTACTAGTAACCTGTATTTTCTTCATAGGAACCCATTGTCTGCTTTTCTATGAAATTTCTTCTAAGTGTCTACTTTTGAAAACTGCAAATATTATTTAAAAATCGTACAAAATACTCAAACGCAATTACCTACCTGTTTTGAGTTAAGCCCCCAGTGCTGGTCCTAGGAGACTAGTGCTGGGTTACAAAAGTAACGCGGTCGTACTTTACCTGTAACCCGAATTTCCTCCCATTGTTTAACATTGTGAGAATCACCTCGAAAAGTTTCTAAGTGTGAACTTTTAAAACAGCTTTATATTCAGGAAAAATCATCACTGTAACTAAAACGTTTTTGCTAATCTGGTTCCAGCTTAGACCCCAGGACTGAATCCAAGATCTAGTCCTGGAACTACCAAAGTAATCCACAAAGTAATCAACTGTACTTTCCTATGAAAACCCATTGAGCTCAATGCTAGAGTGTGTTTCAGAACTGTAAGGCTTATTAGCTAACCTGTAATTATTGTATGTACAAACGTATTGCTCCTCTGAAAAGTATTTACATGAGAGTACTCGTAACTTGAAAAGTATATTTTTATAACTGTTGGATCTAAAAATAAAACCACCATATCTTTGGATATACAAACAATTGGCCTGGAGTTCAGTCCTTGAGTGTGTGAAACCTTTTGCTGACTGACTGTGCACATCAAATGCTTTACATTGTCCTCTGGTACTGCCTTACTGCTCGACCAAGCTACCACTTTGGAGAGTAAGGTCAGTTCTGACTTTAACCTCTGTTATACCTCTGGGGTTTGTGGACTCTATACACACTGTACTTCCTTCTAGTCCAGTATATATAGAGCCACTTTCTCACAATAAGTATGAAAACTCTTTCAATGCCCTTCCTCTTATGAACCCCTTTTGGTCTTCATTCACCATCCGAGACATATAACCATTCAGCCTTCTTGCCATAACCTTTGCAAACACCTTATAGTCTGCATTCAACAGAGAAACGGGCCTATATGAGTCCACTTTTTTGGGGGATTTCCCATGTTTTGGAATTAAGGTTATAAATAGCTTCCTTCCAGGAAAGACAGTGTCTGTCTGAAATATTGTGTTAAAAAGTTGTCTAAAAATAGGGATTATGGTACCAGCCAGAACTTTGTAAACCTCAAGAGGGAGGCCATCCGGTCCTGCAGCCTTCCCACGCTTCCCCCCTTATTACCTCTTCAAGTTCCTCCAAAGGGATCTCATCATCTAGGGCTTCCGTTGCCTCATCAGGAAGGAGCTCCAGGAGCTCTAGCCAGGGTGATACAACCTCCTAATTTATAATCAAATGTTCTTTATATACTCTCCCAAAGTGACTAAAAAAAGCTGAACTAATCCCTTGACTATCAATCAACACTGCCCCTGAATCTTCACAAGTGATCTCTTTTATAAGGTTTCTAACCGGTCACTCTTCGCCTTTCATGCAAGCAATTTACCGCAGCCTTCGCCGTATTCAAAATGTGCCAACTGGTTAACCTCCCATCTTTCTCCGACACGCTCGCTTATAACTCCTGACAGCTCTGCCTTTAGCTGCAAGATTTCGGCCACCAACCTCTTGTCATCCACCGGTCCACCTAGATTATTCAAAGCCCACTCTGACTTCTGAATCCGTTCTTCTAGTCCTGATACTTTACCATGGTAAACTCACCTCTTATTTGCCGCTAGAGTGCCCAGTCTTCCCCTTAAATCTTTAAGCTTCATAAGCATCCCAGACTGTCCCAATCTTGGCTGAACCTAGATTGCTTTAAAAAAATTCTTCAGTCTCAGCTTTTAACCCCTCAATGACCTCCTCTTCCAGTAAAATAGTGCGATCAAGCATCCACCTAGTACTTACACTCCTCTCTCCTAACCTCAAAGGAAGGAGAATGACTGAATAATCCAACAGGTGTACACCAATGTGTTTAACTTCAACTACCACATCTTTGAGTACCCTGTCAATCAAAAAGTAATCGATACAGATTTATGTTTATACTTTTTATTGTAGTAAGTAAAACCAAGTTGTGAGCCTGCCATGCACCTCCATATATCACAAAGACCGCACTGGGCCATCAACATCCAAACTCTAGACGACATTTTAGGATTGCAGGCAGCTCTACTATGTTGGGATCTGTCCATTTTATGGTCTAGAACAGTTTTAGAATCGCCTGCCATTATAATATGATCTGGAAAACCTAAAATCACATTTGCCAACTCATCTAATGGACCTATTTCGTCCTGATTAGGACCGTAATACCCTATCAACGTAAAGTTTTGACCAAAAATATTTAACTTTGCTACCAGCCACCTTTCTAGAGTATTAGAGACACTACATTCTACTAGAATATTTATCCCTTGCTTAACCAGTAAAGCTACCCCCTTCATAACCAGTGTCTGCTTTCTGGAGACAGCATGTGGGATCCACCTCTGGATTTAAAGAACTCCCTACTTTTTTCTTCTGTAAAGTGTGTCTCTAACAGGATAATGACTTGCGCTGGACATTCTTTTAAATACAAGAAAACAACAGAGGAGCGGAATACCAATAACAACTTGAGAAAGAGAAAGCATGTAGCGACACTCACGGTAAGGGTAATCTGTGAGAAAAACCACATTAGGTTGTTCAGAACGCCCTCACTCACCAACTTAGTTGGTGACATGCTTCATCATCGGGCCCCACCAGGAGTGGCAGAGTGCCACCCTAGTGTGCTGCAATGCCAGGTTACTGCGGAGCTGGTTTTTGTGATACGTGAAGTGTGAATTAAGTGAGTTATCAGTTTTGCCAATTGGACATAAATAAAAACATAAGTGTAGGATAAAGGACCAAAATTAAAAGTCCAGTTTTATCCCTGCTGTGTGGTCAACATGTTTCTGCCTATGTGTGAGTAGTTAATCGGGCATTCGTCAGGACCAATGGAATAAAGTGTAGTGATGAACCCCGGTGGTATGGGCGCGCTAAGGTCCACCTTAGCCTTGGGTTGCTAGTGTTAAAAAAGGATTTTTTTTAAAAACACTGTATCTGGATTCCGTCACTTTGGAGAGGAACCGAGTTTACTCTAAAAGACAGACAAATTTACAAACTACAGATAGGAGACAAGGAAAGACAAGGTAAATTAGGTATGTCCATATCAGTTGTCAAAGGGTTAAAAACAACATGCTGGGGTGCTCTTGGGGTGTGCGTTTAGCCATATCGAACACACAAGTGGAATAATAAGTGAGCTTGTGCACATACAGGATTAACAATAACCCCGTGATGTTGAAAGGACCTGTTTCCTTTCTCACGTATAATGGCGTGGCTAGAGTCAAAATGCAGGCAAATGGTGTTGATATGCCCATCTACATACCATTCATTTGTCCATTGGTTATGTATAGCGGTCCACTGCCTCTCAGTTCTCAGGCACACACCACTTTTACATTTAAACAACAATTGCGCTTTGACAACCTAGCGCTTTCTTCCTTAAACTATTACATTCTCCCTTGACTTCCGAGTCTGCTAGGTCCCCCCCACGGCATCTCTGTATTGATCGTATTGTGTTCTGGCAATTTTTAACAAATCTTTAGTGTGATGTATTTTTGCCACACTGTTTACTGTGGTTGCTATTACCACGCGTGTCTCATTTATGCTTAGTCGACTCCGATAGTCGAGTCGTTTTTCCACGCTCTAACTCTGTCCAGGATTGGCCTTGAGGCAGTCACATGCCCGCGCCCTCCTCTAAGCTTCTGGCGGTGGGGGCTGCGGTGACTTTTGATGACGCCTTCTGCACCAACTGCGCCCACTACGCGCTGTATGGCGGCAGCGTTTTCCCTGTCTCCTCGCCTTTATTAACTCCGTTTACCGCGAGCAAGGTAGTCTTCGGGGTCCGGCAAGTGAGGGCTCAAGCAGGTACCAAGCAGGTGCCTAGCGTACAGGGCGTGAGTACGGCAACCGTCAGATGAGTCCTTTTTTGTATTGTTCCCTACTCATTCTTCAATCCTGTAACTTCCTTTATTTTATAGGGTGTGCCATTTTGCTACCACCCCCCTCCCGAGACCCATGGTGCTCCGATCGTAAGCACCTACTGTAAGGATGAGTGGAGAAGTGTGGCTCAATGGTTAGAGCGGCAGACCCTGATGCAGAGGTCTGGCCCGGACCAGGGTTCAATTCCTGCCTCGGCGGGTCTTGGGCTCAATTTCCCCGGCCCTGACAATTCTCGCCTCGGTGCCTATTCTAAGCATGGGTCCCACTCTGCAACTCTGGGCAAAAGCTCGCTTAATCTCCACAACGGCTCCAACAGCGCTAGGATGCCTGGCTTCACCTTGGGGGTGCCCAGGAGTGGGCACTTCACAGGGAAAGGCCAGGAAGGGTTCCACAGCGGTATGTGTACAGCGCCTTGAGACCTCTTTGGGGGTGATACGTGCGTTATATAAGCACTACCTTTTACGGTTTTAAGGACGCATTTATATTTATTATTATTTCTTCTAAGTTGTTCTTCTGCCCAACAGCACCAGGCAGCTTGGCTGACTGTTCTCCATTTTCAGCACGTGTTAGCTATAGGCATTAGATGGGCATATCAATACCATTTGCCCGCATTTTGACTCTAGCCACGCCATTATGCTTGAGAACACCCCAAGAGCACCCCAGCATGTTGTTTTTAACCCTTTGACAACTGATATGGACATACCTAATTTACCTTGTCTTTTCTTGTCTCCTATCTGTTGTTTGTAAATTTGTCTGTCTTATAGAGTAAACTCGGTTCCACTCCAAAGTGACAGAATCCACATACAGTGTTTTAAAAAAAAAATCCTATTTTAACACTAGCAACCCCAGGCTAGGGTGGGCCTTAGCGCGCCCATACCACCGGGGTTCATCACTACACTTTATTCGATTGGTCCTGACGAATACCTGATTAACTACTCACACATAGGCAGAAACATGTTGACCACACAGCAGGGATAAAACTGGACTTTTAATTTTGGTCCTTTATCCTACACTGTTTTTATTGATGTCCAATTGGCAAAAACTAATAAATTACTTTTTTGACACGATTGGGACATTTTTAACTCACTTAATTCACACTTCCTGTATCACAAAAACCAGTTCCGCAGGAACCTGGCGTTGTAGCACACTAGGATGGCACTCAGCCACTCCTGGTGGGGCCCGATGATGAAGCATATCACCAACTAGGTTGGTGAGTGAGGGCTTTCTGAACAACCTAATGTGGTTTTTCTCACAGTTTACCCTTACCGTGAGTGTCGCTACATGCTTGCTCTTTCTCTAGTTTTTATTGGTATTACGCTCCACTGTTGTTTTCTTGATTTCTCTTGAGGGGAGTAGGAGCGTGTTTTTCGTTCCCTTCCTCTCTTGTTGTTACAAGTATTCTTTTAAATACAACATTATCCTATCTCTCCTACTCTTTACCCGAAGCCCATTTGCATTCCATGCACAAATTTTATCTCATTGGCCCTATTTCTAGACATCCCTTAAAAGAAAAAGGAAAACAAAATTAAGAAAGGAAAAGGCTAGCATTGCTGACTGATTTGGCGCAAAGCAAGACATTTGAGTTTTTTTTCTTCCCTTTATGCTCCCCACCCTGTGCTCCCCCAAACTACATCTCCACCCTTGAAAAACCCTAACCAACTTCCCATGGCCAGTAAAGCCATATGGGAGAACCCCAAGGTGTGCATACGGGTTCCAATCTAATACATACAAATATATACAGAGCAGAGCAATTTAAGCGGGATCTTCTTACTAGAACTCCGATTGAAGCTCCTCTATAAATTTGTCTACCTCCTCCACAAATCAGAAATAATGCATTTTGTTGTTTAACATCACCTTAAGCAAAGCTGGAAACTTCAGTTGGACCGAAGCCCCCAGCTTTCTCAAGGGTTCCATTCTTTTACCCAAGTCCAATTGCCTGTTGGATGTTGCTATTGAGAGGTCTGATCTTAGTTACATTTTTACCCCATCTAGATCAAGCGATTTATTCTTCAGGGCCTTGGCCAGGATTTTTTCTTTTAGGGAGTACGAAAGGAAATTAACTAGAATTCTCCTTGGTTTAGAGCTGTTTGCACTCAACCTAAATTGTTCTCTGTGAATCCTTTGGATATCTCTAGCTATTTCCTCTTCCGATTCCTCCAGCTGAAACTCCTTGTTGAACAATTGTACTACAAAACTCTTGACATCACTGCCTTCCTTACCCTCAGGAAGTCTTGGGATTTTTAAGTTGTTTCGCCTTTGAAAATTCTCCAACCTCTCCACCCTTTCGTCCTGATCTTTCCCCCTTGCTTTCAGATGTTCTATCTCATTTCGGTTTACTTGTACCGTTGCCTTAACCCCTTTGCCGCAGTGCTAATTCCCCCGCGCCGCGGGGGGGGCGCACGCGGCGCCGCGGTGCTCATGACGAGCCCAGCTCATCTTACTGCACAGCGGAGTTGTGCTCATGATGAGCTGCGCTCGTCATGACTCCGCCCACTCAATGGAATGCCCCGCACAGGAGGGGAATTAGCTCCACGTGGACGTTCCACTGCCATTATGACGAGCTCCACTATGCCTCATGACGAGATGAGCTCGTCATGAGCGTCGAAGAGGTTAAGCTCGCTCAATTCCGCTTCTAAAGCTAGAGTCCTTACACTTAGCTCATCTATCTTTTTCTCCAGCACTTCGCAAGCAGACTTTATTTCTCTCTGGTTCAGCTCTGAGACTTCAAATCTGCTACGAATCTCTCAAATCTGCTACGAATCTCAAGCGTAAGAGAGGCAATGAAACTAATAATTGGGGGATCTCCATTCTCAGAATTGACAGCAACAAAGCCCTTCTCATTCTGCACAGACCTATACTGGTCCCCAGATAGTTGTTCGGGCTGGCTTGCTTTACTGTTTTGAGTTCCACCCTGTAAATCATGGGGCACCTGAGCCAAAGAGACTGTACCCGTATCTACAGAAACTTCCCCATCTGCAAATTCCCCCAGCCCCCCCCCCCAGCTCTGGGGTCAGCACCTGAAAACGGTTAGGGCTCAAATGCTCTGTCCAATCTACTGAATTTGGACCTTCATCTCTGAATCTATCTCCTACTGGTTGTTGAGAGGGGTGGGATTCCATTTCTTCCATATTAGGGTTTCCCCTTAACACTAAGGTTTTTGGTATTGTTTTAAAATAAGATCTTAACCCCTTGACCGCGGCGGTAATTCTGCCGTGGCGCTGGGGGGAGGGGGGGTCATCGCGGCGCCGCCATGCTCGTGACGGAACCACTCCGTCACGAGCCACGGGCACGCTGTGCTCATGACAGAGTGGTTCCGTCACATCCCCGCCCGCTAATTAAAAATGCTGCGCAGGCGCGGAATTGCTGCAGCGTGGCCGCGCGGTGACGAAACCACTCCGTCATTAGCACAGCGCGCCCATGGCTCGTGACAGAGTGGTTCCATCACGGAACGGGTTCAAGAAGGGGCCACTTTGATCTTATACTCCGTACTATCTCATTTACCATTTTTTTCTGACCTCTAACCTCTTTACTCAGTAGTCCTCCCCTAGGTTTTACTTCTTTTACCTCTTACCTCTTGTACACCCTCCGCTCTTTGGCACATTTAACAGAGTTCTCCTGTGGCTCGAGAACTACCAACTTATTTTTCCCACCCACACTTTTCAGCACATATCTAGAGATAACAGTAGGTTTTAGACCAGTCACATTGCCTCTTTCTCCACTTTCTGTGCTTACTTTATTAGATGCCTGAGGTTTTCCCTTATTTTCACAACTGGAGCCTCTACAGGTTCATACGGTTGCGCCTCCGTTGTGCCAAAAAAATCACTTGTTTTGTGATCTTTTCCCAGATCTGGCTGGTTGTTGTGTTCAGTTAGTCTTTATTCGATTTGAACAATCATAAAAGACACATAAAATAACAGTATTAAAAACCAGGAAATCCCATATAAAAAACATATCAAGTAAAAGAGATATAATATGCAGGGTTGGATAGACACCTCAATCTTATGTACAAGCAAATTAATGCAAACTACGTCAGATCAGATAACATCAGTTAAATAGTGCCTGCAGCCTGTTCCTTCTGATGACCCATGCCCAGCTCCAAAACTTGGCCATGGCAATGACTATGACCTCACTTGTATCAGTTCTTAAGATACGAAACGCCGTTTGGCAAGATCTTGTTCCTATTTTAGCACAAACTGGCTTGAGCCATTTATGGCGAGGACCCTTGTATGCAGAACATACAAACAGAACATGCAATAAGGTTTCTTCCTTACTAGGGCAACAGTAGCATTTTGAGTCTTGTACCGTCCCCCACTTACTTGAAAAAGATTTTAAGGGGAGGGTACCCACTCTAAATTGATGATAGAGCTTCCTGTCGCAAGGGCTCATTATGGTATCCCAGTAAGCTTCCCGCCTGTAATCAATTTTATGTTCCAAAAAGAGACCTGTTAAGGAAGTGTTAATCACCCGAGAGATAGACCACAAATTAGCAATGTCCCTATATAGGGCTTTAAAATCAGTTCTTTAAGGAAAAGTATTTCCTTCAGGGTCCAGCCACAGATTGGTGAGACCCATATCCGATAATGTAGCCTTAATCCTTTGCAGCCAAGATATTTTATTAGTTTTATCAACATTTCTAATATGCTTCACAGCTTGCGCGTTAGGTGCTAGCTCCGGGGTAGTCCAGAGCCTTCGCCAGTAGGCAAGGGGTCTGAAACCCGCGGCCTCCTCAAACGAAATACACCCCAGGTCTTGGTATAATGGCCCAAGAAGGGGAGAATGAGGAAGGCCAGTTAATGCCCTCAGAAATGTATTCTGCGCTTGGACCAAAGGGACTACATTTTCAAATTCCCAGAGTTCAGCATCATACCTTAGTGAGGCCCGAACCTTCCCTTGGTATATGGTTAAGACGGAAGCAACTGATTTGGTATGGGATAGACGCTGTTCTTTTAAAAGAGCCCCTGCGGGGGCGTGGCTAAGATGGCGGCCTGACCAGATGTGCCCTGCAAGGCTCCCCGGCCCTGAACCCCATATCGCCCTTCTAAAAGAGTGCACTACCCCTTAAATCACAAATTTCACGGCCACAGGAACGGTACTTTGCCCCGGTACTCTCCACTCGCTGATCTATGCTGCGCTGCCCGCCGGTGCTGTGAGGTGTACAGCGGGTGCTCTTGCTGGTGGGAGACGTCGAAATGGCGGCCGGGGGTGCTCGGCGGAGGAGCGGACGGCCCTGTGTGCCATACGCCTGGTGACTACCCATGAGACCGACAGGTGAGGAGCACGCGCCCCGGCTTGCCCGGCCGTCCAGGTGAAGCACCAAAAATTGAGGCCCAGGCTTCGGGCCTAATACGAAGGAGCACCGGCGGCCGCCTACGACTGCGCCGCCGGGAGGGGGGGGCCCGCACCATATCTGCACCGGGGTGATTGCTGCCCACCCGCCGGTGGCCCGCCCTGGGGGACATCCAGCTGCCGCTGCTCACGCCGAGGCCCGATCCCGGGCCTAATTCAGAGCCCGTCGGGTTCTCTCCCACGGCTGGCCCCCTCGATGATCCCCCCCTCGCACCTGGGGCCCCCGGAGACCAGGGCACCCTTGAGGACCCAACCTAACGGCAACTGCCCCCCCGGACCTAGCACCCATATCAGCTTCCCAGCTGCAGGAGTGGCTGATCTACACACGCGGAGCACAGTTGGCCCGAGCTGAGGGCCCCCCCAGACTCGCACCCTAGACTCCGACGCGGATACAGGGACACTCGCTCACAGACATCACGAGGGCGCAGCGGACCTGGATCTGCACTGGCCGACTCTCAGCCCTCCCGAATGGGTTGAAATACCTGAAGACACTCCAGTGGTTCAGACACAGCACGCTCCCAGATAACGGCGCAAACTCACAGGCCCGGCGAGTCCTGTCCCCGATACCGCCGTTGTGCTACCTGCGACATGGCTAACACGGGGCGCAAAGGATCCCGCAACATTGTCGATATGCTCCACAAAGGCGCTCCAAAAGGTGAGAAGACCCAGGTGCCTCCCTCCCCTAAGACACCTGTCAGCGCCTCTGGCCAGGATGACGAGGCTGCTCCCATCACGAAAGCCTTTCTTGCCTCCCTCTTCAACACCCTGAAGGATGACTTTCAGGCCCTGAAACAGGAACTGGCGGGGGAGCAGCGTGAGCTCCGCCGAGACGTTGATGGCCTGGGAGAGCGCGTGGCCGCGGTGGAGGAAGCGGACCAGACTCGAAGCATGGAGGTAGAACGGCTGCAACAAGAGATCCTCCGTCTCCAGGAGCAACAGGTGGACCTTCAAGCGCACTCGGAGGATCTTGAGAACGGCTCCCGGAGGAACAACCTACGGGTCCGGGGGGTTCCGCAGAAGTAGGAGGGGAACAGCATTGTCAACTACTGCAGGAGCTGTTTCGGGAGATCCTTGGGGAAACCGGTGAGTTTGACATCCGTATTGACCGCGCACATAGGGTCGGCTTAGCGCAGCGCGCTCCGGCCCCCCCCCCCCCTCCGGACATACTGGCTTTCCTCACCGATTTTCCACTGAAGGAACGCATTTTGAGAGAGGCCTGACTGAAACAACCTATCCACTTCCGGGGAGACCCCGTGGCCCTCTTCCAGGATCTCTCCGCCATTACCTTGCAAAAACGGAAGGCCTTCAAAGTCGCTACGAACTTTCTAGGGGACAATGGAGTGCCCTACTCCTGGGGTCACCCGTTTCGCCTCATTTTCAAGTGGAAGGGGACACTACACCAACTCAGATCACTCCGAGATACCTGTGCTTTGCTAGACATTGACTTACCGGAGGAAGCTGGATCTAGAGAGGCTTCCCCACATCGGTCGCAAGACGGGCCCATACGGCGCTCCAGCGATGGATGGCAGACAGTGCGACGACGGCAGTCCCCTAGATCTCTTCCGAAACCTGACCCCATCACAGCCGCTCAGGAGCGAGAGGCGGCAGTCCAGGAGGTGGCTGACAACACAGCGGCCAAACTGTAAGGTGTTATTTGCAAGGGGTTTGCCTTCATGCTATCGCTTTGTTCGGGGGGAGGAGCGGGGGAGCCACTGGGTCAGCCACTGCCACGTTCTCCTTTAAGTTGACACTCTACGGACCTGAACTCTGTTCCGATAGGCCCGAGACAATGAGTAGTGTTTTGAGGGGTTGTTTTGGGTGGGATTGGAGGGGGGGGCGAGGAAGTTGGGGGGGGTTGGTTGATGTTTGGGTGAGGGGTTGGAGGAGGATGGTATGGGAGGGTTGGTTGGGTCGGGGATGGGGTTGGTGTGGGGGTAGGGACCGAGGGGGGAAACCGGGGGGTCGTCCAGTGCTCTATACAGGTCTCTGATCCCTGGGATACAACTCCGCACCGAACGCCACCAGGGCGGGGAAACAGCGTTTTAGACTCCACTGTCACTCATGCCACCTACAACCTTTAAGATTTTGACCCTTAATGTCCGGGGCTTAAATAACCCAGTAAAATGGCGCGCAATACTGTCCCACTTAGAAAACACCCAGGCAGACATTTGCTTATTACAAGAAACTCATCTGCTGCCACCGACTCCGCTCACACAAATTCCCGACTCAATTATTTTCTTCTGGCAACTACAAGACCGCAGGGGTGGCGATTCTGGTGGCACGGCATTTTAAGGGAAAGGTTCTACACAAATGCACAGAACAGAAGGGGAGGCTGCTAGCTAATAGATTTAGGATGGGGGGCCTCACGTTTACGGTTGGGTCCCTATATAGCCCTAACGAGAACCAGGAACACTTTTTCCACTCGGCCCTGACTGACATCGCAGACACACCAGATAGATATATCGTACTTGGGGTGGATTTCAACATGGTCTTTGACACAGCCCTAGAAAGGTCTGCCCAGCGCACCCCCCAAACGGGAGCGTTTTCGTCCGGGTGTAGGGATCGGGTGGCGGAACTGGATCTCCACGATCTCTGGCGCCATACACACCCCCGGGATAGGGAATATTCGTACTACTCCAATGCACATAAAACATATGCCAAGCTGGACCATCTCCTGGTTACAGGGCCAGTGTGCGCTTTAGCTACCGCGGCGGAGATCGGAGTTATCTCCCTGTCAGATCATGCGCCAGTCTCCACCACAATCCAGTTGCCACCGCTAGCATACCCCCCCCCCCCCGGGTCTGGCGTCTCCGAGATACTTTATTGCATAAAAAAGCAGTGGTGACGCGCATTCAGGACACTATCCGCGACTACCTATCTCACAACGGTAAACGACGACACCTCCTTGGTGACTCAATGGGCGGCCATGAAGACGGTAATCAGGGGAGAATTTCTGGCCCTTTCCTCTGCAGAAAATAGTGAGCAGCAATGCAAACGAGACGAACTCACCCAGCGGGTGCGCGAACTCGAACAAATGCATCAGCGCACGGGAGCTCCCAGAATCTGGAAGCAACTTAAAGTGGCGAGGAAACTCCTGGCGGCCCTAGACATGGACCGGGCGGAGTATGCGGCACTGCGACTGCGGCACGCCTACTATACCGGGGAGACAGGTGTGGCCGTCTCCTGGCGATGGGCTTCGGGCTGCACACCAACGGCAATTGGTGAAAGAGCTCTCTGGGCCTGACGGGGCCTTGATCACAGAGGATACCCAAATCGCGGACACCTTCCGCAGCTTTTATGCAGCTCTTTATATGGGTAGCCCTTTGGACGACCTAACAGCAGCGGAATACCTAGACTCGGTCACTCTCCCTTCCCTGACTCCTTCACAGGCGGAACACCTAGACAGGGATATCCGCATTGAGGAAGTGATCTCCGCCATTGCCAAACTCAAACATGGGAAGGCCCCAGGGCCAGATGGCGAACAAAGCGATACAAAAGGGAATGATGGACGGAACGTTTGAGCAAATCAAACACTCACCCCCAGTCAACTGATCTGGGTTTAATCCATCACCATTCTTTAGCCCACTCAGCCACCCCAGTTCAGACATGGCCATATGCAAATTAGTCTGACCCTGTGCCTCATGGGAACAGTCCAGCCCGAACTGCCAAGCTATGTCTTCCCTGGACCGGAAACAAGCATCCTGGGACTGGTTTCGGATTCATAATCCTCATCAGCCAGGCTATCTTGAATCCAGTGGCCAAGTGAGCAAGGGACTCACGTCTGAGCATACCCTGCCAACTTTGGGCGAACAAAGCGATACAAAAGGGGATGATGGACGGAACGTTTGAGCAAATCAAACACTCAACCCCAGCCAACTGATCTGGGTTTAATCCATCACCATTCTTTAGCCCAGGGCCGGATGGCTACACGTCCCTTTTTTACAAAACATTTTGCACGACGCTGGCACCGATTCTCACTCGCCTTTTCAATTCCTTTTCTGCACCGGGCGCCATTCCGCCTGACCTTCTGCGGGCGTCCCTTACGGTCATCCCCAAGCCGGGAAAGGATAGGACCAAGTGCGGCTCCTACAGGCCGATATCACTCCTGAATGTGGATCTTAAGTTATATACTGGGATCCTAGCGGCCCGATTGGCCCCCCACCTGCCGGGACTTGTAGATCCGGGCCAGGCGGGATTTATCCCCGGACGGCAGACGGTGGATAATACCAAAAGGATCGTCCACCTCATAGAAAAAGCTTCCCGAGTCCCTGGGGAGAGGTTGCTGCTAGCAGTCAACGCTGAAAAGGCGTTTGAACTGAGTACACTGGCCATACCTAGCACAGGTCCTGACGAAAGTCGGTATTGGGGAAATATTTCGCTCACTCATATTTAACTGTTACAAATTCCGTACGGCAGTGGTGGGAGTGAACGGTTCAATCAATCAATCAATCAAGTCATTTGTAGAGCGCACTACTCACCCGTAGGGTCTCAAGGCGCTGGGAGGGGGGGGGGGTGCCGCTACTGCTCGAACAGCCAGGTCTTGAGCTTCTTCCTGAAGGAGAGGTGGTCTTGGGTCAGGCGCAGATTGGTCGGAAGTGAGTTCCAGGTCTTGGCTGCCAGGTAGGAGAAGGATCTTCCTCCTGTTGTCGCTCTTCGGATGCGGGGGACGGCGGCGAGGGCGTGGTTGGTTGATCTGAGGAGGCGCTTGGGAGTGTAGAAGCTGATCCGGTTGTTGAGGTAGCTCGGGCCTTGGTCGTGTAGGGCTTTGTGCGCGTGGGTGAGGAGCCGGAAGGTGATTCTCTTGTTGACCGGGAGCCAGTGCAGATCTCTCAGGTGTCCGGTGATGTGGCTGCGTCGGGGGATGTCGAGGATGAGTCTCGCCGAGGCGTTCTGGATCCGCTGGAGTCTCTTCTGGAGTTTGGCCGTGGTTCCGGCGTAGAGGGCGTTGCCGTAGTCCAGTCGGCTGGTGACGAGGGCTTGGG
Organism: Lissotriton helveticus; assembly: GCF_964261635.1. Lineage (NCBI taxonomy): Eukaryota > Metazoa > Chordata > Amphibia > Caudata > Salamandridae > Lissotriton > Lissotriton helveticus. Next base: position 1,479,766,059 of record NC_136057.1, read on the forward strand.
TGACCGTCTTCCTCGTCTCGGTGGGGATCCACCGGAAGATCTTGCGAAGCATGCGCAGGATGTTGAAGCATGACGAGGAGACGGCGTTGACTTGTCTGGTCATGGAGAGGGAGGAGTCCAGGATGAAGCCCAGGTTGCGTGCGTGGTCCGTCGGTTTGGGTGCGGTGCCCAGGGCGGGGGGCCACCAGGAGTCGTCCCAGGCGGAGGGCGTGGAGCCCAGGATGAGGACCTCCGTCTTGTCTGAGTTCAGTTTCAGGCGGCTGGTCGTCATCCATTCGGCTACGTCTCTCATCCCTTCGTGCAGGTTGGCTCTGGCGGTGGCGGGGTCGTTGGTCAGGGAGAGGATCAGCTGGGTGTCGTCGGCGTAGGAGATGATGTTCAGGTTGTGTTGGCGTGCGATGGCCGCGAGGGGGCTCATGTAGACGTTGAAGAGGGTTGGGCTCAGCGAGGATCCTTGGGGTACGCCGCAGATGACTTTGGTGGCCTCTGACTTGTACGGTGGTAGGCGGACTCTTTGTGTTCTTCCGCCGAGGAAGGAGGTGATCCATTCCAGTGCCTTCTCCTGGACTCCGATGTTGCTGAGGCGCTGTACTAGGGTGCGGTGGCAGACAGTGTCGAAAGCCGCGGAGAGGTCCAGGAGGATGAGGGCCGCTGTTTCTCCGTTGTCCATCAGAGTTCGAAGGTCGTCGGTGGCGGCGATGAGGGCGGTCTCCGTGCTGTGGTTCGCTCGGAAGCCGGACTGTGAGGGGTCGAGGGATCCATTCGTCTCGAGGAAGGCGGCCAGCTGTTTGTTGACGATCTTCTCGATGACTTTGGCCGGGAACGGGAGGAGCGATATGGGACGGTAGTTCTTGAGGTCGGTGGGGTCTGCTGTGGGTTTCTTGAGGAGAGCGCTGATTTCGGCGTGCTTCCAGCTCTCAGGGAAGGTGGCGGAGTCGAAGGAGGTGTTGATGATGTCCCGCAGGTGGGGTGCGAGGACAGCGTCGGCCTTGTTGAAGACGTGGTGAGGGCAGGGGTCAGTCGGAGATCCGGAATGGATGGAGTTCATGGTGCGGATGGTGTCTTCGGTGCTGATCGGGGTCCAGGTGCGGAGGGTGGTGGATGGTGGAGTCGTTGCGGTTGTGGCTTGCGTTGGTTGGTTGTTGAAGCTGTTGTGTATGTCCGTGATTTTGTTGTGGAAGTAGGACGCGAGGGAGTTGCAGAGGTCTTGCGACGGGGTGATGTCGTTGTTTCCGGCGTTGGGGTTGGAGAGCTCTTTCACGATGTTGAAGAGTTCCTTGCAGTTGTGTGCGTTGTTGTCCAGCCGGTCCTTGTATGCGTTTTTCTTGGTGGCGCGGATCAGTTGGTGGTGTTTCCGGGTGGCGAGTTTGAGGGTGGCCATGTTGTCCGTCGTTGGTTCCCTTCTCCAGGCTTTCTCGAGGGCTCGACAGTTCTTCTTGGAGCACTTGAGTTCGTCGGTGAACCATGGTGTTTTTCTGCTGCAGGATCTGCTGGGCGGGGTCCTCAGAGGGGCGAGTTCGTCCGCGCAGTTGCTGACCCACTTCGTGAGGTTGTCGGCGGCCTGGCTGGGGTTCGCTGAGTTGGCGGGAGGGTGCTGGCTCAGGGAGGCGGTGAGCTGGTCGGCTGTGATCTTGTTCCAGCTTCTTCGAGCAACCTGTTGCTGGAGGTGGTGGATCGTCGTTCTTCTGAAGGTGAAGTGGACGCAGCTGTGGTCCGTCCAGTGGAGTCCTGTTGCGTGGCTGAAGGTGACGTCTTTGCTGGAAGAGAAGACGGCGTCGAGTGTGTGTCCGGCGAGGTGGGTGGGGGTGGTCACCAGTTGCTTGAGTCCGAGGTTGTCGAGGTTGTCGAGCAGGGTGGTGGTGTTGCGGTCGTTGTTGTTCTCCAGGTGGAAGTTGAGGTCCCCCAGGAGGATGTAGTCGGCGGAGGGGAGAGCGTGTGGGCTGACGAAGTCGGCGATGTCCTCGCTGAATCGTGTGCGTGGTCCCGGGGGTCGGTAGATCAGGGTGCCTCTGAGGGTGGTCTTCGGGTTGGTGTGGATCTGGAAGTGCAGGTGTTCAGCGGTGGTGAGGGTGTCGTCGGTGTTGGTCGTGATGCGGATGGTGTCTCTGTGGATGATGGCGATGCCTCCTCCGGTCTGGTTGTCGCGGTCCCTCCGGGTGATCTTGTAGCCCTCTGGGATGGCGATGGCGATGTCTGGGGCTGAGGAGGCGTTCATCCAGGTCTCGGTGAGGAAGGCAACGTCGGGGGCGGTGGTGTCGAGCAGGTTCCAGAGTTCTACGGCGTGTCTGTGGACGGAGCGGGTGTTGAGCAGGATGCACTTGAGGTGGGTGCTGCTGGAGTTCGGCTTGGCGGGTGCAGGGAAGGTCCGGACGCAGGTGAACTTGCAGGCGAGGCAACTGAAGGGTCCGTGGGTGTGCTTCGGGGCAGCTCGGTGACATCCTGGGATGTGGCCGGTGTTGAGTGCGACGAGGTCGGAGGCGCTGTAGGATCGTCGGGTCGGCTTCCGTCGGTGGGGGCCAGGGGTCCTGGCACTGGGCGCGGTCCAGGCGCGGACGGGCGCAGACGGGCTTACCTTTGGCGCGCCTTCGGCGCACAATCGGCGCGCCCGCTGCGCGTCAACGCTGCGCGTTCGCACGGTCGCCATTTAAGGCGAAGTGCGCGGGTGGGCGGGGCAGCTGGGAGGCGGGAGCGGGGAGGGAAACAGAAGAAAAAAGGGGCGGGGCTAAGGCGGTGGCGGGAAGCGGGAGCGGGGGGCGGCGAGATGGGCAGATGCAAAGACCAGCACAAATGCGGGCCAAAAAACGGGGAAAAGGCAGAGAAACACGAGGCAAACAAGCACAAATGCAGGCAAAAAACGGGGAAAAATACAGAGAAACACGAGGCAAACAAGCACAAATGCAGGCAAAAAACGGGGAAAAATACAGAGAAACACGAGGCAAACAAGCACAAATGCAGGCAAAAAACGGGGAAAAATACAGAGAAACACGAGGCAAACAAGCACAAATGCAGGCAAAAAACGGGGAAAACCAATGAGAGCGCTCAGGGCGGCAGCGAGGCCGGCGCTGAGACAGAGGCAGGCACTGGGGGCACACGCAGCAGCTGGTGGCCGTGCGGCGCGGGGGTGTCCCACAAGTGGGTCACACTCACCTGCGTCGCACGGTCGCCATTTAAGGCCAAGTGCGCGGGTGGGCGGGGCAGCTGGGAGGCGGGAGCGGGGAGGGAAACAGAAGAAAAAAGGGGCGGGGCTAAGGCGGTGGCGGGAAGCGGGAGCGGGGGGCGGCGAGATGGGCAGATGCAAAGACCAGCACAAATGCGGGCCAAAAAACGGGGAAAAGGCAGAGAAACACGAGGCAAACAAGCACAAATGCAGGCAAAAAACGGGGAAAAATACAGAGAAACACGAGGCAAACAAGCACAAATGCAGGCAAAAAACGGGGAAAAATACAGAGAAACACGAGGCAAACAAGCACAAATGCAGGCAAAAAACGGGGAAAAATACAGAGAAACACGAGGCAAACAAGCACAAATGCAGGCAAAAAACGGGGAAAACCAATGAGAGCGCTCAGGGCGGCAGCGAGGCCGGCGCTGAGACAGAGGCAGGCACTGGGGGCACACGCAGCAGCTGGTGGCCGTGCGGCGCGGGGGTGTCCCACACGGTTGCAGCTTGCAGAGCTTCACCATCGAGAGAGGCACGAGACAGGGGTGCCCGATGTCGCCCCTACTCTTTGCCTTGTATATGGAGCCATTCGCCCAGCGGATCCGCCAGACACCTGCGGCAACGGGGTGAAGTTTGGCGGCTTCACCCACACCATCAGTCTCTACGCGGACGATGTCATACTGTCACTAGAGAATCCGCAAACGACCTTACCGGCCTGCATCGCGGAGATAGGTATCTTCGCAAGGGTAGCGGGATTCAAGATGAACTTAGATAAATCTGTAGCTCTGGATCTGTCCCTCGCTCCCGCTACCAAAACTTACTTACAGGACCTCTTCCCCCTACAATGGTCGTCATGATCCATGATCCAGCTGGCCCCTACCTTGCCGGCCATGGTGAAAGCCAACTATGCCGCACTCCACGGGAAAATACAAGAGGAGTTGAGACGCTGGAGGCGCGGCACCCTTTGTTGGCTGGGTAGAATTGCCGCAGTCAAGATGACCGTCCTCCCCAAAATTCTCTACCTATTCCAAGCACTACCACTACAGCCACCTGTGGGCTGGATTCAGCAAACGCAGGAAGACCTCTCGAGCTTTATCTGGCAAGGCCGGAAGCCCAGACTAAAGAGGACACTGTCCACGCTGGCTCCGGAAGTCGGGGGCTGTGGATACCGGACCTGTGCAAATACTTTCAGGCAGCACAGCTACGCTACCTAGTGGAATGGAGCAAGTGGAAATCGGACAAGCACTGGCTCTTCCAGGACCAGGCGGTGGCAGGGCGCCCACTCCAGGAAATACCCTTCCTACGGAAAGCCCATCGACCCGCTAACCTGTATGCTTCCTTTATCACGCGGGTTCCCCTGAAGGTGTGGGATGCCACTAACACCATACACAAGCTCACCACTTTCCCTTCACCACTTACACCACTGGTCGATAACCCGGATTTCACCCCGGGGCTAGACAAGAGAGCCTTTACACACTGGCTACCCGTGGGGTGTCATTTTCTCTACCATATATATGGTCCGGATGGCGTCATTCCCTTCTCACTCTTTAAACAGGAATACACATTGCCAGAGACGAAACGGCTGCGCTACATGCAGGTCCGCCACTGGGCATTACACCCCAAGTGAGAGAGACGGCGGATAGGAAACTCCCACCCTACGAACAGTGGCTTATATCCCGCACTTCCGACGCCAAACTGATATCCAATCTTTATAAATTCTTGCAACCACCACCCACACACCTTCATAACCCAGGTAGGGAACGCTGGGAAAGGGAACTGGGTAGGTCATTGAGCCGTAAAGAATGGGATCAGATCTCATACAGAGCCCGACACTCAGCATACCACACGGGGCTTACGGAAACACTAACCAAGGTATCTACTTACTGGTATTATACCCCAGAACGGATACATGAGATGGTACGCAGCAAGACCAATACCTGTTGGCGGGAATGTGGGCAAGTAGGCACATTATCACACATTTTGTGGGACTGCCCGCTTTTACACTCTTACTGGGAGCAGGTGATAGATGACATTAACACTCATTTTAAGACCGAGCTGCCTCGCTTCCCCGCTTACATTCTACTGGGGCTCCCTAACCGACTAACATACCCCTTTCGCTCCCGTAGGGGACGTCAGATTGCTATTGACCTGGGCTCTGCTGTGCAGAATATCCTTACACATTGGCGCACTACTATGGTCCCTTCCCTAATGGGGTGGTTACATAGGCTGTGGCATGCGCTGGGAATGGAGAAGTTGTCCCTTACCCAGGCTGGAGATATAGATCAGTTTGATGAACTTTGGCAGCCATTCCACCACCTGTTGGCCACTGAATTTAGAGAAATCACCTGCCCGAGATATCTTCTCCTATTACGGCTCACTACACCTGAAGGGGAGGATTCCTGAATGGGCCCCGAATGGGGTTTGGGGGGGGGGGGGAGGGGGGGTCTTCTAGAGGGAGTTTTTTCCTTTTTTGCAGCACTGCCTATACCTGTATAACTCTATTGGCTGGATTGCTTTTGGGCTGTCATCAGGAGGGCCTCCGAGCCGCACGTGCGCCTCAGGCCATTACAGATCCGCATCACATATGCAATGTATGTTCTGTTTCCTTGTGCTGCTTCAATAAAAATGATTTAAACCTAAAAGAGCCCCTGCCAGTTGGTTATGCCTTAAAACTAGCAAGTCCATTTGTGGCTTCCAGTTCATCCGTTTGCCCAGTGTGACACCTAAACATGTAAAGGAGTCCGTTTGTTCGAGAATCTCAGAGTTCATTTTTACTCTAGCTTTAGCTGGTTGTTGTGAATATTGCGGAGTGGTGTTGTCGCAGCTTTTTGCACAGGAACGCCTACACCTGCTTGTGAATGGGGAGATAAAGTTATCGCCACTTTGGCTGCAATGAAGTGCTGATAACTTGGCGATAAATACTTGAGAATATGCCCCTAAATTGCATCTTATTTAATGCATTGCTCCAGCCATAAGCTCAACATCTTGAAATTATGGCAAATCACTTAATCGCCCTATGCCTGCCCACATTTGTTGTTGTTTGGCCACCCTCCCACTCATCGCTGCTTGCCACCGCTGATGCCGTCCACTGATCTCCTCCTCCCCTGACCCTGCTTTTCCCATTGCTTTTTAAATTTTGTATTGCAGTTCTATATAGCGTGAACACAACCCAAAGGTATTGGAGCACTTTGCATGAGCACCAGTTACCTTACACAAGGACACGTTCATTTTTGTAGGCACAGGGAGATTTGGTGATTTTCCCAGAATCACCGGATGTTGACCCAATGCCGAGACTCGAACCTGGGTTCCCAGTTCCATAGTTGGCTGCTAGGGCCCTTACGTGACATCCTCTCTCTAGCCTGAGCCGCAGTTCAACATCTTGTGATTACAGGTAAATCACTTAATCTCCCTGTGCCTAAACACAACAAGCATTGGCAAAGCCAATAGGTTCCGCCTGTGGAAAATCTATTGGTTTTGACAATGTTGTTTTAAGACATGTTGCTCAGCGGCGCCGATTGCTGTACAACATGGCTTAAAGTTTTGAGAGAGAAAAAGAGTGATCACAAGGACAGTGTTAATGCCAAAGTCCTTTTCTAAAACATGCTGCACAGCAGCTAGCACTGTGTTGTAATGTAATCTAGTGCTTATATATTATTAGAATCTATTCTCACTAATGTTCTTTAAGTTGTATGTTCTTGTCTCCATGGTGATGCCTCTGGTAGATTGTATGAGGTTGGAGACTGGAGCAGCAGCAGGCATCCGTTGGTGGTGTAATTTTGAATAAATAACTTATTCATCATATCCAGTGTAATTGTCTATTTAACACTGGCGACGAGGATGGGATCTATGGATTAATGGATCGAGTTGAGTCAAGTAAGGATTATCCTATCGACGAATAATTACTTTTATGGACCTTCGCATTGCTGTTTACCCAACTTGTGACTGTTTTTTTTTATTGTGAATTCTGTTTGTGGCATTTTGAACATGGCGGCTGAAAGACTTATCGTGTTACCTTAAACTGATGCTGGATTAACGTATAACCCTGCTTAATGTTCTTGTTCTTAACCTTTGAATAGCAGGACTCCAGCTGTTCTCCCTTGTCTTTTGCTCGCGCAGTCCTCCATTCTTGCTCCGAGTGCATCTGCACCATCACTGCACACACGCATTGACGCTGACGCTCCGCATCATCACGTCAGGAACGTATGCGTGGCGGCCATCTTAGATCTCTATGGTAACACGTGTAAACGCGTTTAACTCGGAAAACCTTATGATTTTGCTCGATTTGCCGCAAATTTTGGAACTCGTGTGTCATTTCAGTGATATACACAAACAAGGAACATAAGCCTTCTGCGGACTGCTTTCACGCTCCCAGCAATATTCATGAAGTTTCTAATAGTATCCAACCAACTAATGGGGCAGTTCATCCAAATGCAATTAGAGACAATGTTTGTAAAGTTTTTCAAAATCCAAGAACAAGAGTTCAAATTGATCGTAGCAAGATAAAATATTATCGTTGTGGAAGCGTTAGTCACTCTTCCAATTTTCCTAATTGGTATGCCAAATCAGCGTTGTCAAGAAGAAAGTCCCTGTATTTTGTAGCAGCCTTAAGTTACTGAGGGAAATAATCCCTGAGGGGTTTCTATAGAGAATCTATTGAGGGGCGGAAACAACAGTGAGACGATAACAGTAAGCAACAAAATTCAACTGTAATCAAGTAATAAGCATGAACAAAGGGATAAAAATCAATTCGTAATTTATTTGGACCTCCCGAATGGGTTACAATCTAAAATAATTAAAAACAACTAAAAAAAACTTTTTGTGAGAAGGTTGGAAATTCAAGCTATTTACACTATAAAGGACAATCAAGACAAATCAATGTGCAAAAACAAGTCAAGGACAATCAAGACAAATCAATATGCAAAACAAGTCGACGCGGCGTTTCGGTGTCTTTCAATCTTTACACCTTCATCAGGACAAACATATATTTCAGAATATCTATAAGTTAAACAACAGAAGTTTAGTACCATTTCATGTCAAACACTTTCGTCACTACAGTTTGCTTACTCTTTTTTTTAACAGTATTACATCCCCTTAAGGCTCTCTCTCGCCATATGTAGTATCCAACTATTGCCTAAGCAGTTTCTCATACCCCACTATTTTCAAAAAATGTTCACTTTGTTACTATTAGTGAGCAAGATCGAATACCTGCAGTATGATTACAGATTCAAGTCTAATCAGTGTCTTCAGTTCTTTTCCTCTTAGCGTGGACTGGCTTATGATGATTGAGTCACACTGGGAAGCTATAGAGAGTATAAAATAATGTATTATAGCTCCAGGCCCTGTAAGTGACTAAATCTTATATTGTTGATATCTGAGTAGCTCTTATTTTCTCAGTGGGCCATTTACCTTTTGATTATGCCTCAACGTTTTCGTATTGCACGGAGGAACCACCGTGTAGTAGTAAGATCTCTCAACTCTGGGGTTGTATTGGATGTCCTGTTAGAATTAATACATGCCTTCCCTTAGTTGCTGTTGGAGTATAAGGGCAAAGCAAGGGGGGAAAATGTTTATAGGGCGAAAAGATCAATGGGGGCAAGTAATAATAGTCTGTCCACAATATACTCACCAACTCAGAATTGGTTAAAGTTGCCGGTGTGCTCTTTGAATTATGCACCTCCACTCTGTGGTTTCATTTATCAGGTCAACGATATCTATAAGAACAAGATTCATTTCGACCTGATCAAAATAATATTAATTCTATAATTGTTTGCTCAAACTATTGATCTTCCCTGGGCTCTTCATTAAGGTTTTTTGTATATTTCTTTTAAACTTTAGTAATCTCAAGAGACTTGTATTTACTTAACCCCTTGTCTAGTCAAATGAGGGATATGTCTCAACATTACCCCAGATATGATGTTTTAATGATGTCATTAATCCGCAAAATTTATTTCCTTCCTATTGTTTAGCAGGATTTTCCTTGGCCTAAAACAGTTTTAAAAGCCAACTATCAAGTTTAAGGTGAACTCTTCTGAGGGGTTAAGATCCCCATTCCTTCTTACACGTAGGGGCTACTATTCTTAGAATGGTCATAGTGACCCCCTTCATGCCGTCGTTAAGTCAAGGCCCTCTCTAAGTCCATACCTGTAGTTTCTTAGTCGGCCTCCCTGTTCCTCCGTGTGTTCGCCTTCGTGTGGATTCAAAGGGTGAACTGCACTCTATAGCGCTGCGTTTTTATGCTGACTCCGCTCGACTTCACCCGGAAGTTGAAGTCGGCTCTCTATGGTGCAGGGCTGTATTGCGGCCAATATATTAAGTATCTTGTTGTTTAATTAGTCTTTTACCGTTATGGCACTTCATTCTTTTGCTATGTATTTGTAAAGATTTATTTAGGCTCTTATTTATTACATTCGCGAGCCGGCATCCCGGAAGTACTTCTCGGGCAGCTTCGGCGGTAGTATAATCGTTCCGCTCTATGCTCGATATAGTCCATCCCATACTTCTATCAATTATTTGTTAGGAAAGCTCCGCTCTTCTGCTTTCATTCGATTGTTTTCCGAATTATAAGTAATTCACTCGAAAACTATCGCGGCCATCTTGGAATGGGAATGTGAAAAGAAAAAGGACTAAACAGTCACGTGGGTAGTATTAGAACGATCTCGTAGGTAGTTCGATCCTATTAACTAGGGAGACATTAGCGTGTTCCTCATCTACTATGGTGGTATGTTATATACATATTCTCACATTACCCAAATATAATCAAACATTTGCATATCATCAATAGAAAAATGCATTGAATAGGAGAATTTTCTCATTTAAAAATACATAGTGCTAATGCAGAAAAATAATTTCAGTTTTTAAATACTCCATATCTGTGCAATAAATATTTTATACATGCATTGCGTTACAGTCTATATTTTGCATAGTATTCATTGCAGTAATATAGTAAAGCGCTTAATTAATTTTAACTCAATTTATACTCGATACACATATATTGTACAGCATTGTTGATTACTTGAGTCAATTTATACGGACACAGATATACTTGCAAAAGGCCATCCCTTTAACTCCACCATTAGTGGGCAACAGTTTCCCATATTGTGTTCTCTGTCTGTCCATCCCAGTCTAATATACGAGTCTCTGAATTATTATAGAATAAGTCTCTCCCATTCTTCTCTATTATTTAGACCGGTTCTAAAGGTGTTAAATAAGGACATATAGAATTGTTCCCTTTTCTTTCTTTTAGTGGTGTTATCGCCACCTCTTGTATTATGGGTGATGGCTTCCACCCCACACCATTTTAAATCATAATAATAATAAATCAGAGACTCGTATATTAGACTGGGATGGACAGACAGAGAACACAATATGGGAAACTGTTGCCCACTAATGGTGGAGTTAAAGGGATGGCCTTTTGCAAGTATATCTGTGTCCGTATAAATTGACTCAAGTAATCAACAATGCTGTACAATATATGTGTATCGAGTATAAATTGAGTTAAAATTAATTAAGCGCTTTACTATATTACTGCAATGAATACTATGCAAAATATAGACTGTAACGCAATGCATGTATAAAATATTTATTGCACAGATATGGAGTATTTAAAAACTGAAATTATTTTTCTGCATTAGCACTATGTATTTTTAAATGAGAAAATTCTCCTATTCAATGCATTTTTCTATTGATGATATGCAAATGTTTGATTATATTTGGGTAATGTGAGAATATGTATATAACATACCACCATAGTAGATGAGGAACACGCTAATGTCTCCCTAGTTAATAGGATCGAACTACCTACGAGATCGTTCTAATACTACCCACGTGACTGTTTAGTCCTTTTTCTTTTCACATTCCCATTCCAAGATGGCCGCGATAGTTTTCGAGTGAATTACTTATAATTCGGAAAACAATCGAATGAAAGCAGAAGAGCGGAGCTTTCCTAACAAATAATTGATAGAAGTATGGGATGGACTATATCGAGCATAGAGCGGAACGATTATACTACCGCCGAAGCTGCCCGAGAAGTACTTCCGGGATGCCGGCTCGCGAATGTAATAAATAAGAGCCTAAATAAATCTTTACAAATACATAGCAAAAGAATGAAGTGCCATAACGGTAAAAGACTAATTAAACAACAAGATACTTAATATATTGGCCGCAATACAGCCCTGCACCATAGAGAGCCGACTTCAACTTCCGGGTGAAGTCGAGCGGAGTCAGCATAAAAACGCAGCGCTATAGAGTGCAGTTCACCCTTTGAATCCACACGAAGGCGAACGCACGGAGGAACAGGGAGGCCGACTAAGAAACTACAGGTATGGACTTAGAGAGGGCCTTGACTTAACGACGGCATGAAGGGGGTCACTATGACCATTCTAAGAATAGTAGCCCCTATGTGTAAGAAGGAATGGGGATCTTAACCCCTCAGAAGAGTTCACCTTAAACTTGATAGTTGGCTTTTAAAACTGTTTTAGGCCAAGGAAAATCCTGCTAAACAATAGGAAGGAAATAAATTTTGCGGATTAATGACATCATTAAAACATCATATCTGGGGTAATGTTGAGACATATCCCTCATTTGACTAGACAAGGGGTTAAGTAAATACAAGTCTCTTGAGATTACTAAAGTTTAAAAGAAATATACAAAAAACCTTAATGAAGAGCCCAGGGAAGATCAATAGTTTGAGCAAACAATTATAGAATTAATATTATTTTGATCAGGTCGAAATGAATCTTGTTCTTATAGATATCGTTGACCTGATAAATGAAACCACAGAGTGGAGGTGCATAATTCAAAGAGCACACCGGCAACTTTAACCAATTCTGAGTTGGTGAGTATATTGTGGACAGACTATTATTACTTGCCCCCATTGATCTTTTCGCCCTATAAACATTTTCCCCCCTTGCTTTGCCCTTATACTCCAACAGCAACTAAGGGAAGGCATGTATTAATTCTAACAGGACATCCAATACAACCCCAGAGTTGAGAGATCTTACTACTACACGGTGGTTCCTCCGTGCAATACGAAAACGTTGAGGCATAATCAAAAGGTAAATGGCCCACTGAGAAAATAAGAGCTACTCAGATATCAACAATATAAGATTTAGTCACTTACAGGGCCTGGAGCTATAATACATTATTTTATACTCTCTATAGCTTCCCAGTGTGACTTAATCATCATAAGCCAGTCCACGCTAAGAGGAAAAGAACTGAAGACACTGATTAGACTTGAATCTGTAATCATACTGCAGGTATTCGATCTTGCTCACTAATAGTAACAAAGTGAACATTTTTTGAAAATAGTGGGGTATGAGAAACTGCTTAGGCAATAGTTGGATACTACATATGGCGAGAGAGAGCCTTAAGGGGATGTAATACTGTTAAAAAAAAAGAGTAAGCAAACTGTAGTGACGAAAGTGTTTGACATGAAATGGTACTAAACTTCTGTTGTTTAACTTATAGATATTCTGAAATATATGTTTGTCCTGATGAAGGTGTAAAGATTGAAAGACACCGAAACGCCGCGTCGACTTGTTTTGCATATTGATTTGTCTTGATTGTCCTTGACTTGTTTTTGCACATTGATTTGTCTTGATTGTCCTTTATAGTGTAAATAGCTTGAATTTCCAACCTTCTCACAAAAAGGTTTTTTTAGTTGTTTTTAATTATTTTAGATTGTAACCCATTCGGGAGGTCCAAATAAATTACGAATTGATTTTTATCCCTTTGTTCATGCTTATTACTTGATTACAGTTGAATTTTGTTGCTTACTGTTATCGTCTCACTGTTGTTTCCGCCCCTCAATAGATTCTCTATAGAAACCCCTCAGGGATTATTTCCCTCAGTAACTTAAGGCTGCTACAAAATACAGGGACTTTCTTCTTGACAACTCTAATTCCCCCTCCCTGACATCCGTCACTAGGGGATCCTCCATTTTTTTGAGCCTATGCCAAATCAGCAACATGTCTTAAATGTGGTATAAAAGGGCATTATGAGAGTGTTGAAACGGTATTTGTGAATCCAAGACTGATTATATCCAGTGTGAGAAGTGATGGTGTGATTGATGCTGATCTTATTACTATGTCTGAATGTAACGTTGAAATTGGGGGTGAGATTTTCATTGACTTAGGAGATTCGGGTTCTCCCTTCACTATGATTGGTAACGAAATCTGGAACAAAACTTTTCCCAATGTACGGTTACTTGAACCAGACATTAACCCAGTTAGCTATGGTGGTTCTCACATTGAATTTTTCTGGTTATACTGTCAGGAGGATACACTTCAAAGGTCGTGACACTGTTGGTAAGATATATGTTGCTCACAGAGGGGACAATCTTTTAGGATGGAGACACCAGGGAGATTTAGGCATCATTCTCAATCCGAATGCTCTCAAACCTTTTGATCAAGTCATGTTAATTGACCAAATTTTTTCTTCTAACAAATTTTTTGATGAGTTTCCACAGGTGTTTCCAGACAAACTTGGGTTATTAAAAGATTTTGAGCATCGCATCATTCTCAAAAAAAATGCTGTGCCTTCTGTGTACAAGCAAAAAACACAGTTGATGGACAGAATGTAAAACAATGTCATACATTCATCCCAGTACAAGGATCTGGGCCTAAATCCATCCTTTTTTTTGCACTCCACACCACCCTGGGTTAGACACTGGCTATATGCAAATCAGCTCTGACCCTGTGCCTCATGGGAACAGTCCAGTCCGAACTACCAAGCCATGTCTTTCCCAGACCGGAATCAAGCATCCAAGGACCGGTTTCTGGCTATCAGCCTTCATCATCCTGGATAGCTTGACTCCAGTGGTGTGGAGAGCATGGGACTCACGTCTGAGCATACCCAGCCCACTCGGGGTGAAAATTGCAAAAAACACAGTTGATGGACAGAATGTAGAACAATGTCATACATTCATCCCAGTACAAAGATCTACATGTGTACAAGGGCAGGAAGGTCCCAAATATGATGTTAACCCCACTCAAACATGAACTTACCAGGCTTAAAGAATTTAATATAATTGAAGAGATTGAATCTTCAGAGTGGTTGGCCCCAGTGGTTTTGGCCCATAAGGATGATGGGAAGAGCATCTGCATGTGTGTGGACCTCAGGGGATTAAATAAATAGATATGGGTGGATCGCAAGCCTCTTCCGAATATTGCTGAATCTATCACTATGCTATCTGGTGCCAGAGTCTTTTCAGTACTTGATTTGTCTTTGGCGTATCATCAGGTGCCTCTTCATCAAGATTCGAAACATCTGACATCCTTTGTTACACCACTGGGGACATTTAGTTTTGTAAGAATGCCTTTTGGTTTGGCGTCGGCCGCAGCATGTTTTCAAAGGATTATGAAGTTGGTAGTTGGTGAGATGTTGAATGTTATCTTTTTCCAAGATGACATTTTGGTTTATGGCAAGGATGACAGTGAACATGATTCAGTTTTGAGGGAAGTTTTGGAGAAATTGTCAAAAAAGGGTCTAACTGTGAACAAAGCCAAATGCAAAATTGGTGTAACTTCGGTGACTTACCTAGGTCATGTGATTTCCAGCGAGGGGATCCAACCAAAACTTGAGCTAGCCAAGAGCATAGTAGATGCTCCTACTCCAGGTGATTAGGATCAAGTCAGGTCCTTTCTCGGATTGGCAGAGTGTTATGCCAAGTTTATCAAATGTTTTGCATCTGTAGTTGAACCCATTAGGAATCTCTTGAAGAAAGGTGCTCATTTTGAATGGAATGATGAATGTAAGAATGCTTTTTTGTTTGTTAAAAAGACGATCAGCCAACTACCTAGTCTTGGTCATTTTGACACTAAGAATAAGACTAACCACTGATACCAGTTTGTCAGGTTTGGGAGCTGTCCTTACTCAAAGTGATGCTGGAGAAGAGAAGGTTGTGGCATTTGCCTCAAGGGCATTGAAGAAGGCTGAAGGACAATATTCATGTATAGAAAGGGAAGCTCTTGCTATAGTTTGGGCTGTCAAGCATTTTAATTTTTATCTTTGGGGTAGCCCTTTCATTGTGACAACAGATCATCGGCCCCTTGTGCAGGTGTTTTCTTGTATGGAAAGCGAAAGGTTAACCCCAAGACTAAAACGCTGGAGTGAAGGGTTGGAAGAGTTTAACTTTCAAGTGCAATACGTACCTGGCTCTTCTAATAAAGCTGCCAATTGTCTTTCCAGGTTGCCCTTACAAAATCAAGATGACCTTATGGATGTTGGTTGTGTCAGTGTTTTTTGGGTTAGAGAAAGTGCTATTTCTCTTGACGAATGGGGTGATGCTAGGTCCCATGATCAAATATTTCCTCTTGTGAAAGATTTGGTCATAAAAGGTTGCCCTTCTCGCAGCAAAGGTCTTGATTCTGACCTTATGCCTTTCGGGTCTGTAAAAGATGAATTGACTATAATTGATGAGGTCTTAATGAGAGGAGATAGATTAGTTCCTCCTCTGATTTTGAGAACTAAGTGGATCAACCTTGCTCATGAGGGGCACCTCGGAAGGAGTCTCACGAAGTCACGTTTGCGAGAGCGGTATTGGTGGCCGAATATGGACCATGAAGTTGAGAATGTTGTCAAAGATTGTTGTCAATGTTCTACCAATGACAAATCTAAGGTAGTTAACTAAGTACCTTTGTCACCAGTTGATATTCCCAGTCAACCCTGGTTAAAGTTAGGATTGGACATAATGGGTCCATTTGATTTATTGTTACCCTCTGAGAGATTTGTGATTCTCTTGGTAGACTACACATCCAAGTGGGTTTCCACCAAGTGTGAGAATTTTGTCAACACGAAAGTTGTTTTGGATTTCTTAAAAAATGAGTTTGCAAGTGAAGAAATTCCCAAGGGCATCATTACAGATAATGGGGTGCTGTTTGTCTCCATTGAAATGAAAAAGTTTCTGGATGACCATGGAATTTTGCACCTCAAAACGGCAATTTACTCTCCACAAGCAAATGGTCTTGCTGAACGCATGAACCGTGTGGTTAAAGGTTGTGTTCAAAGATCTTTGGATACAAAGATTCCCCTCAAAGATGTTTTGTGTGACACCTGGTGGGCTCATCGCACCGCGGTTAATCATGTCTTGAGGAACTCCCCGTTTTTTCTATTATGGGGTACACAAGCTAATTCTAAACTAAAACCTACACAGCTTCCTGCTCAAAATGTTATTCCTTTGGAAAGGGAGAAGGTGGAGTCTAGAATTCATTCTTATCAAAATAAATATAAGTAATGTTATGATTTGAAAAATTCTACAAGAGACAGATTGTGGAACATTGGTCAATGGGTTCTTGTGAAAAAACTAAGGTTCCATAAAAAGGGTATTACAGACTTTATGGGTCCTTTTAGAATCATTGCCATACACAGAAATGTTTTAACCATGCAAAATGGTAGTAAATGGAGCATGTCTAGACTTGTGAAATTCTCTGAAGTTAAATCTCCATCATCACCTTGTTTTGATGGTGTTTCATCTTCTTCTTCTAATGCTGGTGAAGTTCAATCAAACAGGTTTCCACGGAGATCTCATCGAGCTCCTGCACGTTTCAAAGATTTTGTTTAAATTATATTTCTGGTATTTTTTGCATTTATTTTTCTCTTATTGTAACATTTCCTTTTAGTGTTAGTAAAGGGGATGTGTTGTAATGTATTCTAATGCTTACATATTATTAGAATCTATTCTCACTAATGTTCTTTAAGTTCTGTGTTCTTGTCTCCATGGTAATGCCTCTGGCAGATTGTATGAGGTTGGAGACTGGAGCAGCAGCAGGCATCCGTTGGTGGTGTAATCTTGAATAAATAACTTGTCCATCATATCCAGTGTAATTGTCTATTTAACACAGCTGCTGGGTTACACGTAAAAAAAAACATTAACAAAAGTAATAGATTTTGCAGAGGCGAAACCTATTGGTTTTGCCAGTGCTTGTTTGTATGGTGATGATCAGGCACTCCAAATTTGATGGCACTCTCATAGTTTACCGCCATATGCCCTTGCAAATTTCAGAACATTTCTCATATGCATGGGTATACAGAGAAGGCCGAGTGAACACAGAGTAAGTAAGGTAAGTCTTCATCCGTTCCAACGACCAGGGCTGATCCAACCGCAAGGTGGCAGCAGAATACAAGAAATACGAATCCATGGACACAACATTAAAAACTGCAGAAGCCGAGGCAGTGTAGGGTACTTCGCTGAAGAAGCTAGATCCGGCGGAAGCGGGCTTTGTCTGGAAGGGGCGCACATGGAGTAGTCCTGCGGCCCCAAGCGCTGCAAGGTACGTGTTACAGGCCACACCTAGGCTCTAGAAATGGCTCAAGAAGAACTAAAGAGAAACATTAGGGGAGATCTGTAAGGTGCGCTTTTCTCTTCGTCAAGAGTAGATCAGTTCAATGGGGCTGTACCCTCGCTAAAGGGGTTTTGGAGCTTGTGTAATATGGTTAAACCCCCACGCACCAAGGGGCATATTTGCTTATCTTTCATGAAACGCAGGGCAGCAAGCAAAGTTGCTGGGTTGCGTGAAAGGGAGATAACAGAAAGGCTTCTTATTCGCAAACAAATGGAGCATTTTTGTTCTCTCCTTGCGTTGCCACACTGCGTGCAGCCTAGCACCAAATCAACACCCTTGAGTCATAGTGTAAGCCTGCGTTACAAGCAGCATTATCTTTATACCTTCCTGCACAAAAACAATCCTTATCAGCATTTCCTCTTTGCATGTGCGCTGCAAAATGCAGGCAGCACGCATGAAAAGAGGAAATAGCGAGGAGAAATAAAAATATTTCTGCTTGTTTCGTCTCACTGGGGAAGGTGTAGCATTTTGATGCATTCCTAGCTTTTCTAAACCTGGGAACGCTTAAAAAACTGGTTGGATGCATGGGACGCCATGCTCCACCCATGGAACACCTCCCAAATGTAACATTACTCGGCACAAGGCAGCTGCCTGGTGTTACATTTCTTTAACCCGTTGCATGCTGATGAACGAACCGCTCCGTCATCAGCTGCGGTGGCGCTGTGCTGATGACGGAGCGGTTCCGTCATGGCCCTGCCGCTGCGCCTGCGCGGCGCGGATTCCGCGCCTGCGCTGGGCGTTCTATTGAGCGGGCGGGGCCATGACGGAACCGCTCAGTCATCAGCACAGCTCAACCGCGGCTGGTGACGGAGCGGTTCCGTCACCAGCATGCGGCCGCCCCGCCCCCTTAGCACTGCGGCGGAATAGCCGCCGCAGTGAAGGGGTTAAAAGGCCATACAAGGCCACTCAAACTAGGGATTGTATGGCTTATCAAATTCCAAGTAAGCTTTGGCGTTGCCCTCCATTGCACTGCGCGACGGAAGGACAATGCAACGGCTTAGTAAATGCAGTCCCAAGTGTGGAAATGTTGTCTTCTCCTGGTGCTCCCTGCATTGCACAGGGGGCAGAGGGGACAAAAAACTGAGGTCAAGAGATCTAAAAATCTGACTGGGCAAGAGTATTACTGGTGATGCTCTGCATCCTCCGAAGGAGTTCCTGCAGAGTTTCAGAATTGCTTTCGGACTTAAAGACCAGAGTACAGCCATCTCCCACATTCCCACACGGGTGGCACCTACCATGCCTTGATACTCACCTGAGACGCTGGCAGTTCTTCTGAGATGTTAAAAAAAAAAAGCCTAGGAGGAAAATGGCAGCCCTGGAAGGCAGCAGATGCCACATCATATTGCATTACTCGTAGCATTAACTGATGCTCGTTTTGTCTGTAACCATGGTAGAGACCACATACTAACTGAACAGCATTATTCCAGGAACAAGGGCATAATATCCACTGTTAATTGGCAGGGCTAATCTGAGTAAGTCCACCATAGTGGTTCATATAACAGAGGTGGTACAGTCTGGGTAAATGATGTGTTTTTCCTGTTTTACTTGTGCCCTGCAGGTCTTAGGCGCTAGAAAGGCGACCTTCAGTTCTAAGATATCAATCTGTTTAATAGCATTCTGTAGCCAACCCGAGAGTGGGTTTTCATGTGCATCTCCGGCAGTACCAAGAGTGTGATGCTGAACACTGCTCTAGTGCTGAGACGATGAATGGACCCACTAGAAGGAGGATGGTTTCTGTGAGGCTCCAGCTCAGAGACTGCCTAAGGCCACTGAATGTTGACCCTTAAGATGCCTCATTGAATTCAGTGTTCAACATCTGCACCAGAGTCACTCATTTGCGAATCGGCCATGGAGCCACCTGTCCGCAGCTGTCCACGAGACAAAGGCACTATGTTGAGAGCGGAGGTCTCACCTATGAAAGTACCACTCCGAGAGTGTCCCACCTCTGAAAACACCACAACAATGTGTCTCCCATTTGAGTGTGTCATGCTGAAGGGTAGTTGCTCCACTGAGAGCCAAATAATGAGTGGTACCTTGCTGAGCAGGTAGTTCTGCTTCTGGAAAAAATCTCATTGATTGGGTGTCTCTGCTCTGAATCCGCAACTCTGAAGGGGTAGGTTCGCCTGTGATAGAGCTATACTGAAGGGGTCACACTTGTTAGCATCCAAAAGGTTACTGTGCAGAGCATATGACTTGCAGATGTCATGGAAGCCATTCTTAAATAAACGTTCAACATGTTACGACAAGTTGCGCTTTCTAACTTTTTTTAATGATTTGATAATTCTTACCATCATTTAATTATCTAAGGAAATTCGCACAATTGTGATTGCCATTGGCCAAATGAAGGAAAATGTGAACTCCCTAGATGATAAATTTAAAAACTGAAATCCAAGAAACTATTTGACATATATCAACAAGAGGTTAATGAAAGCAAACTGCAAAAACATAAAAGCGATGCCAACTATTACCAGAATAATCATGTTTATGATTGGATGGAGATTTATCCTGTATGGAGGGCACGCTAAACCACAGGTAATGAGAATTATATTATTTCTTCTAGATAACCGTGTACGCATATAGTAAATCTTATGAAAACATCTCTTCACATGTAACTGGAACATCAAGTGTGGCAGTACAAGTTACTTACTTTCGTTAACGATATATCTGTAAGAAACGTTACTTAGTGATAGCTTCCTTACCTTAGAATTACCCACAGGCATCACACTGGACCTGGAAAGTTTTCGTCAGCAGTACCCCTGCGCGTCGGAAGGTGGCGTTGTGCGGCTCCACGTACTTCATTGGCGTCGTGGTCGCCAAGATGACATCGCGGCAGCTACTTAGACGCCGCCCTTGCGTGCGGACGTCAGTTCTATACACGACATTCCGCAGCAGGAAAGCAGAGTCATGCAAGATACTGACCACTGGTGCATTGAATCTAGGGCCCTGAAAGGGATGGCCTTAACCAGAAATCAGTTCGCAGAATGGGGAGGATGGGTGGGGCGGTAAGGAATCTATCACTAACTAATGTTTCTTACAGATATATCATTACCAAAGGTAAGTAACTTGTTCATCTGAAAGAAACACGTTAGTGATAGATTCCTTACCTTAGAATAGATACCCCAGCAATACCAAACCCGTTGGTGGGTCTGCAAACCAAGATCACACCAGGAAGTCATGGAGAACAGAACGGCCAAAGAAGCCGTCTCTCCAGACTTGACTGTCCAGGTAATAGTGCTTAGTAAAAGTGTGCAACGAGGCCCACGTAGCTGCCTGACAGATGTCTTGTAAGGGACACCACATCCCAATGCCGTAGTGGCAGCCGTCGCCCTGGTGGAATGGGCACGCAGCCCCACCAGAGGCTCCTTTTTGCCAGAGAATAACAGGCTTTAATACACAAGATGACCCATCGGGAGATAGTCGCTTGTGTACGGCCCAACCTTTCTTGGCACCTACGTAGCCAACAAAGAGCTGGTCATCCACCCGGAACTGTTGTGTGCGATTCAGGTAAAATGAGAGCACACATTTTGGGTCCAGACGGTGGAGCCTCTTTTCCTCTCTGGAGGGATGCGGTGGCCGAAAGAAGGTGGGCAAAGTGATGGTCTGCCCGATGTGAATGGCAGTGACAACCTTTGGCAGACAGGATGGACGTAATCTGAGCACAACCTTGTCCGGATGGACAGACAGAAAATGAGGTTTGCAAGATAGAGCCTGGAGCTCACTCACTCTCCTAGCAGAGGTGATGGCAACCAGGAGATCAGTCTTAAAAGTTAACAGACGAGAGGACAGTTGTGAAGAGGCTCAAAGCGAGCGCACATTACATATGTGAGAACCAGGTTCAAGTCTCACTGTGGCATTACGAAGGCAATAGGAGGGAAAAGATGAGCAATGCCTTTGAGGAATCTATTTATAACAGGAGACTTGAAAAGACAGGGCTGACCAGGAAGCCTAAGAAAGTCTGAAATAGCAGAAAGGTAGCCCTTGATAGTGCCCAGAGCAGAAACCTGCTGGTCCAAAGAAAGAAGGAACAAATGGACTTCTGAAAGAAGGGCTGAAAGGGGATCCAGAGCCTTTGCTTGGCACCATGCCACAAATGTGTTCCACCTGCAGGCGTATACCAACTTAGTGGAGGGATGCCTGGCTGCCAGAATGACGTCACAGACTTCAGGAGGCAAGTCGAAAGGAATCAACTGCCACTGCTCAGTCTCCACGCAAGGAGGTGGAGACTGGACAGGTTCGGATGGAGGACCATCCCCTGCTGTTGCGACAGAAGATTCTCCCGAAGAGGCTGTCAATCGGGGTATCGATGGTCATACTGAGTAGCTCAGGATACCAAACTCTTCGAGCCCAGTCCGGTGCAACAAGAATTACTTGGGCCCGGTCGCGCCTGATTTTCTTCAGCACTCTGGGCAGAAGTGATATAGGCAGAAAGGCATACAACAGACTGCAACTCCACTCGCGACGAAAAGCGTCGCCTAGCGAGTGCCGCCTTGGAAATTCCAACACGCAGAACTGCTGACATTGTGCGTTCTCTTCGGTGGTGAATAGATCTAACCAAGGCTCTCCCCACTGTTGAGAGAGACCTTGCACCACATCCGAGTGAAGACGCCATTCGTGATCCATCATGCACCTGCAGCTGAGTTTGTCCGCCCTCGCGTCAGTGAACCTGACAGGTGTTGAACCACCAGGGAAATGCCCTGATGTTCCAGCTATGTCCAGAGGGGCTGGGCCTCCTGACATAGGGTCCACGACCCCACCCCACCCTTTTTGTTGCAGTACCACATGGCAGTAGTATTGTCTGTGAACACCTGCACTACTCTGCTCTTGACAGAGGGAAGGAATGCCTTCAGTGCAAGTCGGACCTCCCTGAGCTCTAGAATGTTGACATGGAGCCTGGACTCTGCCGGAGACCAAATGCCACTGATCTCCGCCTATCCCATGTGGCGACCCCATCCCTGGAGGGACGCATCCGTCACCACTGTGTGCTCTGGTTGGGGACGGGAGAGGGATCTGCCATTGACCCAGTGCTGGTTCGGGAGCCACCACTTCAACTGTTGTGCAGTGCTCTCCAAGATCTGGACGTAATCGGACAGGTTCCCCTGATGCTGCGCCCACTGGAACTTAAGGTCCCACTGCAGAGTCTGCATATGCCATCTGGCATGATCGACCAGCAGGATGCAGGAGGCCATGAGGCCGAGCAGCCTCAGAGTCATCCTGACCGAAACCCAGGATAGAGGCTTTAAGATCGGAATCAGAGCATGAATATCCTGGACTCGCCGTTCGGGAGGATAGACCCGAAAGTGCGTTGTATCCTGAACCACTCCGCTAAAGAGGAGCTTCTGAGAGGGAATCAGGTGCAACTTCGGCACATTGATGGAGAACCCCAGCAAATGCAGGAGGTCGGCTGTAGTCTGGAGGTGGGAGTCGACTGTCCTGGGCGAACCCGCCTTCAACAGCCAGTCAGTGAGATAGGGGCAGACTGGAACCCCTGATCTGCGCAGGTGAGCTGTGACCACCATCATCACTTTCATGAACACCCGAGGAGTGCTGGTAAGCCCAAAGGGGAGCAGAGTAAACTGAAAGTGCTCGTGGCCTACCGTAAACCACAGGTAACGCCGGTGGGCTGGCAATACAGGAATGTGGAAATATGTGTCCTGCAGGTCCAACGCTACCATCCAGTCTCCAGGGTCGAGAGCAGACAAGACCTGAGCCAGAATTAACATCTTGAATTTCTCCTTCCGGAGGAAGCGATTGAAGTCCCTGAGGTCCAAGATAGGACGCAGGCCCTTGTCCTCTTGGGCACCAGAAAGTAGTGGGAATAACAACCACATCCTACTTCTGGTGCAGGAACGTGTTTGATGGCCCCCTTGGCCAAGAGGGCAGCGACTTTCTGTTGAAGAAGTGCCAAGTGATCCTCCGACATGCGGTGGTACTGGGTTGGCATTGCTGGAGCGGTAGTCTCAAAGGGGAGGGCGTAGCCCCTTCGGACTATTTATAAAACCCACCTGTCCGAAAAATTGGTGCACCAGTGGGGGAGGTGATAGCTAATCCTGCCGCCCACTGGCATGTGATAGGCCTGAAAAACCAGACTAGGAAGGTTTGGAGGCAGTGGTGGCTGGGGTGGAGGTAGACTGACCCGCCCGCTGGCCCCCTGACCCGGCTCGGCGGGTCCCACATCCGTGCTGAGACTGTTGCTGCGCAGGCCTGTGGCTCTGAAATGAACGTGTCGGGCGCCCCTTCCGTGGGCACGAAAGATGCGAAAAGCAGAAGGCGGAGTAGGGCTTGTGGCCGAAAGGCTTAAGGACTTGGCCGTAACCCGCGATTCCTTAAAGAGCTCCAACGCACTATCTGCTTTGTCCCCGAAAAGGCGATAGCCATCAAAGGGCATATCCATCAAACTGTTTTGGACATCCCCAGAAAAAACAGTTGTCCTCAGCCTGGTGTGGTGACGGAGTGCCACCGTTGTGGAAATCGCTATGCCCAGCGAGTCGGCGGTGTCAAGGCCACAATGAATAGTGAACTTGGCTGCATCCCTCCCTACAGCAATAGCTTGAGAGAACACTGTCGGTGCCTCCTCCGGACATTGCGGCAGTACGCGCACCACCATATCCCACACAGAGTGGTAATAACGGCCCAAGATGCATGCAGTGTTCACAGACAGCAGTCCTAAACTGGCTGAAGCAAAAATCTTCGCACCAAAATGCTCCAGTTTCTTGGATTCCCTGTCCAGTGGTGCGGTAGGGAATATGCTCGGGGGCACAGAGGCTTGGACAAACAAGCTCTCAGGGGTGGGGTGTTGGGAAAGGAAAAGGGGGCCGCCCAGGGCCGGGTGATGGCGTCGGGCCACATTCCTATCCACAGAAGCCCCTGTGTTGGGCCTGGACCAGATGCCCAAAAGAACGTCCGAAAGTGCATTGTTAAAAGGCAGCAGTGGCTCAGAGGTAGCTGCCGGCTGAAGCACTTCTGTCAGGAGGTTAGTCCTGAAGGCCACTGTAGGGAGCTCGAGGTGGAGGGCCTCAGCCGCCCTACACAACACCACTGCGTAACTTTCACCCTCCTCCGTAGCCACAGTAGGTGGAGACAGCATTCCAAGGTCAGGAGAGGTAACAAGACCACTGGCATCCCCCAACTCCTCTGCCTAGTCCGGGTCAAACTCACATTGTGCTGTGAGGGGATCCTCAGACCCCTCCCAGTTCTCCCCTTCCTCGGAAGGCTGATAAACAGGCCAAGAATAAGGAGGATGGACATAGGGATAGAAATCCCCAATTGGTGACGGAATTGGAATCGAGCGACGCCGGTCGGGTGCCGTATCCACTACGGGGCTGAAACCGGGGGCGACGTCATCCGGTGAGCTGGGCAACATCGGAGGTGTGGTCGACGTCGGTGTAGGCGTCAGGTCAACTAGCGTAGACCCGGATCCATGGGGGTCCTGCGTGCCAGTGCCGGAGCCGTCGGCAGTAAAGGGCTAGAACCCCCAGTCTGGCCCGTGGGGCCCGAAGGCACACCGGTGGGGCCCGAAGGCCCAAAGAGGCGAGCCATGGCTGATAGAAATTCCTGCAGCTGGGCCGGAGTCGCCGACTCACCCGGGAAGGGTGGGTAGGCGGGCGGCGACTGCGTAGGCTCTGCCGGAGCCGAGGCGGAGGCACCATCCGCATCCTCATCTGCGTCACAGGAGGGGAAGGCAGAGAGCGATGGCCCTTCTTCGACTTCTTGGAATGCTTCATTTTACCTAACCCAGAGTGCAAAGCCTTCGATCCAGATGAACGGTGGTGGCGGCTCCGCGCCAGTCCCTCGACCTCCCACTGGACCGCCTGCCGGACTTCTAGCAATTTTTGGGACCGCTCCCGCAAAGTCTTCGGCGCCATGGCCCTGCAGTAGGAGCACAACTTGGGGTCGTGGTCGCGATTCAGGCAGTAAAGACACACGCAGTGCGCGTCCATCACTGACATCATGCAATGTCAGTCCCCGCAGGTCTTGAAGCCGGGCATCCCTACTGCACCAGGAGTCGATTGACTGAAAAAATAGAGACAAAAAGCCTAAAAAAAAACTCAGTCAAAAAGTGACTGGGGGTACCGCTCTCTCCGGATCTGCGCTTGCTGGCGCTTAAAAGAAAGAACTAACATCAGCACGCGAGGGCGGCATCTAAGTAGCTGCCGTGACGTCATCTGGGCAACCACGACGCCACCTTCTGACACGCAGGGGTACTGCTGACGAAAACTTTCCGGATCCAGTCTGACTCCTGGGGGTAATTCTAAGGTAAGGAATGTATCACTAATGTGTTTCTTTCAGATAGGTTGGTTAACTTTTTAGACTACGACCCAGCCGATGCACCAGGTGGAGGAAGGAAAGGATACTCAACTGACCGGTGTCAAAACTTGGAGGACTTCTTGTAAATCAACCAAGAGAACTTATTGTCAATATCTCTTCCAAAGATATTCTGGATGCAATCTTGGAGATTCTGCAGAAAGGTCTATCTTGCGTACCAAGATGAAATACGAATTTGCTTGAAACAAAATTTATTTACATACATTTCTTCATAAACTATGATGGAAAGCCTTTTTTGGAATCAAGCCTGAACGTCAACCACAGTAGCATCAAGTTTTCAAATCCCACAATAGGTCCAAACCTCCATTTACCAATAAAAATCACATGAAGAAGCATCTAGTTAGAATTTAGAAAACCCTGTTTTTGAAAATAAAAGAGTTAACAAAGGTAGCACATGAAAAAAGCAATACATTCATGGTCTCTCTTGAACGCTGCATGTAGAAGCTGAGAGCTCTCTCTGGGTCTGGATGGTGAAGCCTCTCTTCCTCTTCAAAGGGATAATGCAGAGAGAAAAACACAGGTAATTGTCTGACTCAGTGAAAGGGCAATACAACTTTCTGCAGAAATCTTCCACACCAATTTGTCAGGAAAGGCAGTGGTGTTCAGGGATGCACTGAAAGTACCTGCCGTTAAGGCAGCACACAGAAGCAACTGTGATATGAAACCCCTGTATGTTGGTGAGTAGTCTCTAGGAGTAGCTTTACGTACGCTCGAAAGACCTGCCCATTCAAAATGACAGGCAAGACTTGATCTCCCCCCTGAAGCTACTCCTCTGGTGGCTGTTCTTGTAGGGGTTCTTCATCTTGATGCCTAGGTTAGTGAATCCTCCCAGGCACTACTACGGAAAACTAAAAGGTGTTGCGATCAACACTGTTGTGGTAATGCTAGGATCTCATCTAATATAATAATGGCGAGATGGGTGGGATGGATTGGTAACTGCCCTAAACAAATTGATGGAGGCTGCATTATTGTTAACTTTAATAAATGCAATATAGCTGACAGGCTTTCTTGGGATGCCTCTGAGCTGATGAAGGGAGGCATTAGAGCCCTGCCTTTGGGTTTTTCTATTCCCTTGTAAGGCGTTTGGATAGGAATGTTAATTCTGGTACTGGGCCAGATTGGAACAGGGCTTATCAGACTCCTTCTTTACCTGAAATAGGTTGCCCGATCCCCGTATAAATTGGCCTCTTTGGCGCACAGACACAGACCCTCAATTTCAAACTCCAAGGCCAGGTAACATAAGTCGAGATTTAGTTTTAACAAATAGATTCCTCCCTCTGTCTCACCTTGATATGAATGACTGACTAGAGGCCCCATTGGTTTGTTCTCCTGGTCCATGCTTAATTGAACAGGATCTAGAAGCCACACTTTTCAAAATTGTAAAATTGATAGCTGGAATATCGCTGGTATTAGATCTAAAAGGGAGGACATACAGTGGTTGTCTTTCATAAAACAATATGATATAATTGCTTTGCAGGAAACGTGGGATAGGGCGAATAATTTCTGGCTGGACGGTTTTGAATGTTACTGTTTACCTGCACGTCCAGCCACGGCTGGTAGAGCCAAGGGGGGGGGGGGGGGGGCTAGCGCTCTTTTTTTCATTAAAGTTAAAAGGGACAACAAGGATGTTGGAGATGGGATCTCATAATTGTCTGATAGCAGAATTATCCACCCTTAATTACCCAAAAATGTTTTTGTTAATTTTTCTAATTCCGGTAATGTGATGTGGTGAACCAACATTTATTACATCTGGGAAGTTTTTTTGAAAATTATAGGTCAAAGCAAGCCACCTTGTTTTATAATATTGTTATGGGCGATTTTAATATTCATTTGTGTGAAAGGGATTGTTGTATAGATGACCATCTGGGACCTGCACACTCAGTGATGCCTCATTTTGAGCACTTGCAACAGGGGGAGGATTTGGAGGACCTCCTGGCCGGGGCTAACCTCTTTGAACCTGGATTTACTGCCCGAATTGACAGGGTTCCTACATTTAAAGCTAAGAATAGGGACACCATGCTAAGGATAGGGACACCATTATTGACTATGTTTTGTTATCACCATCTTTACTAGCTAAGGTAGTGTCTTACAATGCTAGTTTGTCTCCCTTTAGCGATCATAATCCTGTTATCTTGGTGGTTGACAAAGAGTGTGGCCTGATAGGAACAGCAGGAAAGGTGGGAGTTAGCTCTGTAGTACCAAGTGACCAAGGGAGGAGGTTGATATGGTCTAAAGTTATTCCTGAATCTTTCTACGCTGACCTCTATGAAAAGGCAAAAGATAATTTTGCAAAATATGTCAACCATACTTCATCAAAGGCGGATATTGTTAGAACCTTTGAAGGTATCTGTGGGCAGATAGCTTCTGATCTGACTGTTAAATCTAAACCAAGACGTCAGCTGGGTGAAAGGTGTTTTGACAGTAATTGTTCACGGGCCCACCGAGAGCTACTCCAAGCTTTGAAAAAAACTCCAAGAGATAGGGATCGCATAGTAAGTTTAAGGAAATCATATAAGCTGGCGATTCACTCACGTAAACAGGAGATTAAAGAAGAAGCTTGGAATGCACTTTCCTCAGTAGAAATGTTAAAGGATAGTGTGAGATTCTGGGCCATTGTGAACGCACCTTTTTTTCGGGTGTAGAGAATGACCCCATGGAGAGCAATATCACAGTGGCTCACGCATTTGGAGGCAATTTATGGGCTCAATGTGGATGGTGATCCACCTCTGAGTTTGGTAACCTGCCGACACTCGCTCCCACTGTTATTTGAGGAGGCGGATGTAGAAAGGGTAATCATAGAGGCATCTAATAATAAAGCACCTGGCCCCGATTGTGTGCTGGCGGATCTCTATAAATGTGATCCCAAATTTTGCGCAAGGATATTAACCAATGTCTATAATGCCTCGGGTACCCAGGGTTTTCCTGCATTATGGGCCCTATCAACAATCATCCCAGTTTTTAAAAAGGGCCAGAGAGGGGATCCTCTGTGTTATAGACCCATATCCTTAATTTACTCTGCCGTTAAAATACTGGGCAAAGTTGTTCTGGCCAAAATCATGGACTGGGTGATTGAAAATTAGGTCCTTTCTAACCTCCAATATGGATATAGACAGGATAGAAGTACTCTGGATCAGTGTCTGAATCTACATCTTTTAATAAGCAAACATACGATAGCTAAAGAAGGTTCTTTATACGTGGGTTTTATGGACCTTTCTTCAGCGTTCGATCTGGTTAACAGGTCGAAGCTGTGGACTATTTTGCTAAATATGGGCATGGATCCTTCTTTAGTTCATTTTTTGGCTGACCTGCATCGGGATATTTCTGCAACAGTAAGGGTTACGCAGGATGGCAAATGTACAAGGCAGTTTAAGTTAGGGAGGGGCGTCCGACAGGGATGTATTTTAGCCCCAATTCTTTTTACCACTATATCAATGCCGTAGAAAAATCTTTGGCGGAGGCTTGTTTGGATACTCCGCGTGTATGAGAACTGATTATCCCGGTCCTCCTATACGCGGATGATGCAGTACTATTAGCTCGTACTGCTGTAGGCCTTCAGCGGCTTTTGAATGCCTTTAGTGATTTTATGAAATCTTTGGAGCTGACAGTTCATATCAAGAAATCCCATATTATGATAGCTGGTAAAAGAAATAGGAAAATTAAATCGTTTTATTGTAATGGAGCTGAGGTCTCTAGGGTTCCCTCTTTTACTTATTTGGGTGTGCTATTTGACGAAAGAGGTTCCTGGGCCCCCAACAGAAGGCAAAAAAGAATGCCGTAGTCAGGTCAACGACAGCCCTCCTAGGGTTCGCTCAACGACTGGGTGCTAGACCCTTTGAAGCCATGCTTGGAATTTATCGATCCAAATGTTGGGCTATTGCCTCGTATGGTTCAATGATTTGGGGCTATAAACAGAAGGAAGAGATACAAAAGATGGAAAATAGATTTTTAAGAACCATTTTGTCTGTCCCTCAATCTACTCCTACTTTTGCCATCCACCAGGAACTTGGAATGGGGTATGTATCTGATTTAACGAGAATTGCCCCGCTGGTTTGTTGGCTCAAAATCTGGCTTAATCCAGACTTAACCCTGAATCATTGTATCCTGCTGGATTGTGTTTCCCTGGAGAAAGCCAGTAGTATCCTGTGGTTGGCTTATGTTAAGCACATGTTTTTTAAAATAGGCCGTTCTGATCTTTTTGACCGCCCGGAAGGCATCAGAAAGGATGACGTGAAATGGACCAAAGCACAACTATTGAATACTTTTATGTTGGAACATGAGAAGCAGGAGCTACAGAAACCTCTTGTTAGGGCCCATTATCTGATAATATCATCTCCATCAATTGAGCCCTACTTGAGAATAGTGACCAAGCCCTTCCATCGGTTGCTCCTGACCAGATTCCGTTTTAACTTTATTCATTTCTCCCTGGGTACTATCTAGGGCTGGTCTAAACCTGAGAATCTAGATCCATGTCAGTGTGACAATTTTTCTTCAGAAGACACACTACATTTTATGATGTTTTGCGGCTTTTATGCAGAAATACGAAGGAGGTTTCTAGTCCCTCTTTTGAGGGGCAAGGTTTTCCTACAGGTCAAGCCAGCTTTTCTTTATTTACAAATGCTTAGCAACACCTGGGATATTTTTAACATCGCTAGCTTTCTGGTTGCAGCTGTACGACTTAAAAAAAAAGAGACTTTCTCTGATAAATCCTGTTTGAAATCATTTATTTTTCCACAGATTGAATTTGATATGTACTTGACTGTTTTTAACTTTAATGAAATATTTACTAACGCCCATTATGTTTTATATATTTGATATGATTGTGCTAATTTTTAAATGTGTATTGTACTTTTTGTGATTTTAAATAATCGAATAAAAGTGGTTTTTGACTGACTGACTGACAGGCAAAGTTAAGGTCCCATTGGTTCTTAATGTAAGACATTGATGAGAATATGTGTCAGTCCCTAGAGAAATCCCATCACAACTGGTGACTTGAATAACAAGATTGATGGAGCAAACACAAAAAGGATGAAAGGGTGGACATATAACCGTAAATTATGCCCACTACAAAGGCTTGCTGGGCCAAAGATAGGACAAGAAAAAAAACACAAGATAACTTGGCCTCTACAGTATTGAGCTGACGGGCCCCACATCTAGCCGCAAGAGTCCCATCTACTACTTTAGCAGGTAAGTCCAAACATCTCAGTTGCTGCTGCTCGGTCTGTATACATGGACGTGTATCTTGTACAGAATCAGGTTCAAGACCTTCCCATGTGGTTGAGACAGGAGGCTCTCCTGAAGTAGTAGACTGATTGATGGGTAAATGCTCAGGCTCAACATACTGGGGTCACTGTTCCCAGTAAGGTGTGCGCGGGCGCACGCATCGCACCTCGAGCGTGCAGTTTGCTGTTTGACGAGCACACAGGTGAGTTCAGCAGCAATTGCCTCCCTGCACTTGCTGCATTTCTTTTGTTAAAAGGACGCGGCTACGGGACAGAATGTATGCCTTTGTGAAAGTATTCTTGTTAATCGCAGTGCCCATCATGCGCTGCTATTAACATGATTACTTTCACAAAGGCATACAATCTGTCCTGCAGCCGCGCCCTTTTAACAAATGAAAGGCAGCAAGTTTAAAAGCACGACGTTTGCTTTCAAGGGATTCTGAAAGCACATGCGTGCTTGTAGACTTGCTGCATTTCTTTTGGTAATAGAGCGCAGCAAACAATCTGGCCCGCCCTATTACCAAAAGAAATGCCGCAAGTCTACAAGCACACGTGTGCTTTGAGAATCACAGCTGCTGCAGCTCCAAGAAACACCAGCCACCAGTGCCCCTTGCCGGACCTGCAATGAGCTCTGGGTCGGTGCCCATTGCCAGAGATACTCCTGCTGCTGTCTTGATACTGGATCCCTTTGTGGCTCTGGGCTGCTCTATTCAGAGCCGGCTCTAGGGCTGACTTCTAGGCGCGCCGTGTTTGCAAGTTTGTTATAGTTTTAAAAACACCTGCTACCGCATTCCCTGCATTCAGCAATTTTCATAGAACAATAAAAATGTCTGGATAACTCTGGTGATTAAAGTTCTTCCTGGAGTGAGATCAAGTTTTGTTTAGTGGAAGTTTTGACTAAACCAAAAGGACCACAGTGGGTTAATATGCCTGATGCAAAGTATGTGTACGGTGCAGATCACAAAGTGCATATAAGTAAAGACATCAGTGCTTTTGTCAGAGAGTTCCTTTTGTTATTTGTTTCTTCTGTTCAGTGTACAAGTTAAGATCCTAATATAGAACAGTGAGCTAATAACTGACATCAAGGGCTGCATGCAAACTGCAAGGTATATTATTATTATAGCGTTATGCTTTTACCCCCAGCCTTTTATTATTCTCACCTTGCAAAATAGGTTCATTTCTGTAAAAAATAAAAAATATCAATTCTTATTATTAAATGTAACCCCCAAGTATGGTGTTATGTTTAAAATTCTGAGTGTGTGCTTCTCCAGACCAAGCACTCTTAAACTAAACGGTCTACCAGTATGGATGACGTGACTCCTACACTTTATAGTCCCATGTCATTTGTACAATTTACTGTACACTGGTTTACACACATTTGATTGATTGTCTCTGTGTAATGTGTGTGTGATGTAAAGTGCTCTGACACCCTACACTGATATGAGTGGCCCTATAAACCTAATTAAATGCAGTGAGTGAGTGGTTATGGAGACCTGATGGGCACTGTTAAAGGGTGGTAGTGACAGAATCCGTGGCGATGGGGGTCGTGGGGGAGGGGGAGGGGGGGTACCAACAAACATTGTCGCACCGGGCGCCACTAGCGCTAAAGCCAGCCCTGGCTCTATTTGCCACTGCCTGAGCCTCTAGCTCCTGGTGGGATAGCTCATGTCTCTGAATTGGGGAGTTATTGAAAAGGCAAACTGTTCTACACCCACCCATCCTTGAACAAAGCCTCTGTTCTGTGCTTGAAAACAACTCCCACTCGATGTTGCTTGAAAAATATCACCAATTTATTATTGTTACTTCTTGCTGGATCTGCACTGTTTTACCTGCTCGTGTTAGCCTGTTAGCCTCCATCCTAGGCCCTGTACTTGCAACATGCACTTCAGTGTTTTTAGGGCACATTAACAGCGATGATGCTAAACTGCAATCAGAAAACTTTGTCAAAGGTAGCACTTAATTTATTGAGGTTTAAAAGATCAAAAGAGCTCTAACATTTAAAACAAAATATGTCTCTCTTTAAAGAAATATAACTTTAAGGGGTGTATCCATTTGGATTATATTCATTCTAGCCTCACAGTAAGATGTGCCATGTATCTTTATACCATAATTTTAGAGTAAAACTGGCCTCGTGTTCAGGGAGTCCAAAATGTGCTTAGTCTCTTTTGGAATGACAGAAATTTTTGCCAGTCACATGGACTGAGATTTGTTCCCTCCATGTAAAATGCCACAGTGTGCTTTGGTAAAAATTGAAAGATAATCTAAATGTTGAGTAAAACCCAGCTGGAAAACCATCAACATTTGGAGTTATGTTGTTAGCCACTAGGCTAACTTCATGCATACTGGTTATGATGAACAGGTGAAGTGATTATGGATCCTTTGGACCGTGTAATACCATTTATGCTGAATTAAGGTAGCACTACCCTAATAATATATTTATTTCACCTGTTCATGAACAGGTGAAATGTTTATGGATCCTTTGGACCGTGTAATACGATTTATGCTGAATTAAGGTAGCACTACCTTAATAATGGTGGTATGGATGACATTACTCTGTACATGTATACAGAAGTGGGGCAAGGTCGATTTGGAAAGTATGTTTTGCCTTGATGATTATGCAGGGAGGTGATCTTGATAAGTATTTGAATTCATTGCTCATCTATGGCGAGAGTATAACAGATAGCATATTTGGAGCTTCAGGCGCAAGTTTAAATATGCTAAAGTAACAAGCGCATAATGGACTGTCGGATTAGGACAAGTATGAGGACCGTATAATTATATTATATCACTATATAGGGTACTATGTATGGACTGGGACTTAATTTATACACAAACTGTCTCTTAACAAGAAGGACGATAAAGCATACAAGTAATGAAAACATGCCTAAGCCAGATTACATATATTGACTTAATCGTATAAAGATGGTGACCATATGCATGAGGAACGAGAGGAGTCAGTCTGCACTCTTGATACCTATCAATCAATCAATCACTGCATTTTTAAAGCGCGCTACATGCCCGTGAGGGTCTCAAGGCGCGGGGGGGGGGCTACTGATCGAAGAGCCAGGTCTTGAGGAGTTTTCTGAAGGCCAGCAGGTCCTGAGTCTGTCGTAGACTGGTGGGGAGAGCGTTCCAGGTCTTGGCGGCAAGGCAGGAGAAGGATCTACCGCCTGCGGTGGTTTTCCGGATACAAGGAACTATGGCGAGGGCAAGGTAGGCTGAGCGGAGGTTTCGGGTGGGGGTGTGGAAGCTGAGTCGGTTGTTGAGGTATGTGGGTCTGGTGTTGGGCCTTGTGTGCGTGGATGAGGAGCTTGAAGGTGATCCTCTTGTTGACGGGGAACCAGTGCAGGCCTCTCAGGTGGGGTGTGATGTGGCTGCGTCGGGGGAGGTCGAGGATCAGTCGTGCCCAGGCGTTCTGGAATAGTTGAAGTCGTCTCAGGAGCTTGGTTTTTGTTCCTGAGTAGAAGGTGTTCCCGTAGTCGAGTTTGCAGGTGATGAGGGCCTGGGTGACAGTTTTTCTCGTGTCAGGGGGATCCATTTGAAGATCCTGCGGAGCATGCGGAGGGTGTTGAAGCAGGCGCGGAGACGGCATTGACTTGCCTGGTCATGGAGAGGATGGAGTCGAGGATGACCCCCAGGTTGCGTGCGTGGTCTGTGGGTTCCAGGGCTGTGCCTAGCAATGTGGGCCACCAAGAGTCATCCCAGGCTGAAGGGGTGGGTCCGAGAATGAGGACATCCGTCTTGTCAGCTTCAGTCTGCTGTCCTTCATCCAGTCGGGTATGGCCTTCATTCCTCTGTGGAGGTTGGCTTTGGCGGTGTGGGGGTCTTCGGGGAGGGATATGATCAGCTGGGTGTCATCGGCGTAGCAGAAGATGTTGAGGTTATGTTGTCGTGCGACGTGGGCGAGCGGTGCCATCTAGATATTGAACAGCGTCGGGCTGAGGGAGGATCCCTGAGGGACGCCGCAGATGATCTCCGTGGATTTCGAGCGGAAGGGTGGGAGGCGGACGCTCTGGGTTCTGCCGGAGAGAAAGGATGTGGTCCTGGCTAGGGCCTTCTCTTGAATTCCGGCACCATGGAGGCGTGCTGATAGGGTGCGGTGGCAGACTGTGTCAAAGGCTGCTGATAGGTCCAGGAGGATGAGGGCGGCTGTTTCTCCTTTGTCCATCAGGATCCTGATGTCGTCAGCGGCAGCGATGAGGGCGGTCTTAGTGCTATGGTTGCTGCGAAAACCAGATTGGGAGGGGTCCAGGATGTTGTTGTCTTCGAGGTAGCGGGTTAGCTGTTTGTTGACAATCTTCTCTGTCACTTTTTTTTTGTTTTGAAAATCTTTATTATGTTAAGATGTCATACACAGCTTGCAGCCACAACCCGGAGGCCGGCAGCGGAATCGGCAGTAGTATTGCTCTCCTCATCTATTATACACAGCCAAGTAGCCGACAACCCGGGGGTCCGGCGGCACCTTTAATAAAGATCATTAATGCCCATTCAGAAATATGTAGGATCCCTATAGCGTACACTGCGCTTATCCTCAGAAGTTGGAGTGAAATCTGCTCCACACCGCTCATGCCTTTAGGGCCACCCAGCCGCTGTGTACAGTCCTATGTTCCCTAATAAGATCCTTACTAAAACAAACCCCAAACAACCCCCCTCCTCTATCCCAGTGCCACCCCCTCCCCCTCCCCCTGCCCCACCTCATCTAATGTTCTAATCTATGCTCCGCCATTCGTCCCTGCCCACCTGAGGAGAAACTTAGTGTAGTGGGGGCCTAAACCCGTGGAGAAGTAGCTGGCCTACCATTCGGCTGGGTCACCACTCATATGAGGACTCGGGTTCCTCCTGCTGTGCCACGCCTGGGTGTGTCACCATCAAACCGGGTCCACTGCGCCGCCTCTCGTCCGTTCCCCCCGTCGTTCTTTCTCAGTGCGTCAGAGTTGCGTCTATTACGTCCTGCCTTCGAGGTCAGCGTCGTCTAAGCGCTCCTGTCCCTCAGAGACTTCAACACGCAACGCCTTCTCAGCATCCTTTACTCTGAGATGGTCTCGATAAAGGCTCCAGAAATTCTTTGGGCGACTCGTGGGTGGAAGAAGCTTGCTGTAGCATTCTGTCTGCGTACAGCAATATCGCATGTCATGCTCCCACCTCTTCGTGGTCGGCAGTGGGCCTCTCATCCAGCACATAGCAACAACTCATCTAGCCATCAGCATGCCCATATCAGTTAGTCGCCTTACCGCAACAGGTAGGCCCCTGGAGTGGCCCCTGGAGTGCTAGGGCGGGGTCGGGTGTCGGCTGTCGGCTCTATTTCTAGGATCGAGCTCATTTCAGTGAATATCCTGGTCCAGAATTTTCGGATTCCCGGGCACTGCCACAACAGGTGTATGAAGTCCGCGATCGGTGCGTGGCATCGTTCGCATTCAGCCGACTGTCGAAGGCCATATCTATGCAACCTCTCCGGAGTGTAATACACTCGTTGAAGGAATTTAAAAATGGATCAATCTATGTCTGCCATTTAATGATAATTTCCTGGAATTCTTACAGTAGTATGTCCACATGCCGTCGTCTATTGTAATGTGTAGATCTCTCTGCCAGGCTATCCTAGCCTTCGAGTGATGCTGCTCCCCACACTTTCTATTCATTCTATATAGGTTTGGGGCTAATTTATAGGGGGAGGAAGATTTAATAACATAAGTAAGTTCCAGCACCTCCGGCGGTTCCGCCAGGTCCGGACCCAAGAGGTCCATTAATGCGCTGCGAATCCTATGATATTGAAATCGAAGTATTAGTGGGGCCTCGGCAGGAATCAACGCAGCCTGCTCCCATGTTTTCACTTTGCCGTTCAAGAACAAGTCTCCCGCCGTGATGATACCCACTTTACGCAACGCTTGAATCACTCCCTTTTCCGCTGTAGGGGACAGCCATAATGTCCATTCGTTGGGCATTAGAGGGGAGTACAATAATACACTGTTCTGCGCATGCAGCAGCGCATTCCAGGCGTGGTTAGTGAACTTGATTGAGTCCAATTAACCAATTCTGCGGTCAGTCGGCTGAAATACCGTGGCAGGAAGCGGAAGCAGATCTGCGAAAAGTCGTTCCAGCCGTACATGCGGTATTGTCGCTTTACCGTGAATCCACGTGTGCATGTGTGCCGCTTGTGCCACTCTGTAGTACCTTTCCATGTCTGGTGCGCTCAGTCCCCCCAACTCGTACGGGAGCATGAGAGTCGTCCATTTTACTCTTGGCTGTTTGCCCCCCCCAAGCGGATTTAATCAGTAGCTGCATCAGGTTTTTAAAAAAAGACTTCGACAGCACGATCGATATGTTGTTAAAGAGAAATAAGAATCTGGGTAGTACCACCATTTTCATGATTGCTATACGTCCCATTAAGGACAGCGGAAGTTTGCTCCACGTCTCTACGTCGTCTTCCAACTTACTATACGCAACACCATAGTTTTCGCGTATTAGAATTTCCGGGTCAGTATGAAGCATGACCCCTAAATACCTGATCGGTTCCGTCGTCCATTGCAACGGGTATTCCATGTCAAAGTATGTAGTCTTCGGGGTCAATGGAAAGGCCACCGATTTCGACCAGTTTATCCTGAGGCCGGAAAGTGCACCATAACGTACCACCTCCCGCAGTACCGAAGAGAGATTCGTCTCAGGGTCGCGAACATACAGCAAAGTGTCATCCGCGTAAGTTGATATGACAATTTTGTACATAGGGAAGTTTACCCCTTCATTACTATGATACTCCCTGAGTGCACATGCCAGCGGCTCAGCCACTAGCGCATAGAGTAGTGGCGAAAGTGGGCACCCTGTCTAGTGCCCCTGCCAATCCCGAAGGAGTCCGATACACGATCACCCATGCGGATCCTGGCTGTAGGGTGGTAATATAGCGCCCCTACCATTTGTAAAAACGGCTCGCCCAGTCCCAGTCGTCTCAGTACGCGGAGCATAAAGGGCCACTCCACAGAATCGAAAGCTTTTTCCATGTCAAGGAAGACAGCCATGGCCTTGGTGTCCTGCCTGACATGTTGCATAGTTCCTAATATGGTTCTAATATTATAGGTGAGATTCCTGTTAGGAATGAATCCCGCCTGCTCCGGGGCCACCAACTCCGAGGCCAATAACGCCAGACGTGTCACCAGAACCTTGGCGTACAGCTTGGCGTCGACATTTAGAAGGGATAGTGGCCTATAGGAGCCACTTATATTCGGGGGTTTGCCCGGCTTAAGAATAGTCACAATCAGCGCTTCCCTCATAGATCGAGGCATGCTGCCCTCAACGCAGATGTCATCAAATAGTGCGGATAAATGTGGAAGTAGCTGGTCTTTAAACGCTTTATAAAAGCCCACTGTGAGCCCATCTGCCCCCGGGGCGCTGTCCGAGCACATACTCCCCAGCGCTTCCGCTATCTCGTCCTTGTGTATGGGCTGCATCAAGAATTCCCGGTCAGCATTCGTTAAGAAAGGCAACTGTATATGACCCAGGTAGTCGTCTATGGCCTCCTCATTATTCTCAGCCCTAGAAGTGTAAAGTCCTGAATAATAGTTCCTGAACTCATCTACAATCTCAGCTTCCTCTGTGAGGAGTAGATCAGCTGATGTCTCCAACTCTGATATCACCTGAGGACGTCTGGTATTTTTCATTATCCTGGCTAGGAGGGAGCCCGGGCACTCTCCTTCACCGTACGTCCGGGCCGTCGCATACTTCCCCATATGCTGAACTTCTCTATCTGCTTCCTCATTATATTCTACTATGAGATTCTTGATTTCCTCCATCACGTCAGTACCTGAGCCCTCCAGCTGGCTCTTCTCTAACTCAGCTAGTCGCGTCTCCAAGTGTAGCAACCTTTGGCGTATAGACTTGAGTACACTCGAATGCTTTGCCATAGCTATGTCTCGGATGTACACTTTAAACGCTTCCCATACTGTTTGGAAGCTATCAACCGACCCTACGTTAGTTTCGAAGAACTTCTCGATCTCTTCCGCCAGTTCACCCCGAAAGTGTTCATTTAGTAGGTAGTACGGGGGGAAACGCCACGTGAATGGCGGAATCCTCTTCACTGGCATCTCTAGTACCAAAAGAAGCGGCGAGTGGTCAGAGAGTGTGCGCGTCAGCACAGGACAGGACTGTATGCATCTCTTAACCGAGGATGACGCCAACCAGTAGTCAATTCTGGTGTGTATGTCGTGGTATGCAGAGTAATGAGTGAACCCCCTCTCGTTGTGTGCCTACTTCTCCACACGTCCACAAGGTCCAGTGTGATGAGTTCAGAGTGTATTTTCGATGCCGCTGCAGTGGGTCTACATGGAGGGCCTGAGGACCTGTCAAGCTCTGGGTCTAACAACAAGTTTAAGTCTCCCCCCCATAGCAATTGCGTAGTGGAATATGCACGACAGTGCTGAGCCAGGACATCATGAAAATCCGGGGAGTCGTAGTTAGGGCCGTAAACATTAACCAGTATTAATTTGTGCCCCTTCCCCATACATCTAGAGATTAGGAATCGACCTTCCGGGTCCGCCCTCAGCAAGGACAGTGTCAATGTTGATTTTGGATTTACCCATGTCAAAACCCCCCTAGAATGGGTCGTGAACCCTGCAGCAGTGAAGTTGCCCACCAGCCCCCTGCCAAGAAACATTCTACTCGTGAGCAGGAGGTACGTTTCCTGTATTAGTGCCAGGTCAACATTATGGCGCTGTAGGTAATTCAGGACTTTTCTGAGTTTACGATGATCGTTCAGCCCCGGTACATTCCATGTCAATGCTCTGAGCGTTCCCGTCTCCCCTCCCTCCGTTACATCGTTTGTACTAGCCATCGCAGCAGTAGGACAGTTCGGTAAAAGGCAGTTGCACTCTCAGAGGCTAGTGTAGGCAGTACGAACAGACAGAACAAACAAAATTGTACCCAAATTCTCCCCAATCTCTCCACCCCCTTCCCACAGCAGACCCCCCCCAACTTGGCCGTGCAGATTCCCCTCTAACCCGCCCCACCCCAGAACCATCTCCCTCAACTTAGTAACTAGAACTTCAGTAGTGCATTGCACTCGGGGACCAAGGTCGCCTAACAGCCAGTTACCTCCAATGTTCTCCAAGCACTATGTCAGGCTCCCACCCCTCCTTCTGCCATGCACAAACGTAAATGTAAACAGAGCTGCATATCAGTACCTCAGTCTATTCAGTGAACTCCGCAACTCCCCCTCCCCCCCGTCGATCCCCCCCACTCCATAATGTCTCTCAGTTCAACATGTGACAACTTGGACCGCTACAGAATACTTGTGTGTGCAGTCAAATATCCAAACTATCACCACCTTCCTCCACTCCCTTCGCTACTTATCTGACAGGCTTCCTCCATCCGAAGAGCAGGCCAAGCCACAGATCATATCCTCCCAGTTGGAGGTCGCAGTCCCTCAGTCGACAATCCAACGCCCCCAGTTCAGGACCGTGTAAAAATCTGGTTTCTCGATCATTCCTGGTCGTCTAGATGGCTAATTTCTCCGTCTGCCGGCATTTCCGCATTATCGTTTCTCTGCTCCCTCGACCATCGCTTCATTGCCTGTTGCAGCTCTTTCGGGTCTGTGAATATATGAGAGTGTCCCTGTCTGTTGACACGTAGTTTGGCTGGGTACAGCATCGCATAATCCAGGCCCATTTCTCTGAGGCGCTTCTAGTGGGGGATGAAGTGTTTGCGTGCCTCTTGCACTTTTGCAGTGAAATCCGGGTATATCGATATTGCCGACCCTTCGTATTGAAGCGTTGTCTTTGTTCTGGCCAGCCTGAGGGCGGTGTCCCTGTCCCGGTAGTTGAGTAACATAGCAATAATCGGGCAGGGAGGCGCTCCCGGTTTCGGGCGAGGGCCCAGGGCCCGATGAGCCCGTTCCACTACAGACATTGTCGAGAACACCCCATCCTCTAAAAGGGTGGTGAGAAGCTTCTCCACGAAAGTTCCATCGTGCCAGTTTGCGTGTTCTCCGGCAGACCCCTTATGCGGAGGTTGCTGCGTCACGAGTGTGCTTCCAAATCCTCCGTCTTGTCGTGGAGTGTTCGCATCAGGTTCTCTATTTTCTTGTGCGCCGTGTCTAACTCTGTCTGCGCCTCTTCAACTTCTGTCATTCTCCTCTCAGCCATATCGTGTTTCTCAGCATGCTTATCCAAGCGCTCGGCCATGCGGTCCATCCTGTACGTCATAGCGTCCATCTTGGCGCCCAGCGCTGATATGCTAGATTGAAGACTTTGTTCCATGGAGCGTAGCATGCTCTTGATATCTGAGCTAGCCGCCTGGTCATCCTCCGGTTGCGTTGTCTCTCTGTGCTCCGCAGGAGGGC
This sequence comes from Lissotriton helveticus, assembly GCF_964261635.1. Taxonomy (NCBI): domain Eukaryota; kingdom Metazoa; phylum Chordata; class Amphibia; order Caudata; family Salamandridae; genus Lissotriton; species Lissotriton helveticus. The sequence continues at coordinate 1,479,807,417 of NC_136057.1, forward strand.
TTTGCAGTTGCAATCTTCTCTGCACGAATGGGAGTTTACTTTGCGTTTTGTCCCCCTTTCCCATCGCAATGGCTGCTCCGCCACACAGCTGCGGGTGACAACGTGGAGTGCCTCCCCAGGGGGTCACGTTTTAGCATCCAGGCTATCCGCCAACCTGAAGCGTAGGGTTGCAGATGTCTTCGTCTGCCTGGGTAGGTCTTCTTCCGCCTGCCCCGGCTTTCCCGATAGTCTTATGCAAATCGACCTACTCAGTGTGATGGGGTCTCTGCTCCACCAGGGTCGTACCGCCGCAGGTTTAATCGGTCGTCCAGCTCCCTCGCCGCACTGTGCTGCCCGCCTTCGCTAACCAGCACAGGCCACCCTTATGCTCTCGCAGAGGGGAGCACGCAGCATGCAGATGAGCGCCCGGTGCGCTCCGCCTCAGGGTCAGCTCCAAGGAGCGGGGATCAGCCCCACATCGATGGACCCGCGGCAGTGACCCAAGACCTTCTCCCTGGGCCCCCCAAACCGCCACTAACTCGCAGTCTCCACTGATGGCTCTCGGGCCGCGGCACCGTAAGTTGCTGTTTGTTTTATGGGGGGGGGACACGCCCCCTGCGCTCCCGTGGGTCTTCCCCTGTGTGCCTGTGGTCGTCAACTGCCGCCCAAGTCCTGGCCCCAAGTCGCTCTGGCCTCAGCTTCACTGGTGCTCCGGGTCGCCTCCTCGCAAAGGAGCACACGCAGCAAGGTATCTACTTTCCACTTACGTGGAACTTCGAGGGCACAGGCAGGGGTATGACGCTCCCTCAGCGCGTCGCGGCGCCTACTCCTCGCCGTCCGGCGGCGTCGGGAAGGACTCGTAAAAGGCTTGGGGGATGTTTCTCACCGGCTTTTGAGCTTCCCCTGCGGGCGTTCAGGCCAAGCGCGCTCTCCTTCGCCGCACGCTGGGGCACGTCGGCCGGCTCAGCGACGCACTGGGGGGGCGCGGCTTCTCGGCCCAGCCGCCCGCGGCTCTGCTCACCTCCGCGGTCGGGCGTCAAACCTCCGCAATTTTGGGATCGCTAGTGTCCCAGCAGCTTTCAGCTTCCAGAGGGGGAGTTGGGGGCCGATATTGTTGCTCTGTGGAAGGATTATTCAGGATATTAGGCAGTGCACGGCGGAGCTCCGGGTATAAGCGGCCATTTTAGCTGCTGGAAAGCTCCGCCCCCCTTCTCTGTCACTTTTGCCGGGAACAGGAGCAGGGAGATGGGCCGGAAGGTCTTGAGGTCCTTGGGGTCCGCCTTGGGCTTCTTCAGATGGGCGTTGATCTCGGCGTGCTTCCAGCTTTCCGGGAAGGTTGCTGTCTCAAAGGAACTGTTGATTGTTTTTCGGAGGTGGGGCGCAATGGTTGTGCTGGCTTTGTTGAAGACGTGGTGAGGGCAGGGGTCAGATGGGGATCCGGAGTGGATGGAGTTCATGATTTTGATGGTGTCTTCGTCGCTGACGTTGGACCAGGCGGTCAGGCGGCTGGTGCGGGTGGTGGTCGCAGGGGTGGTGGACTCGGTGGTGGGTGCGGGGGTGTCGGAGTTGAAGCTGTCGTGGATGTCGGTGATCTTGCAGTGAAAGAAGATGTCCAGGGAGTCGCACAGGTCTTGTGATGGTGGGATGTCGTTGGTGTTGGAGCTGGGGTTGGAGAGTTCTTTCACGATGCTGAAGAGCTCTTTGGTGTTGTGTGCGTTGTTGTCTAAGCGGTCCTTGAAGGCGGCCCTGATGAGTTGGTGGTGTCTGCGGGTGGCGCTCTTGTGGGCTGTGTGGTTGTCAGGAGATCGGTCGTGGAGCCATTTCTTTTCCAGCTTCCGACAGGTGCGCTTGGAGATCCTAGCCTCGATTAATTTAATCTTGGCGCAAGATAAATTGGAAAGGATGTTTTTTATGGGTATTCGTCCTAAAATATATTTGAATAGAAATGACGGTAGGCCATAAAAAAGATACAAATACATTTAGCCCGATTGTGCATACCGGCTTAACCATGTTAAGATGGCGGCCGTGGTATTATGGACAGGCGGAGTGCGTCATCAATTTCGATGCACGGTTTTCCTGAAACCAGGAAGTTGGAAGCAAGCAAGCCGTCGCCTGTACTCGGGAACGGACGGTTGCGTTAATCAGGTAAGAATATATGACTCTCCTGATTGTGGGTTAAGTGGGAAAGTTGAGCTGGAACTAGGGGAGACTCTGATAGTGTTATTCGTATCATTAGGAAAACCGGCGAGTGAAGACCGGAGTTTGGGACAGGCGGCGTTGTAAAGATGTACTGATTGTGACTAAGACGTGGATTTTACGGGTAGGGATATGAACAATTTTGAAGTGTGATACTGCTGAATACTGGTGACATAATTGGATATAAACTAAAACTTGATCGGTTTTGAATTGATTGCTGATATTTAGAGAATAAGTGATATGATTGGCAGACGCTAGATGACTGTTACAAACATTGGATTTACACCACACCAGAACAAAGATATTAGAAGGTAAGAGTCTAAGTATAGCCTGAGGGTAGTGGCACTAACAATAAGAGTTCAATATTTAATATACTGTGCTGACAGGATTATCATATATTTCTATAGATTTGGACGGACAAAGATTATATAAACAACAGAAACTTCAGAGCTATTCAAGGACCCTGGGTGGTGATATACCATCACTGAGGTAGGGGACTACTTGGGAATATTTGAATAACTGGACAAAATGTATACATAATTTGACCTTGCCTTGCCTGTGGGATGTATTAATAAGAGGTTTATTATTTCTATTTGGCACAATAGGAACTCAATATTAGAAGTCTTGAGGTATCTGCGTCTAATGACATGGCTTTACATTGTTTTTTTCACATGGGTTATATAAATATAAGCACACTGTGGTCTCAGTAGGAATATTGACATGATGGTCACGATCACACAATGAATCGCATAAAAAAAGAGTACTTTAAATAATTACTGAATGTAAATAATCAATGTTGTCGTGGACTGATGATATCATAGTGTTACTGAAAGGTGAAAGAAATGATTTCCCATTTGAGTGTAATGTTGTATACATTTATCATGCACGTGTGGCAGATTTGATTAGTGATTCTTGCACAAGGTTGTTTGCAATGTGGGCTCTACAACATATATTAAATAAGCACTTAAGAATATGATTGTAAATGCGCATTTTGTATTATTTCCAGCCCTGAGGAAGCCGGTGGTTTTCCTTCCCACGGCGAAACGCGTTGGCATAAGGGATTGGAGTTGATGAAATTAAAAGAAAAAAGAGCATCAAGAGCCCAACTGACCATTGTTATTTTTATTTATACTTTCTCAATTGTGTTGTGATAATTGGTGTGCTCCAAACATTGTTGAAATACTTGTCAATCCTAGGGTTGTATTTAGGGAAGTAGGGTGTTCTATTCTCTCTTGTTGTTTGGAAGCACCTAAAAGAACTTTATTCAGGACAATACATGAAGTGTAATTACTATATGAGTGCCAGTGTCTCCTGTACACCCAGTATTAGTGAACTAGAACCATTAAGAAGATCTGCACCCTTCTTGATCTTCTTCCGAACTCGGGGCTGGAGAGGTAGTGGCGGAAAGGCATACAGGAGGCCTCAGCCGCACTGCAGACGGAATGAGTTCCTGAGCGATCTTCTTGGTGGACACTCTATTGTGTGGATGGTGCACATTCTTAGTGGCGACAAAAAGATGCAGTCAGGGCATGTATCACTGGGCAAAGATGCCCTGAGTCACCTCCAGATGAAGATGCAAATTGTGGTCTGCCAGGTGCCGCCTCTTGAGGTTGTATGCCTTGGCATTGAGCAGTGCCACCAAATGATTGGCCACTAGCAAGACCACCTGACCGCCCAGAGAAGCCAGTCATGTCCAAAGGCTCAGTGCCTCTTAGCAAAAGGTGCCATGCTTTTTGCAGCATCAAATGGAGTTTTATTTTCTATCAGGAACTGAACTGTCCTCTCCTTGATGAATGGGAGGAGGACCTTTAGAGCCAAATGAACAGCAAGAAGCTGACAATTGCTATGGAGCTTATGCTCCACTGGAAACCAGAGATCAGAAATTACCACTTTTGTTGCCCAAAGTCCTGAAGAGGCCTGAATTGATTATAGGCTGAAACGCGTCGACTGTTTTCTATACAGGCACCACCATAAAATGTTGAACTGAACTAAAAAGACTTGATGAGAGCCTTAAGTAAAAAGGAAGTACAAAGGAGTTTACCTTCCTAGGCTCCGTTAAAATTGGATGTGGTGACCAAGACAAAGGAATAAGGTCTTATAATTAAGTGCCATAAATTTCCTTGTTTGAATAATAGGGCTTTAGAACCACGAAAACGGTTCAGGAGAAAGTTTTGTTGCTCCTTTGTGCTTGTCCTTATGTATGTAGATATTGTAAATATTGTACAAATATACATGTTAAATGTGGTAAATGTGTATATATATATATATATATATGTATGAAAAAAGTTAAAAAGATTCAGAAAAAGAGAAAATTAATTTTCCTTATGAAAAAAGATTTGGTTTACTAAAACAAGTTATGCAAACCACTTTTTGTTTGTTAGATTTATTGAGCTGTCTAGATGGTGACTAGGTGAATGAATAAAAAGTATACTTTGAAATTAATTCAAGGAGTATTTTAAAAGGAATGCAGGAGTGAGCTTCAAACATCCAGACCACATCTTGATTGTCCCAGATTTGCTGCAAAGGGAAGAAAACCACGAGAGCTACTGTATTCGGGATAGCCTCTATAAAGAGAAATCCTCTGTCCTAGTCCTAGGTGGGACTTTTGCTCGCTGAAGGAAAACCCCAAGAATGAAAGGATGGGGAATGTCGGCTGGCGGTGGTCGGAAAGTGACTACTTTAAATCTGCCCTTACCGGCCAGTTTTCGATGAACAATCATCTGTGTACTCCTGACTTGCGAAGGTGCGCACAACCACTACATCATGTTTGTAAACACCAGAGGGGCATAGGTTAGGCTGAAGAGTAGAACGACAAATTGGAACCACCACGAACCAAAGGTACCATCTGTGTGACTACCAGACAGGCACATAAAAGTTTGAATTCTGCAGGGACAAGGACACCCTCAGTCTCCCTAACGCAGGGAAGAAATTAAATGGGCCAGAGTTAGCATCTTGAATGTGTCCTTCCGTATGAAGCAGTACAGGGGTGAAGACCAAAAATTTGTCTGAGCCCTCCATCTTGCTTAGACACCAAAAAATAGTTGGAGTAATAACCCTCACTTTCTTCCACTTTAGGGTTTCGCTCTATGGCCCCTGTGGTTCAAAGCGATTGAACTTACTGCAGAGGGAAGGCAACATGATCAGTTGAATTTAGAGTGAAAACAGAAGGGGTGTGGGGGGGGATGTGAAGAATAGGGCCTAACTCCTCTGAACAATCTGTAGAACCCACTGGTGGAACTGATAGTCCAGCAAGTGTAAGCCTACATAGCTGGCCGCAATGCAGTGGTCTTTACAAATCTCCAGAACAGAGTTGGCTTTATTGCTAAAAAGTCTGGAACCATCAAAAGGAATGTCCGAAGGGATGCCTGAATAAGCTGGAGAAACCAGCTAAGCACATCTAGGCTTCACGTCGGCATACTAGTATGACTGGCGTGCCCTACACAGTCCATTGCATCCAGCACCTGTTCGTCTTGGATTGTTTCACAAGGGCATTTCTGAAATTGTTAGGGATGGCCTGCAAGAGCTCACTTGCCATGTCCAGAAAGGTGTGTGTTTATCTGCCCAGGAGACAAACAGTATTCAGGGAGCAAGCTGGTGGAAGAGAAAACATTTGCCAAAAGCCTCATTGCAAGCCCTCAAGAGTTGGCTGTAAGGTTTAAAAGACTGGGTTTACAGGACCTAGATACTGGTATAGGTCGAGCAAAGCCTAACTGACAGTAACATCAGGGAGTCTGTTAGGGCCTAGGTAGTAAGGGCTCAGCCATAGTGGTCATAGAGTGCAAGATACGTTTTCCTCTCTGCAGACAACAGCCCGAAAAGACTCACTTTCCTCAGTGGGATGTACTAATAGAGATTTGCTCTTTATCAGGAGGAGTTTCTTAGCCACTAGTATTTTGTAAATCTTGGTCTAGTTCAGCATCAGTATAATGAAGCCAAAAGCAAGTTGTCTGCCTCCTCATCATTGTTCTCATTGTGGAGAACATTTTGGATCCCTTGAACCACTATTGACTCTGAGCCGAACAGGCCACCAGCTTTCACAGTACAGGCATGGAGGAAGAGTCTGGACTTCATCCAAGTTTGAAAATGTATCTCATAGCAAAACTTGCATTTTGCATGGGCTGATGTTGGCTATGGTTCAGAATTGGTCATTGGAATCAGATCTTATGCAGGTGCCACAGGAGTTTGGATCAGTGCAGGAGCAGTTAGGACCAGCATCGCTTCCAGGACCGGAGTGGAGGTATTGCCCAGTGTTTACAGGGGGCTAGGAAGAGGCTTAACAGAGTGAGCATGTGCCGGTGAAGGGCCCACAAACAGAACTACAAGTGGCATCCCTGGTGGAGCCAGCATCTCTTTGAAAATTTGTAAGATGACTCTTTAAAGGGCTCATACTGCAATGGGATTGATGAGAGCCCAGAAAACTATTGGTGCGCTGGGATCAGCATCGGAATGGGCTTGGAGTTGGATGATGCCTGCGGAGTCAGATAATTGGAGTGTTGACTGCACCGCTCCTCATTGCATGGAGTAGCGCCACACAGATGAGTCGTGCTTGGCCTTTCTGCACCTATGTTGTGATTTGGAGTCTGACTAAACCAAAGACTTGGAACACAACAAGGACCTAGAGAGAGATCAGCATCCTGACTTGGAATGGGAACAGGTCTTTATTTAGTGTGGTATGCACCCTGCTTTTTTAGTTCTGCAATGTAGAGTTTCACCTCCCATTCCCTTATCGCATTCGGATGGATCAAGCAACATTTGTTGAATGACTTTGAGTCATGACTGACACCTAGACACTACTAGCTAACATTGTTCAGATCTGTGATTGACATCTGCATTCTGCAGTCAGGGCTCAACTAAAACCTGTGTTTTGTGTGTGTAGGTTTGGGGGATTGAAGGAGGTGGGGAAAGTCATTTCCCTAACAGAATATTGCATTTCTGGAACTTTCGGAATTGGTAAAAACAAACAGAAGTTGGGAGCAAAGTCCTGGTTCTAATTCTAAGGGTGCAGAAATGTAGGAACTGGCATCAACACACAGGGGTGGCACTATAAGGCTCGATGTCACCATTCCTGGAGGTGGAGTTATGCCACCCCAGAGTTCTATGGCACTACCGACAGGAACGTGGAAGCAATTGCTTGGAAAAAATACAAACTCAGTCTGTTGCCTGAGGATATTCAAAAGGTGAGGAATCTGCAATTAGAAGTATCCATCAGAAAACCATGATTCAGAAACTGCCTTATAGCAGCAATCTAATACAGGTGAGATTAATTACTTTGGAGGATGAAACATTCCAGCTCAGAAGCCAAGACAGGATGCAGAAATTTACAAGGCATGGCAACTCGGACTCAATTTTGCAACGGAGAAGAAATGTTCCTAAGTCTCCAAACAAATTAACAATTTTCACAGAACACAAAGCTCCGTAATCCGCAAAAGTGTATTGAGACATTGGAATAATTCATAGCATGATGGTGAATTGCCATCTATATTTAAGTATTAAACAATGATCACATATGCCTGAAAGATGAATCTATATATTGATATGGGTGGATATATGCCATTCAGAACATCATAATGAAACATTACAGACATGGATGTACTGATGCTTTACATCTGTGTTATAGTAATGTAATCAAGAGTTCCCTTTTTACACATCCGAAAACTTGAAGGAACTTAAATATTTTGTAACTTCCAATACACTAGCTGTAATATAGGTTGTTAAATGTCACTGTGGGAAGACATAGAGGAAAAACTATGCCTCAAGAGTGTTTCTGAACACAAATGTATGATTTGCAACAGAGATCCAAAATGGAGTTTGGCGCAGCACTTTGTGGAACCAACATTCAGTTATACAGTTTAAATCTAAGGACGCGAAATAGCGAAAAGACTGCCCTATAGCGAATCCAAAAAACATCACTATTACGAAGATTACTTTTCTGGGAACTATGGCCCATGATGGACTTAATGAGGAAGGTGATTGGTCCTGTTTTCTGTAAGACATTTAGTATTTCTATGTAATGGTAGTTATAGACTACATGTACCAGAATTCCACATGTAACACTGTATACACCTTTTATGGGGACTTAACAGGAAAGGAAGCTCAACAGTAAGTTTATAATTAAGGCTCCCTGTTTTCCGTTTTTACGGATTTTTATAAATAAACACAGACAGAAAACAATGCGTTTTCAGTCTGCATTTATTTTTAAAAGTGGATAAATACAGAAAATGGTGTTGCTTTTAAGTGCTCTCCTTGCTATCTTTCATGAACAGCTGAGCAGATGGACAGCATGGAAAATTTAAAAATAGGATGACATTTCTTTAAATAACAGCATGTATCAATATACATTTGTGGTATGATGCTGGTATTTACTAGTGGATGTATTGTTATGTAATATTTGCAGCTTAAATAGCTAAAACGTGGCAGACATATGCACGTCTATCAGTTAAATAAATATGGAAATGTTCAGTTTTACAACTTGATTTATACAAAAAACAAATATGGATAAATACAGATAAAATGGTCAAAAAAATATGGGTAAATCAGACCATGTCAAAAAAATAAATATCATAAAACGGGGAGCCCTATTTATGATCATAATGGCGGCGCGTGTTAACAATGGACATTTTTGACAGTAATCTGATTAACCAAAGGAATGCAGTATGTTTTATGTGTATGAATTAATTAAGCCTTCCCAATTATGTGTTTTATGTTGATTTCATTTAGTTAGTAAATCAATGTAATCTTGCTTGATGTTGCACAATTGTTGAAACATTGCCCTGATAAAGGAAATTAACTCCTGAATTGTGTCATGTTATAAAGTGTTAATACAAGTATAAGGTTTTATTTGAAAACTATTGGATTTCCATAAATTTGCTGAAAGTCAAAGTGAAAGCTGTGGTGGGTCTCCCTAAATCTTCATGGGTAAATAGAATACAATCACTAAGGCATTTACACCAAGGGCCATTTTTCAGGGCAAACCATTAAACTGTAATTATTCCCTCGATCATGGGCTGTGAATATGAGAGGTAAAATTTCAGTGTCTGACATTTGTATGAGTTCTCCTGTAACCACCCAGGGTGCTGTGGAAAGGGGGGACACTACACGTCCATCGTGTAAGAGCCAGCAACTCTCCTAGTGCTATGGGGAAGCGAGCCACAGTACAGTGTATAGTAGATCAGTTTTTGCCCAGCAGCAGTGATACTGCATCTCAAATGGTCATTGCTACCGGACTAACATCTTCTGCACACTTTGAATTTGGTGTGGGTGCGCTAAAAGGTGGACTCTTGGCATGAAGGAAGTGACCCGAATCGGACCACCCGGGTCACTCGTGACCACCTCCCTGCCTTACAGGAAATGAAGAGTCGATCAGACAGTGGAGAATACAAACTAAAGCATTTATAAATATTGCCCTGCAGTGGAGCCAAGTCAGACCAATCTCCTGAGATGACTGCCGAGGGACTGACTCCCTCCAACATAATATCGGGTATTTTACAATTCCAATTGCCCAAGTACACGCCCAGACTGGAAAATTCCAGTCCGTGCAACAGTGAACAAAGTAGGCAAATAAGGATGAGCTGCAGTCTTGGGACCGGGTATACGCTATCTCTGCCCCAAGGTTGCTCAGCCCATGCCCGCCATTCTAGAAGGTTGGAACAGGTCTAACTAGCATCAAAGGTATGTTACAATAGAGAGTACATTCATTAGTGCAGCAAAGCTGGGCCTTGAAGAGATATCAGCGAAGGAGACATCGAGGCAGTTTTCTGCTGAGGCAAGCGATGTGGGGACAGAAGCTCAGCTTCGATCATGGGACAAAATGGCGGCAACTAAAAATGGCACGATTAATGCTAACTTAATACAGAACGAAGTATGAGCAACAAGACAGTTTCATTTTCAATTCTAACAGCCCTCCTTTTAGCATTCATTGCTAATTTTTATTGGTGCTATCAGGTTTTGTCCTTACAATTTTAAAAACAAGGACATTGTCTACTATAGGCAACATTTACTAAGTTACGTGACTACCCACCAGAACCAAATATGTTGTAAGGCTAGGCACACATAATTAATATTCAAAAATGCCCTCATCAATACATATCATATCTTGAATGTCCTGCATCATCATGGCTCTGCTCTGAGAAACATGTTCTGGGGGCTTTAGGCGAGGGGTCAGCATTGGTACACAGCAACCACTACAGGCAGGAAACAAGTGTATGCACAGACAACATGCTAGAGCAGCACCAGCTATGGCAACCAGGAAAATAATAATCTTCCAACCCCAAGATGCGAACAGGCCCCAACACCACCCTATGAGAGACCAAATGCCATTTTCTAGGTGTATGTCAGAGGCAAGCTTATGGAGCTGCTGTATAGCAGCATATATGTTTGGAGCATGGTCCGGTATGTATAAGCAGCAGCTACTTCTGATGACGTGGCAGGCCCCACCCCGATCAGCAAGGATGACAGCTAACACCATCCGATTCTGAAGGGCAACGAGTCTCGTAGCCTGGACCTCTACTGTGATTTTGGTCAAAATCCTTGCAGTGGTATTAATAACTCCCTCCACCACCCTGGTAAGTCGTCCGATGTTTAGACTATTAGCCATAGGTCCCCAGAAGGGTATGATACATTTCATTGTGTCCCTAAACTGCTGTAAGGTGATGTCTGTCTGATCTATGTCATTTGTACTAATCATCCTCCTAAACCCGGACTCATGGACATTTCTACGCTACAAGAGATGGTCTTCAGGGTAATTGGGAGAGGCTATATACACTGGGGTAAAAGGTCAAAAAGAGAACACCTTCCCGACCACCCCTCAGGAAGCCAGACATAACCACGGGATCCGCAAACAAGATAGACATTTGGTTGCGGTATTAGGACGGACTATTTGTTGCTCTCAAATTATAAGTGGTGTTGCATCTGCTCTCCCCCACCTCTATGCTCCCGGACCCCTGAACACAAAAAGGAGCTGCAACATCAACCACTGACAGGGGTATTGGCTTATCTTCAGTAACATTACGAGCCTGAAAGGACTGGTAGTATTCTGATATGTTGAACTGTAGGAAATTATCCAGCTCCACCTAGGACCAATTCCTCTTTCTCACTCCCTTGTATGCATGCATGCAAGGGCTCAAAAACGATCTGCCAAATGGCTATAGGCCTGTGGGACCACCAGGAAGGGCTCTGTGCTGAAAATGTACAGTGCGTGTTAGGATGCAAGAGCTAGTACTTTTTTGCTCTAATGTACCAGCCCAGGAAGACAGATGCACCTTACTGAGCAATGCAAACCACCCTTCACAGCTACTGACATATGACAAAGGCATGGACAACAGATTCTCACTTCTATGAGGCACTGAAGGCAACAACCCACATAACCCAACATTTTCTTTTATCATAGGCAGTGTGCGTTTTGATGTAGAGTCTGAATAAACACATTATCTATGTAGGACTTTCAGTGTCCCTCCTTGTGAGGGGCCAGAGTAACAAAATTATGTTCAGGGGGAACAAGCGTAGTACCAATCAAAGTGCGCAAAGGATATTTCTCCTCAAGGAAATATGTTATCCCGAGTATTATTATGAGAGAGATCAAAACAAATATTATGAACACAGCTCTACTTTTAACAGACCAGGAGGACCAGACAGGCCCATCCCGCCTCTGATGTGGAGCTGCGAAGGGCTGTTCTTTCTCCTGAATGGGGCGGCCAAAGGGGTATCCTTCTTTTAATAGGCAGCCAATGTAGGCTACGCAAATGGGGGAAATGTGGTGGCTGAGTGGCACATTCCTGATGAGCCTAGCTGCCGCATTCTGAATAACCTGTAGTTTCCTGATCAAGTAGGCTGGGAGACCCAAATACAGGCTGTTGGCATAGCTAGCTAAGAGGTGATCAAGGCGTGGACCACGTTTTCCTACAGTCCATTGGTAGGAAATGGAGGAATCTTCAGTTTCCAGAAACATGACGAGGAAATTTGGCATATATAGACCTTGCCTAAGACGGTAGAGTCAAATTTGAACCCCAGATTCCTAGCGGAAGAGACTGGAACAGGAGGAGGATTGAACTCCGCTGGCCACCAGAGACAGGGTCATGGAGGTGAAGGCTGATTAAAAAACAGAACCTCAGTTTTATCAGTATTTAGCTTCAAACAGTTGTCAGTCATCCAAGATGAGATGTTAATCAGACACTGTTTGAAGTTGGTGAATGTTGCCTCAGAGTGATCCCTAAAAGAGAACACAAGCTGAGTATCATCAGCATACGAGACAACCCTTACACCACATTGCTCGACTAGTGAGGCAAGGGGAGCAAGGTAGACATTAAAAAGAGTCGGGCTCAAAGCAGAGCCCTGAGGAACTCCGCACACGAGAGGAAGTGACATGGGCGGGAAGAAGGATTTTCTGGGAACAGTCCTCAAGAAAGGAGCGGAACCAGGCTAAGGTGGTTTCCATCACTCCCATCAGCTTGAACCTCTAGAAGGATCCGATGTGAAACCGTATCAAAAGCTGCGGACAAGTCCAACAGAACTAGCATTGCACTTACACTTGGAGCCAAATGGAAATCAAGCAAGGAAATGGGACAATATACTTTCCAGCAACTATCTGGACTCCTATTGTTCGTTAGGAGTAGGCGCTGTTGAGCACCGGCGGTGGAGCTGTTCGTCTAGCTCGGATCCAGATCAGATCCAGACCCCATTGGGGTCACTGCAGGAATGCCAGGCCCCTAAACTTACCCTAGCAAGTGTTGTCAAAACCCCATAATTCCGACCCATAGGTTGCTGCAGCCAGAGCCTTTCCCTCATAAACAACAAGAGCTGGGGCAATGGGCCTACTGGTGGAGGCTCGGTGATCTCTCGAGATGGCTCCCGTGACTCTTTTCAGATTTAGCAGCATTTTGGCTAAATGGGAGTCCCACTTCATTCTGCGATTTACCCTTACTCCCAAATAGTCAAAGGCATCCACCTCTTCCAATAGGGATCCATTGAGTGCCACATTAATCTTCCTGGGTCTCTTGGTCTGAGACAATACCATTAATTTTGTTTTTGTGGTATTGATTATTAGCCCACGCTCCTTGCAGAACATATCAAACCTATCCAAAAGTTTCTGAAGACCAGAGGGGGTTTTAGACATGAGGGTATCATCTGCGAAGAGGAGGGTCGGTATTTTCTCACCCGCCAGGGAGGGGGCGTCCACTGGGTCCTCCCTCAGATGGTCTGCCACCCCATTTATGAAGAGGGAGAACAGAGTGGAGGCCATCACACATCCTTGGCGGACCCCCCTATTCACTAGTATCTTATCAGTCAGTTGGCCCTCACTCCCCCATCTGATCCTTGCATAGGTGCCTTCATGTAATCTTTTTATCAACTCGAGGAGATAACGTGGGAAGCCCATATCCTGAAGTACCTGCCATAGTTTAGTGCGTGGGACAAGGTCGAAGGCGGTTTTCAGATCTATAAAAGGCAGATATAATGAGCCTTTGCCAACGGACACAGTTTTCCAGTATATCGCTGTAAATCTGAAGACTTGGTCATTGTGCCCACCTTCTGCCTAAACCCCGCCTGTAGATGTGTCAAAATGTCTCCCTCCTCTAGCCATGCCACCGTACTGGATATGATAACCCTGCCAACCACCTTCTGTATTACATCGATCAGACTTATCGGTCTGTAGTTGGCAGGGTCCTCTCTAGACCCTTTCTTGTGTATTGTGACCACTTCTGCTCCTTTCCAGGACTCAGGGACTGGGTAACCCTGTACCAGAAGATTCAGCAGAGGAGAAATAAGGTTGGCCCATACGGTTGGATCATGTAATAAAAGGTCACCGGGTAAAGCATCTGGGCCGGCGGCCTTTCCAGGGGCTATATTTTTAATGGCTGCTTGGACCTCGAGAATGGTAAAGGAGTCAGCTGGTTCAATATTTATATTGGCTGATTCTAGTTCAAGTTGTACACCTGGCGGTTGTTCAGAGTCAACCTCACAGCAATAGAGGTTCGAAAAATGGGAATACCATTGCTTTCCCGTTATATGATTCGGGGCAGAGTCCACTCCCCTTCTTGTTAGTTTATTTATTAGATCCCAAAAAACAGTTGAATCTTTTTGGAAGGCTGCCCTCCTAAGTTCCTCCCATGACCGTTTTGCCAATTCTACTGTACTTCTATATTCCCTTCTAGCTATCCTTAAGGCTGTGGGATCCTTTTTACGGACAGCTAATGAAATGGCCTTTCTCTTTTTCTTACAGTCTACTGTAAACCATGGGTTGCCACTTTTAGATGGATTGTTTTTTCGTCCTCCAGGCCATGTGACCTTGAAAAAAGAACCAATGCTTTCTATGAAGTTCCTATAAGTTTTACTAAAATCTAAACTAGGGATATCATCCTGCACAACATTAAGCATAATAAGTTCTACGCCCTTTGCTGCCACCAACAGGCCTATACTAGTCAAAGTTCCCTCTTGACAAGCCACCTTGTGCCACTTTAACCTTCTATTGCAGTTGGATGGGACTACTTCTTTAGTGCATGATAGGTAGCTTAAGGCCTCCCTTTTTAAATCCCATTTAATTTCTGCACAAAGAGGATTATGGTCACTGTCCGGCATCTGTTTAACTTTCATATCGACCACATTCCCCCATAATCTTGTATCCAGGAGGATGTAATCAATGCGGTACTGTCCATTGAGTCTATTAAAGGTCATGGCCCCATTGGGGTCCGAGGTCGTTCTGCCATTTAGTGCACGAAGATTGTATTCCAATGTCAGGGCATTGATCTGCAATGCCCTAACCGACCATCTCTTAATAGGTCTCAGATTCAATGCAGTAATGGACTGTTTAGTATCTTCCTCAGTAACCCCCAGTAAATCATCCTCACTTAGGGGTTCATACGTGCAATTGAGGTCTCCTCCCACAATGATATTAGATCGCGGGGGGATGCCCTCTAGGGCCAGTTCCATTAATGAAATTGTGACCAAGTTTTTAGAGGCTGGCATTCCTCTAGCATACACGTTAAACAGATCTACTCTGTTGCCCTTCAAGGGGCCTCTGAATGATAGGTGCAAGATATCTTCTAAATTTGAATTATGACGGGTGATAACCCAATTCAATGCTACCTTGACTCATATAATGAGTCCTCCTGATGGGCGGCCCCTGCCTTGGCTTACAGCAGGGACAAAAAAGGTGGAATATCCTGTTTTACACAGGGGTGTCGTGCTCCAGGTCTCCTGGAACATGCATACCTCATGCTTCTCAATAAAGTCGTTCCATTCTGGGATGGCCATTTTTTGTTTTAGGCCTGCGATGTTCCAGGAGAGGATACGGATTGTGCCTGAGTTGACCTCCTCTTCCATATTATGTCCTCTTCTATTCTGGTTTCGGGGTTCTGTACTGTGGAGGGCAGGGGGTTCATTATCTATAATGTGTGTGTTTTCATCAGTGCACGTGTTAAAGCTTTTTTCCAAATTGGTACTACTGTTATCTTTGGATAGTCAATCTACTCTGTTTAAATCCGAACAATCATTATCTTTTCCTACTGACCAGAAGGGGGAGGATCTAATCTGGATGTTAGAGTGAGTGGGGGAGCAGGTCCGAAACTCTAAAGCCACTAGCTTGTCTGCCAGTAATTTATTACAGAGTTGAATTTCGATACAATCTGTGTGGGAGCTGAACAGGGATAGTCTCTTGATGCTAGTTATATCCTCCCTGATGATGGATCTGCAACCCCTCACATGTCTAAGCCAGTGGATTGTTTTGTTGTGGATAGACTCTCTTGATTCATACCCTGAATCCAGATTTAGTTTAGGGACCCCTGTCATGTAAACTGTTGTACCTAAATTTCTTACAGCACTTGGTTGAGGTATTGTATTTTGACCTGCCTTAAACTTCCCATCACCTCCCAACCTTGGAACCTTGAGGGGTAATACACTCTGGTGTAGGGGCTTGCTTCCCGGTACTATGCCCCGTGACTTCACATGTTCAGCATATGACATAGTACAAGGACTAGGCTGTACAGCGGGTGTATCCATAACCCCCAGACTACGGAGCAGCGGGCCTTTTTTTGGTAATGCACCCGCTGGCAGCAACCCGGGAACTGAGGGTTTTGTGGAGTTTGTCGTAGCTGGTGCGGCTGTTCTAGGCTGCGGGGTTTTAATTGCGTGATCGATTATTCCTTTCTGAGATGGGGGATTGAGTAACTTCTTTATGAAGATCATATCCCTTTCTAACTTCTCTAATTTCTTCAGGATGACCCTATTAGAGGACCCACACTTTGGACAGTCTTCGTTTATCTCTACGCTTGCATCTTTTGCCATGTTAACCCTCTTGGCTACCTGCGCAATTACATCTGCAGCTTCCCCTGATTCACCTTCCAAAATGGCGAATTTATTGGTGCAACTAATGGCTAACTCCCCTACGTCCGTCTGTATGCTCCCATGGTCAGTGTTTCCACAGATCACATTTGCTAAATTAATCTCTTCAGGTGTTTTAGGTATATCTAATCCAGGGGTGCCCTCTTGTGGATTAAGAACAATACAGATTGTAGAGTTTTGCGATGGCTTTTTATTAAAGATAGAAGGAATCACTTTTCCTCGTAGCTGGCCTTGGCCTTCTAGGTGAGGATCAACGTTTGCCTCCTGTTGGGTGTTAGGGTTTTCGGCCAAAATTTCCTCAAGATCACTCACAATTCCTTCAATTCGTGTCAGGGTGCAGTTTGAACCAGGGTGGATGATTTTCTTTACCCTTTTCCCTTTTTTTGATTGTGACTGATGTGGCCCCCCTTCCATAGACTTTCTCTTGCCCATTTTGATACAGACAGGTAGTTGAGGGCATTTCCAAATGAGGTCGCACACTGCTCGTCCCATCAGCGTGTGACCCCGGAGCATGATGGTCGATGTAGTAGGTATCAGTGGGTGCGCTTCTACCCGAGTCTTGAGGGTGTTCAGTGGTGTGCTTGCCATCCCTGGACACGTGTTTCGCGGTTATTACCGCTCGTCAGCAGGGATTAGGCGTGTGCCCGGGGTTGCTGCGTGGGCTGTCGAAAATATTTGTTGGTCCAGATACCTCTTATGGCGCGCAGGTGCGGAATCTCGAGGTCGTCACCTCCACCGGCTGAAGGGAGCCTGAATAAATAGTATTTCCAAATGAGGTCGCACACTGCTCGTCCCATCAGCGTGTGACCCCGGAGCATGATGGTCAATGTAGTAGGTATCAGCGGGTGCGCTTCTACCCGAGTCTTGAGGCTGTTCAGTGGTGTGCTTGCCATCCCTGGACACGTGTTTCACGGTTATTACCGCTCGTCAGCAGGGATTAGGCGTGTGCACGGGGTTGCTGCGTGGGCTGCCGAAAATATTTGTAGGTCCAGATACCTCTTATGGCGCGCAGGTGCGGAATCTCAAGGTCGTCACCTCCACTGGCTCAAAGGAGCCTGAATAAATAGTATTTCCAAATGAATTCGCACACTGCTCGTCCCATCAGCGTGTGACCCCGGGGCATGATGGTCGATGTAGTAGGTATCAGTGGGTGCGCTTCTACCCGAGTCTTGAGTCTTGAGGGTGTTCAGTGGTGTGCTTGCCATCCCTGGACACGTGTTTCGCGGTTATTACCGCTCGTCAGCAGGGATTAGGCGTGTGCACAGGGTTGCTCCGTGGGCTGCCGAAATATTTGTAGGTAGTTGAGGGCACTCTCAAGATCCAATTTGAAGTAAAGCGATAAATACAAGTCAAACAAATATTGAGTCCCCAATTATGAAGTATTTGGCGAGGCCCCCCCTATGAACCCCACAGTACCTTATGTCCTTTTGTCCTGATGTTAGATATGTGGCCCTGCCCTGCCTCGTCTGCCCCGGACGGCCACAGACGGCCCGCCCGGCGTCGCTCCCGTGACGCGGGGGGAGAGTCTCAATTTGTAGGGCCTCCTGGCGCGTTTCTGCGGGTGGCGGCTTCCGGCCACGCTGCAGGCTGGTAGCTGCAGTCCTGGCTGTTCCTGATGACAAGAACCCTCCCCCGCACAACAGCCGCGGCAGGTGGAGATAGCTTGCGGCAGCGGGGGGGGGGGGGGGAGTAGGCAAACAGCAACCAGAGCGGCAGAGCAGCAGGCCAGGAAAAGGAAGGGCTCAGCTCCGTGCCGGGATGCCCCCACACCGGCAGGAAATAAAAGAAGGCGAAGGCAACCGACGTTGAAGGCAGGGTCCCCCGCTCCACCGGGGGAGAGTCTCAATTTGTAGCGCCTCCTGGCGCGTTTCTGCGGGTGGCGGCTTTCGGCCGCGCTGCATGCTGGTAGCTGCAGTCCTGGCTGTTCCCGATGACAAGAACCCTCCCCCGCACAGCGGCCGCGGTAGGTAGAGATAGCTTGCAGCAGCGGGGGGAGAGTAGGGAAACAGCAACCAGAGCGGCAGAGCAGCAGGCCAGGAAAAGGAAGGGCTCAGCTCCGTGCCGGGATGCCCCCACACCGGCAGGAAAAAAAAAGAAGGCGAAGGCAACCGACGTTGCAGGCAGGGTCCCCCGCTCCACCGGGGGAGGGTCTCAATTTGTAGCGCCTCCTAGCGCGTTTCTGCGGGTGGCGGCTTCCAGCCGCGCTGCAGGCTGGTAGCTGCAGTCCTGGCTGTTCCCGATGACAAGAACCCTCCCCCGCACAGCGGCCGCGGCAGGTGGAGATAGCTTGCGGCAGCGGGGGGGAGAGTAGGGAAACAGCAACCAGAGCGGCAGAGCAGCAGGCCAGGAAAAGGAAGGGCTCAGCTCCGTGCCGGGATGCCCCCACACTGGCACACAGGCAGGAAAAAAAAGAAGGCGAAGGCAACCGACGTTGCAGGCAGGGTCCCCCGCTCCACCGGGGGAGAGTCTCAATTTGTAGCGCCTCCTGGCGCGTTTCTGCGGGTGGCGGCTTCCAGCCGCGCTGCAGGCTGGTAGCTGCAGTCCTGGCTGTTCCTGATGACAAGAACCCTCCCCCGCACAGCGGCCGCGGCAGGTGGAGATAGCTTGCGGCAGCGGGGGGAGAGTAGGGAAACAGCAACCAGAGCGGCAGAGCATCAGGCCAGGAAAAGGAAGGGCTCAGCTCCGTACCGGGATGCCCCCACACCGGCAGGAAAAAAAAGAAGGCGAAGGCAACCGACGTTGCAGGCAGGGTCCCCAAACTTACATAAATGTTCACAAATGGTGCAAACAGCTGTGTACAGATCAGGTTTCTGTGGAGCAGACTATCCTGGGATTGTCATCTGACATTGTAAAAACAAAATTGCATTTTACAGAATGTCAAGATCGTGCGATCTCTCCAAAACCGGTGGAAGATAGTTCAAAGGGTATGAATATGAAGTTGGTCCTGTACTTAAGAAAATACATCCCCTGATCCTATCCCCCAAAATTATTTTGTTCTAAAACCCTTTGTTAAAATAATGTTTAAAAAAATGTGTGTAAAATAATAGGACAACATTATTTGACAGTTCATCAGAAACGTCTGTGGACACCCAGAACTCTTGACATCAAGGAAGCCATTTCAGTTTGTTTTCAGTGGAACAGGCAACTCTTCCAACTACAGATGTGGTGCAAGTATGGAGCACTGTAGTCACAGGAAAGTAACCTTCTGCTCAGTGATTCATATGAGTAGAATAAACCACATAAATTATTCTCTGTATGGAGTAATGTAAACAATGAGCTTGTTTATGTGGATGACTTGTGCATTGATTCTAGCATAATCTGGAGTATAAAGGTTATAAAAGTAGGGTTGGCTCTATGCAACTCTCTGATAAGGAGAGATTTCCTAAAACAACCACTCTAGGTGCATTTCCGCGTGTTGAATGGGGTCCAGGACACTCTTACACATCTCAATTGGTTGTTGGATAACAGATTTATGGAATGGACAAAACATCCGAAGATAGCGTGTTTGGAAACTGCTTGCCTTTTGAAATTTGGGATTGAAGATACAAACCGTTGATTTGACAACCTGAAATGGTAGGTGAGCTTTAAAATGTACTCTATTGCTGTTTTTAATCCAACAGGTCTAATCTTGTTAACAGTAAAGAATTAGGAAAAATAAACTGATGCAAATCTCCAATCCCCGTTTCAGGAAAAACTAGGGGAAATTTTACCAAATTATATCCGAGTGATTCTATATATGTTGTACTTAGGGAACTGGTATTTGCTTTTTTTATACTGAACCCTAATTTGTGCAGCAAGACGAATCTCTGCATGGTTTGGTACTGGCATTGTTATGTTCCCGGGTTAGGCCAATGTAGCTTAGCTGCTCATTTCTTACATTGTCCTCTTTTTCACAATAACATTTCTGCCATTAACATTTGCACATATTTGCATGCATGAGAATGTTGGATTAGTTTCTTTGAAACAACTTTATTTACACATCTAGCTTCGCACAACATTATCACGATGCCTCGAACATCATGTTCAAGGCCTCTTTATGCACTATGTACAAATGTTGTTCTATCGTCATCCACACGGCAACAGAGGTATCTACATATCCATAACATTGCTAATCTACAATGAACATTGCAAGGCTGCATTCTATTATAAATAATGAACATCCCAATAGATTAGCAGAAGAGGCACTTCAGCTGCTGACACAGAGGGCCCCTGCATGCTGAGACTTCACCAGGCAGCGGTTTGACATCTTGTGAGGGGTGTCCAGTTCACGACCAAGACGGTGTCCTTCATTCTCTCCAGCCAGGTAATGGGGTTGGATTGACCCTTGGGGAGATTCTTGGCTCTACACCTGCACACACTCTAATTTGCATAGTAGGAGCATGCCTGATTACTGCCTTGTTTATATGCCCACACACTGTTTTAGCACCATGGTAGAGCTGTACCTACTATCTACTCTTCTGGTGCTTGTAATCACTTGTATCTGCTTCTATCTACTGATTATTACAGCACATGTATTCTATGCAAGAATATTATTGGTTCAATAAATATATTGAAAACGTCCCACTGTGTATTCTCTGTATATTTCTCTGAGTACAAATAAGCACAAGTGACTGAGCGATAGCTTCTGATCTATTTCCACAAGCCCTGAGGGGTCAGGCTTGACATGCATGTTCAGTAGTTGCTAGAATCCATTCACTCCCTGGTAAGATTAGGAGGGCTTACGGTGGCACTGTGAGCTAGCTGGTCTCTAGGTCAACATATCCTGCGGGGTGCCCGGAATTAGTCTAGGCACCTCACTAAACGTTTATGTTGTCCAAACAAACATGCATGTCCTATGGGTTAGTGGGAACTGCATGACATGGCGCCACCCAAGTTGGATGGGCTCTTGTTTAACAGTCTTTGAGTAGTTCAGTTGTGCTTTTCTCATAGAGATCTACTCACCACCAAACAGGAGACATCCGTGGTGCGAAGTAAAATCCACCTCGGCTGAGTAGGTATACCCTATGCATAGAGTGCAGGATACAATTTTCCCACATTTGTGCTAACCCTTTCTTAACAAATTCATCTACTAAACTCCTATTTTTTTCAACAATGACGAACAAATTGAGGACCTTGAAGAACAAGAAGTTAGATTAAATATTTCAAAAATTGCACACATGCAGTTACTCCGAAAGTATTACATTACGGCCTCCCGGCAACGGGCGGGGACGATACCTTCATGGTTGAGGCACACAAAGCGTACAGAACAGAGGTAGTCTATTCTTGGGTTAATTTCCCGCCCTCGTATGCACGCACAAAATTGGTTCACACTTACATTGAAGAAGAAACACCAGCGCAATACTTTCCATATCTTGACATAGAAATTCCGTTGACGTACCAAGAACATATTAGTGGTTTAACAGTGCCCTTCCCCATACCGTTGAAAGTGTGAGACTCAGTCCATTCAGTAAAGAAGGAGCGACTTGGCCGGTCTTAGCTGCTTATACACTGCATCCTTATCTTGCTAATTTAGATGCAGCAGAAATAACAACACCAGATGAAGATTTAGTAAAGATTTACAGAAATCTCACAGTACATTATGCAAACACTAACAGTTAACCCTGCGTGGACGGCTCAGACTGTACAAACTCAATTGGCTGCTATGGGTATCATTTCTCAAACACTGAATGCCGTTATGGGAAAGGTTCTCACCAGTAGGAAGCAAATTCCATTCTGGATAGCAAAGGAATCACCTAGCTTGAAGAGATTTTTCTCCATACAGAGCGCAGGAAAAACAAGAAATATTAACAATTTGCTTGCCAATAGTGATGGCTCCCCCTGTGAAAGATTCTTCCTCTTGGGGTACAGTCTTCACTGCAGTCTACACCAGAACTCATGGTACCCCTTCAATAGCAGTTTTACCTGATGTACTGAAACAAGTAGAGAATTAGTACGGGGTAGGACCTGCCCTGGCCTGGGGGATAAAACTGATGGGCAATTTTGCCAGGGTATCAACCATTATGTTAAGTAACATAAAAGGGGAAGCAGCAGCATTGTCTATACACCAACGCCTGAGGGAGTTCACTCCTGCATAGCAAGAGTAAAAATTACCTAGAATTTTCGAAGAAACCTATACTACGCTAGACAGAGATAATTTGGGAGCCAGACCTGGGAAACCACAGGCTAAGAGTAATTCTGACAAAGATAACTCTAAGGAAGCACCTGATTCATCTGACAAGAAATGGGATAATAAACACACACAAAAAAAACCACAATCACGAGTGGGTCTCGTAAGCAGGAATCCACTGACTAAAAATATAATTTAACAAACCGTGATAATATTAGAAAACCTGACAAGTATCAGGATACTGATACACGGTCCTCTAGTTTCTTTCATGATTCATCCGATAAACGTTCGAAGAGAGGTGGACGGTCAGAGTGCAAATCAGAAGAGCGGGTGATGCCAAAAAGGGAAAAGCATCGCACTTCAAATTACATCCTTAAAGGGGACAAACAAAAGACTCAAAAACCTCAATTCAAAAAGAAGGTAGCTGGAATTAAAATAAGACATACTCAGACTATTGCAGACTCTGCTTCTAAACAGGAAGTGGGCAGAGACGATGCTGGACAGTGCACCAAAAGTCACAATTGCTTGGTAGAGCCCAGTGTATTATCTGGTGGTAGTAGCGCTGAATAAGCATATCACAGTGAAAACACCTGATACATGGGTAAGTTTCCCACATCGGTTATACAAAATAACGCCCCAAAAGAAGGTGGACATATCCAGGAACATCAAGGCCCTCTTTTGGGAGAACCTGACATCTAGTTCGGCACATTATCCCAATGTCTCAAACATTATGTTCAAGGCCTCTTTATGCATTATGTACAAATGTCGTTCTATCTTCATCTTCAGGGCGACAGAGCTATCTACATATCCATTACATTGCTAATCCCCAATGTACATCACAAGGCTGCTTTCTATTATAAATAATGAGCACCCCAAAAGATTAGCATAGGAGGCACTTCAGCTGACACAAAGGGCCCCTGCATGCTAAGACTTCACCACGCAGTGGTCTGACATATCGTGAGAGGTGTCCAGTTTGTGACCAAGACGGGATCCTTCATTCTCTCCCACCAAGTAATGGGGTGGGTTCGCCCTTGGGGAGATTCTTCGCTCTACACATACACACACTCTAGGTACACTTAGAGTAGGGTTTTGCATAGGAGTATGCCTAATTACTACCTTGTTTATATGCCTGCGTATATACACTGTTTTAGCACCATGGTAGAGCTGTACCTATTATTTACTCCTCTGGTGCTTGTAATCACTTGTTTCTGCTTCTATCTACTGATTATCGCAGCCCATGTATTCTATACAAGAATAACGGTTCAATAAATATACTGAAAACGTCCAACTGTGCATTCTCTGTATATTTCTCTGAGTACAAATAAGCATGAGTGACTGAGCGAAAGGTGCTGGTCTGTTTCCACGATTTCAGAGGGGTCAGGGTGTCATGTTTAGTGGTTCCTGAAAACTATCCACTCCCAGGTTAGAGGGGGCTTACAGTGGCACTGTGAGCAGGCTGGTCTCTAGGCCAACATATCCTGCGGGGGTGCCTCGAATCAGTCTAGGCACCTCACCCAAGGTTTATGTTGTCCAAACAAACATGCAGGTCCTATGGGTTAGTGGGAACTGCAGAACATGGCACCACCAAAGTTGGTTGGGCTCTTATTTAACAGTCTTTGAGTAGTTCAGTTGTACCTTTCTCAGAGAACCCTATTCACCACCAAACTGGAGACATCTGTGGTGGGAAGTAAAATTCACCTCAGCTGAGTAGATACACCTTATGTATTGGCTGTAGGATAACATTTTCCCACATTTGTGCTAACTCGATCTTAACAAATTAATCTACTAAACTCCTATTTTTTTCAACAATGACCGAATAAACTGAGGACATTGAAGAACAAGAAGTTAGATTAAATATTTCAAAAATTGCACACTTGCAGTTACTCTGAAATAATTACATTATGGCCTCCCTGCAACGGGTGGTGATGTTACCTTCGTGATTGAGGCACACGAAGAGTTCAGAACAGAGGTATTCTATTCTTGGGTTAAATTACCGCAATAGTCGAACAAGCATATACAATGTAACACTAATACAATCAATGATCATTTCTTATTTATTAAAAAATGAGTCAGCAAAATATTCAATTCATTATACAAAACAGTTTTAAAATACAAGAAAACTTGTAACACTTTAAAAAGACAGATTATACTAGGAGATGTGTCCCCTAGTCTTATCAAGCGAATATGAAATAATCCAACAAATACCAATTTATGACCAGCATAAAAAAAAGGGACAGAGAGACAAAACAAATGTTTATACGTAACCCCTTGTCTAATATCTTCAATTATCCAAAGGAATTGTAGGACCCCACAGTTGATGTTCTGATCCAATCAACATTCGACTAATGCGTGTCCTTCCTTGAATTATGTATTGGCTGCGTATTCACGTTTCAATGGATTTCAAATTACACTACCATCTTCATCAAGACATCAATTATGTTGTCTCTAAATCTTGTTCTCCAAATTGTTAAATAGTTATTCCTTCGACATAAGTCTTTTGGCCGCGAGGTGAACGATGAAATAGTCAAATTCGTATATTGAGCAGTTGTCCTTTCTGAATACCTTAATCTATTCTTCGCATCACCAAAAAGTGCTGTTTCAAGCAGAATGGTTGGTTTATGTTTTTTAATCGCTCTGGTAATAATATATCTTCAACGTCTTTGAGCTTAGCGTAGAATTTCACTTGCTTAAAAGCACCGTTTCCAATTTTGGTATTCTCGGTTATCTTTGCATCCTACGTGGGCTTGATTTTTAGCTCCGTCTAATAGTACGCAAACTTAAAATCCGGATGGCGTGCGCTCTTCGGATATCTATTCTGTGGCTAAGCTCACAGATGGTAAAGATATATTATTACCAGAGCGATTAAAAAACATAAATCAACCATTCTGCTCGAAACAGCACTTTTTGGTGACACGAAGACTAGATTAAAGTATTCAGAAAGGACAACTGCTCAATATACGAACTTGACTATTTCATCGTTCACCTCGCGGCCAAAAGACTTATGTCGAAAGAATAACGATTTACAATTTGGAGAACAAGATTTAGAGACAACATAATTGATGTCTTGATAAAGATGGTAGTATAATTTGAAGTCCATCGGAACGCGTCGACGCAGCCAATACATAATTCAAGGAAGGACACGCATTAGTCGAATGTTGATTGGATCAGAACATCAACTGTGGGGTCCTACAATTCCTTTGGA
Organism: Lissotriton helveticus; assembly: GCF_964261635.1. Lineage (NCBI taxonomy): Eukaryota > Metazoa > Chordata > Amphibia > Caudata > Salamandridae > Lissotriton > Lissotriton helveticus. The sequence continues at coordinate 1,479,833,228 of NC_136057.1, forward strand.
TATGTGCAGATATTAGACAAGGGGTTACGTCTAAACATTTGTTTTGTCTCTCTTTTTTATGCTGGTCATAAATTCGTATTTGTTGGATCATTTCATATTCGCTTGATAAGACTAGGGGACACATCTCCTAGTATATTCTGTCTTTTTAAAGTGTTACAAGTTTTCTTGTATTTTAAAACTGTTTTGTATGATGAAATTAATATTTTGCTGACTGATTTTTTAATAAATAGGAAATGATCATTGATTATATTAGTGCTACATTGTATATGCTTGTTCGACTATTGCGGTATAACTAAAGTTGGGTCAAGGGAATCATTTCTTGCCTGGGTAGTAGTACCCCATTTCTCTTGATTTTATTAAGGGGTCCCTCTCGTTTTTCTAACTACTTTCCATATGTGGACATATAAATTCCGTTGACGTACCAAGAACATATAAATTGGTTTGACAGCGCCCTTCCCCATACAGTAGAAAGTGTGAGACTCAATCCGCTCAGTAAAGAAGGAGCCACTTGGCCGGTCTTAGCTGCTTATACACTGCATCCTAATCTTGCTAATTTAGATGCAGCAGAAATAACAACACTATATAAAGAGTTACAGAAATCTCACACAGTACATTATGCAAACACTGTGCGCACGGCTCAGGCTGTACAACCTCAATTGGCTGCTATGGGTATGAGCCCTCAAATGCTGAATGCCGCTATGGGAAAGGTTCTCACCAGTCGGGAGCAAATTCCATTTTGGATAGCATAGAAAACATCTAGAATGAAGAGGTTTTTCCCCATACAGACAGCCAGAAAAACAAAGCATATTAACAATTTGCTTGCCAATGGCGATGGCTCCCTCAGTGAAAGATTCTACCACGTGGGGAGCAGTCTTCGCTGCAGTCTACACCAGAAAGTATGTTACTCCTTCAATTGCAGTTTTATGTGATGTAGTGAAACAAGTAGACAATGAGTACAGGGCAGGACCTGCCCTGACTGGGTGGTGAAACTGATGGGAAATTTCACCATGGTATCAACCTTTATGTTAAGTAACATAAAAGGGGAAACTGCAGCATTGGCTATACACCAACGCCTGAGGGAGTTCACTCCTGCACAGCATGAGCGAGAATTACCTAGAATTATCAAAGAAACCTATACTACTCTAGGCAGAGATAATTTGGGAGCCAGACCTGGGAAACCACAGGTTAAGAGTATTTCTGAAAAGGATAGCTCTAAGCAAGCACCCAATTCTTACACTAAGAAATGGGACAATAAACAACAAAATTCTAAAATAAAACACAATCACAGGGTAGGTCTCCTCAGCAGGAATCCACTGACACAAAGTAAAATGTAACAAACTGTGATAATATTGGAAAACCTGACCGGTATCAGGATAGTGATACACGTTCCTTTCAGGATTCATCCGATACACGTTCGAAGAGAGGTGGACAGTCAGAGTGCAGATCAGAAGAGCAAGTGAAGCCAAAAAGGGAAACTCATCGCACTTCAGATTACATACCTAAGGAGGACAAACAAAAGACTCAAAAACCTCAATTCAAAAAGAAGAAGGTAGCTGGAATTAAAATAAGACATATCCAGGCTATTGCGGACTCTGCTTCTGAACAGGGAGTGGGCAGTGACGATGCTGGACAGTGCAGCAGAAGTCACAATAGCTTGGCAGAGCCCAGTGCATTATCTGGTGGTAGTAGCGCTGAATGAGCATATCCCAGTGGAAACATATGATACATGAGTAAGTGTCCCACATCGTTTATACAAAATAACACTCCAAATGGAGGTGGACATACCCAGAAACATCAAGCCTCACTTTTGGGAGAACCTGACATCTAGTTCGGACAACATTATCACAATGCCTCAAACATCACGTTCACGACCTCTTAACGCATTATGTACAAATGTGGTTCTAGCTTCATCCACAGGGCGACAGAGCTATCTACATATCTATAACATTGCTAATTCACAATGTACATCTCAAGGCTGCTTTCTATTATAATGAGCATCCCAATATATTAGCAGAGGAGGTATTTCAGCTGACACAGAGGGTCCCTGCATACTGAGACTTCACCACGCAGCGGTCTGAGATCCCGTGAGAGGTGTCCAGTTCATGACCAAGACGGGGTCCTTCATTCTCTCCCACCAAGTAATGGGGTTGGTTCATCCTTGGGGAGATTCTTGGCTCAACACCTACATACACTCTAGGTACACTTAGAGTAACATTTTGCATAGTAGGAGTACGCCTGATTACTGCTTTGTGTATATGCCTGCATAAATAGCACCATGTTAGAGCTGTACCTACTATTTACTCCTCTGGTGCTGTAATCACTTTTATCTGCTTCAGAATACTGATTATCACAGCCCATGTATTCTATACAAAAATAACGTTGGTTCAATAAATATATTGAAAACCTCCCACTGTGTATTCTCTGTATATTTCTTAGAGCAAAAACAAGCACAAGTATCTTGAGCGAAAGGTGCTGGTCTGTTTCCACGATCCTGGAGGGGTTAGGGTTGACGTGTTCAGTGGTTCCTAGAAACCATTCACTCCCTGTTAAGGTTAGGGGACTTACAATGACACTGTGAGCTAGCTGGTCTCTAGGCCAACATATCCTGCGGGGGAGCCCGGAATCAGTCTAGACACCTCACTCAAACTTTATGTTGTCCAAACAAATGCCCAGGTCCAACGGATTAGTGGGAACTACAGAACAGCAATGCTTAAGTGATTTCCTCTTGAGCATCAGTCGTCCAGGCATTGATAGCCATTGAGGGGCTGGCAACGTAAGTAAGCCGCTTCCAAGGGCGGACATTTTGCAAATATCTACAGGGCCGACTACTTGATTCAATACAGAATTATACTGAGCTGATGTTCTCTACTAAACATAAATCTCAGATTGGAGCAGTATGTCTGATGTATGTGATGTGAAAACATGCATCACTGAGACTTTGTCTCAGCAAGAAAGCCAACCTGGGTTTTTATTACTGAAACTTGGGCTATGGACACTTCAGGTCCTGATCTCGTAGATGCTATCCCTTCTGGGTACACCCTTGCTAGATTGGATAAGGTAGGATGGCGAGGAGGGGGGCTGGGCATTCTCTACAGAGAAACTTTGATCTGCCGTACTCAGGCCTTGACCGCTCCTCCTGATCCCTATCAGGCCTTTTATTTTTCTATTAACCTACATTCCATGGAAAGTTTCTCTGGTGTCCTATGTTATAGGCAACCAGCCTCCAGGGCATACTTTAGTCAGGATTTTAGCAGGCTGTTAGAACCTTACTTTAAGAGATCCAACTTTACTCTCTTGGGGGATTTTAATTTTCATTTAGATAATGCCTTTTGTAAGGTTACCCAAGGTCTTCTGGAAACCTTGAGTTGCTGTAGTTTTTCACAGCTGGTCAGAAATCCCACCCATATAGCGGGCACATTCTCGACAGTGTTTTCTCCAATGACCTTTGTATAAGGGTGGGGGAACCCATTCCCCTCGTCTGGTCTGACCTCTTTGCCATTCCTTTTGATCTACACTTCCTGACATCAGCAACGCCTCTCTCAGGCTACAGGCATCTGGAAGAAAGGAGGAATTTTAGCCTCATAAGTAAGGAGGCGCTCTCCAACTTCCTCAATAACCTGGAGCTTACTAAGCATCATGATGCCAATTTGGCAGCTGCTGGGTTATCGCAATCATTGTCAGCATCAATGGACTCCCTTTCTCCTGTCAGGAAGTACTAGTCAGCAAGAATAAAACCCTTGGCTCCTTGGTTTACGGAGACTTAGAAAACTGAGACAGGGCTGTCACAGACAGGAGAGGTTGTGGCGTGCAGAATTAGAACCTCTGAGTTGGGAATTGCATAAACAATGTCTAAAAGAGTATACATTAGCCATCATGGAGGAAAAAAGATTATACTTCTCCAAGATTACTGCATCTATGAAATCTTCTAGGGATCTTTTTAAGGTCATTTTTTTTTTTCGCAGAGTTTTATATAGCGCGAACTAGACCCGAACCGAATCAGGTATCAGAGCGCTTTACATATTTTTCCAGTTATGTTACATTTCCAGTTACTTTCATGTTAGGCACGGGGAGATTAAGTGATTTGCCCAGAATCACAGGAAGTTTTTGGCGTCGTTACCGAGACTCGAACCCAGATCCCCAGGTCCGAGGTCGAGCACCCTAGCCGTTAGGCCAACTCCTCTCCCCTTAATTAATTCTCTTACCTCCCCCCAGGTCACTGACCCCTCAGATTTCTCTCAAGAGCTCTGTTATAAAATATCTGTGACTTCTTTCAGGCCAAAATCACAATCATTTACTCCTTGATGGAAGTATCCAACTCAAACATCAGGTCCCGTGCTCGACCTATTCCTCTTCCAAGTGAGACCTCGCTCACGGAGGAGACCCCCAGGTTTCTCACCTTTCCTTGCATGTCGTTGGAGGTGACTGATAGACCCCTGGAACAAGTCAAATCGGGCTCCCTTTTGGATCCTTTCCCACTCAAGTTACGAAAAACTTGCCGGGAGATCATTATCCCTCATCTCACTGGTGTTATGAATGCGGCGATTTCAGAGGGACTGTATCCCACGTTGTGGAAGACAGCTGTAGTGAAGCCTCTCCTGAAGAAACCTTCTCTGGACCCTGGAGAACTGAAAAATTATCAGCCGATCTCCTTGCTTCTTGTCCCAGCCAAGATTTTAAAAACCTATTTAAATTCTCATCTCAGCACCTACCTAAAGGATCACAACCTTCTTGACGGGTCACAACATGGATTCAGAAGCCACCACAGTACAGCGATAGCACTGACGGCTGTTCTTAACAACATCCGTACTCAAGTGGTTGAACGCCTCAAAGAGATAGGTGTCGGGGGCTCGGCCTTGGGGCTTCTTGCATCCTTTCTTAGTGAGCGGGCACAGACGGTGAAGCGGGGCTATTTCTACTCAGGCCCTAAACCTTTGCTGTGCGGTGTTCCTCAGGGCTCCTCCCTGAGTCCAACACTCTTTAATATCTACGTTGCTCCGCTTGCTAAGGTTGTGAAATCTTTTGGGCTAAAGGTGCTGTCCTATGCGGACGACACACAAATAATGGTGTCCATCTCGCATAGTGTAAGGGATTCTGCCCTTAACTTTAGGAGCTGTATGCAGGCAGTCTCCTCTTGGTTGGTGGACAATTTCTTGAAACTAAATGGAGAGAAAACTGAGGTCCTGATTTTTGGTAGTAAACAGGAGATCTGGTTCAGTGACTGAGGAAAAGACATGCTGGATGTCTGCCCCTGTCCAGTACCCCATTGGAAGAACCTAGGGGTTATCGTGGACAATTCACTTTCCCTCAACCTGCAGACCAGCAGGACTGTCTCCACCTGTTTTGGGATCATTAGGATCCTCAGGAAAATTTCTAATTTCCTCTCCTTTGATGCACGTAAGCAGGCCATCGTTGCCTTGGTAACTTCCAGATTGGATTATTGTAATGCCCTTTATCTGGGCATTAACAAAGGCCTTGTGAGACGCCTGCAGATGGTGCATAATGCTGCGGCCAGGTTAGTGCTGAACCTTCCAAAATATTACTCAGTCACAGCCTCCATTAAGCTGCTTCACTGGCTACCTTTGGACCGTAGGATCCTTTTTAAGACTTTGCGCCTGACTCATGACGCCTATTATGGCTTAGGCCCTGAGGGGATTGTCCATCATTATGTTCCTAGCAGGCTGCTCCGGTCCTCAGACAAAAACTTGCTAATAGTACCGAGGTTTAAGAAGGCCAAATGGGGAGGTAGAGCTTTCTCCACGGCTGCTGCTAAACTGTGGAACTCCCTCCCGGAAGCGCTTTCAAGTCAGGTGTCCCATTCGCTTTTCCGTAAAGCCTTAAAGACCAGGCTTTTCTTATAGACGTCGGTATGAGCATGTCTCTTTTTCTGCACCATTAGGTTCCGCATATAGCTCCTTGACCCCCCCTTGGGCTAAGTTTGCGCTCTATAAATCCAATATTCATTCATTCATTCAGTCATTTTATGTGGTCTCCTTCCTATAGATACGGAATGATATCTATTATAAAATGTAAATTCTTGAAGTATGGATTGAGTGTTCAGAGATCCAAATTGGACCCAGTGCTTCATCCTTCTAAGCAATGATGAAATATAAGAGCCACTCATTCCTTTTCCAATGTCGATAAACCTCCCATTGTGCCTTCGCGCAGCAATGATGTCATCTTTTCCAAGATGACAGGAGCGTTTTCAAATTCAAAGTAATGTCTGTCTTTGATCGTACCAAACACCCACCTGTTTGAAGTTATTTTCTCTCACCTGTGAAGAAAGCAAATGTAATTTCCCCACCGACAGGTATCTTTTGATTGGGGGAAGGACCACTGAGCTATTGAGGCAATATGCAGTCCTTCATTTTAGGGTGTGTTTGCACAACATCTGAGACACTGTAGCAGTAGAATTAGCATTTGTGAAAAACAGAAGGTCCAAAGTTTAAACAGATCATCTATTCTTATAGTATAGACCACAATAAGCTACTATACGTTTTTACGCGCCCAGCCGGGCAGGAAATTTTATTTGTAAATTAGTATAAATATTTTTCGGTTTTTAAATACATTTTTACAACAGACAGACAATTTTTACTGTGGGGCACAGTCCTGTGCCATACATGAGAGTTTAGAAATGAAGGTGAAGGAATTGGAGGAAGTAAGAGAGAAATACTTCAGGCAACAGAGAAGTGAGCGATCTGGGCACTGTAAGGGTCAAATGATGTAACAATGTTTCCCAGAGCAGAACATACATACAATAATACAAATGGTCAACAATATGTCTGCTATGAAAGGTCGACGTTTCGATCCCGCGCTCTAATTAAATGGGATCATCATCAGGACTTAACAAAATAGTTGCCTGGATAGAACATTAATTGCGCCTGTTGAGGAGAAAAAACAGGGAGAGAAACAGAAAATACCAGTTTTAAGTAGATCAAACTCATTTCTGCATTCGAAATCGCAGTGAGACGTTCAGGCGTAGTGACTGGAAGAATCAAATTTAATGCATTCGCAATCGTAGTGAAGAATTCATGAATGGCGAAAATGTAGTTCTCGGTTGAGATTTGTGACACATTTACATTGCATGCTGTGACCGTGAAACATGCCCAAAGTGCTTCTATGGCTATAAAGAATCTTTGGGCTGAGTTTGGGGGCTGAGCAGTGTCCCCGTAAGAGGTTGGGATCCCTGGACGGTGGGGGTTCACGCGGAGTGCAGAGAACGACTATTTGCCCTGCACGGAGAGCTGGTAGCGCTCGGCGGAGCCCCGGTGAGCGCCAGAGCCCGCCATTTTGACTTGCTAAGTGGCGGCGGGCCCTCGCGCCCTAGACCTGGCTGCGAGTTGCCTGCGGATCCTGGCGGGCGGCCAGGCGAGAAGAAGCGGGCACCGGGGTGTGGAGTTGCCGGAGTGAGCTCCGGGGAGCCTGACGGTGCCAGGAGCCTGGGAGCAAGTCGCGAGGCCCGGCGTGGCCCACAGACGCCTCGGAGGCCTCTGGTGAGCGGGCCCGGTGCTGCGAACCCCCCTTGAGATGGCTCGGCCGCCCCGGGGGGCAGAGGCTCCCGACCGGCCTGTTGGTGGCCTGCCTGGAGGGTGAGGTGAGGCGAGCACGAGAGGAGTGCTGCCCTGCACACCGGCGTCCCGGCGAACAGAGGCGGCCGCCATTTTGCATCCCCCACCGGAGCTGAGGCGCCTGAGACGAGGGGACTGCCCTGCTCCGAAACGCACCATCGGGCCTGAAAGGTGGACCATCCGCCCACCCATCCAGCCGGGAGCTGGCGAGAGGACATCGAGGCGGCGGCGAGCCTGCCTGGGGACTGGGGCGAATACGAGTGGAGAGCTGCCTTTACACACCGGCACCCCGGCCGATGGTAGCGGCCGCCATCTTGCGCTCTTCACTGGACTGGAGGCGCCAGAGGTGAGGAGACCACCCTGCTGCGGAGCGTAACCTCGGGCCCAGGCTGCAAGGAGGGCCCCCGGAGGAGGTAGCGCTGAGACGGAGGTGAGCTGAGGCGGCTGGGAGCCCTGGGGACCGGTGCGGGGGTGAGCAGAGAGGGGGGGTGAGCAGAGAGGGGCGGTGAACTCCTGCGCGCCCCCCCGGGGAGAGGCGCGACACGGCTCCGGGCCCTTAGCGGTGGTGGACTTCACTCTACTTACAGACGCGGCGTGGGAGATAGAAGCGGAGCGTGACACAGCGCTGCACTCGGAGGACTGGGGGCCAGGTCTCTGCACTCTGCCCCCCCCTTGCAACAGAGTTGGCAGTCGGGCCCTGGCTGACCAGAGAGTGCGCGAGGGCTTGCTGTGACAGTGCTGAGGTCCTGGGAGTAGGGCCTGGGACAGCGCCGGAGGCGAGGTGAGAGGTGGGGAAGAGACAGGCTGCTGCGGGCTTCCTGGGGGAGAGGCGTGGAGCAGTCCAGGGCCCTTGGCGGCGGAGGTGAGACCCACCCTGACCGCAGGCACAGACTGGTGGACATTGAAGCGATGTGGGACACTGTGCTCTGATTAGTGTTTTGGGGCCTTGGCCTTCATACATTGCTGCCCCCTGAATTCCTGCCCCATTACCCCCTTGAACAGCAGTTTGGGCACTGCCTTGGGCCGCCGGGCTCCAACTGGTGGCTGTGCTGCGATTGTGGGTCCCCGGAACCTTCCGCCATAGCTGATCGAGGGTGGTCTGGTGAGCCCTCGTCCTCGCTGCCTGTGCTGTCACCGCCTGGGGGACCTGGTCGGGTCAGCAGGCTGGGTGGTTTGTACCTTGCTGTCGCTCGCCACATTGGGACCGCAGCTTGGGGGCACCGCCGGAGGGGCAGGAAGCACGGCTTAGGGCGGAACCCCCCCTCCCCTTTTGATTCTTTGGGCCTGTTGTGCAACACCCGGACCCTATTGCGCAGGACGCGCTGACGGACCTTGGCCGCAGACCTGGCGATGACGCGATCCAGGGGGGGGCAGAGCGGACTCGGAGGTGACATCCAAGAACACCTCGGTGGTGGCGATGTGGGGCAAAGCAGGAGCGACGGCACCGACAGAGAATTCCTCCCAGATCGTCGAGGATTCACCGCCGGTGACCCAGGCCTTTATGGCCTCCTTCATGACCGAGCTCAAGTCGGAGATAGGTTCCCTTCGCTCTGAGGTGCACTCATGCGTTAAAGAACTACGAAAGGAGGTCACTGAGCTGGGCGATAGGGTCGATGGGCTCGAGAAAATTGTTGACGCGCGCACGGAAGATCAAGAGCAGCTCTGGCAGAGATTAGCGGCGCTGGAGGAACAGAACATCGAGCTTCAGGTCAAGCAGGAAGACCTTGAAAACAGAAGTCGCCGGAACAACCTCCGCATACGGGGTGTTCCACTTGAAGCAGAGGGAAAAGACATCATGGCCTATGTGGCGCAGCTCTCCACGAGGTCTGGGGGGATGAAGATGCCTCTCCCCCGACTTTGGACCGTGCCCATCGGGTCTTCGTGCCCATCGGGTCTTCGGGCCCGCGGGACGAACGGGCCTACTCCCGGACATCCTGACAAGAGTGCACTACTTCACTGCGAAGGAGGCCATTCTGAAAGCGGCGAGGGACAAGCCAGACTTCACCTATGAAGGCCACAGGATCCAAATCTTCCAGGATCTGGCCCCCAACACCCTGCGCAGACGGAGGGCTTTTCGACCAGTGACGGAGAAGCTGCGGGCCCTCAACATCTCCTACCAGTGGGACCACCCCTTCGCCCTCATCTTCCACTGGGAGGGCAAACGCAGGGTCATACGGTCCTACCGTGAGGCGGCGCAGCTGCTTAAACTGTCGGAGTCGCCGGTGAGCAGCCCTTCTCGACCGAGGCACCAAGAGAGTATCCCAGCCCGCCCAGACTGGACCACGGTTCAGCGCCGCCGCCGCTCTCCCCCGGTAGATGAGAGATCTTCCTCGCAGGCCAAGCAAGACATCATAGCGCATATCCGTTTTCTTGAGGGTGACCGTGATGGACCGGGGTCGCGCCCGTCAACCCCGTGACTTAGCGCCCAATGAGAAGTAGTCTTCACGGCTTTTGTCGCTGTAGATGTTACTTCTTGAACCATCTCGACATATGACATGCATCACTGCTACAGGATGCGACTGACACCCTTGTTGAGCGTATACTCTGTGCCCTCTGCAGCCCACTGTTCTTCCCTACGCATGAAGTTGCAGCATTACATGACGCAGAAGAAGGCTCCCTATTCACACCACTCGTGCAGGGAGTCCGGAGGAGCAGTAGGATCGACTTGGTCACCCTGCATGAACCACTCCGGAAGGCCACATGATGAACAGCGCCATGCTACCCTGACCTGTGTAACTGCATAGCACCCCCGACTCCAGATCGGGCAGCAGGGGTACCGGTGTTGCTGTCTCTTGTATTTCCTGTGGGTCCCCCCCCATACTGTTCCATAGGAAGTGACATTCCTGAGTGCGTCCAAACCCTTGGGTAGAGGATGCCCGGTGACTGGGACAGTCCAACTTGGCCCTGTTGGCCTTTGTTGACCTTGGTAGTTACGAGGCCTGTTCGGCCGCCTATCGAATCTCTTCTTCCCTTTTCTCCTCCTCTCCTCCTTTCCTGCTTTATCTTCCTTCAGACCTTTCTTCTTTCTCTTATTCCCGTTTCTGTGTGTTTGGCGGGGTGGAGACAGGGCGGCTGCAGTCCCTGGGGTGGGATGGGTGGGAAGGGGTTGCCTCTGTACCTTCCCCCTCACACTGGCGGGAGTGGGGACCATGGGCGGATCTCGATTGCTGCGCGCTATGGCCGTGAACATCCCTAGGCCCCTGAAGGTCTTGACATTCAACGTCAAGGGTTTGAATTCCCCTAATAAGCGCAAGCAGGAATGGAGTTACCTTCTCCAGCAGCAGCCCGACATTATATTCCTTCAGGAAACACACCTGCTACAGAGAGATACAAAACACATGGCGCATCCTAAGTACCCTATCCAGTTCTGGGCGGCTGCGAACACTAAAACGGCGGGAGTAGCTATATTGTGCAGGGCTGGCTTTAGGCGGGGAGACACAAAACCCTATAGGAGTGAGGATGGGCTCTTTCTCAAAGCTACGGTACACATGGGAAGGCACCAATTCACCCTATGTAACATATACGAAGCCAACCAGTTGCAGGACAGATACCTCCAGACACTTTTGCGGGACCAGATTCCATGTGGCGACCCGAACATGATATTGGGAGGGGACCTCAATTTAGTCTGGGACCCGGACATGGACCGCAGCGATGCCGCCTTCAATGGCACCGGGGGGCGATGTCCTCTACGCTGCGCAAGCAGACTGTGGACTTGGGGTTAATTGACACGTGGCGCTACCACTGCCCGGAACTGAGAGATTACTCCTTTTACTCGCACGCCCACAGGTCCTACTCCTGCATAGATTTTCTATTTATGTAGCTAGAACTGATACGGGACTCGTTGGGAGCCTCCATCTCGGACATATCTGTCGGATCACGCTCATGTTGAGCTGCTCCTCCAGGACCCGGCCGCGCGCCCCACCCGAGAGGCACGTTGGTTTTTGCCGCAGAGCATCCTTCGGGATGCAGCGGATGTTGATAGCATCCGGGAGGCCATAGACTCCTATTTTGCATCTAACGATACCCCGGAGGTGTCCTTCCCGGTGGTATTGGACGCCTTCAAAGCCACGATCCGGGGACACATCACTTCCCTGGCAATTGCTCGGAGGCGTGCAGCTTGCAAATTGGAAGCTGATCTGGCGGGGGACATCAAGAAAGCCGAGGAGCAAGACCGGGAACGCTCGTCACTAGAATCTAGGAGAAGATTAGCCGACCTCAGGGGGCAGCTTCGGCTTTTACGCACCAATAAGGCGGAACACTCTTTGCTAGCACTGAAGCAAAAGTACTTTGAGGGAGGAGATAAGGTAGGGCGACTGCTGGCGGGGAGGTTGAGGGCACGTGCGGCTAAGGCCCACATAACTAGTGTCCAACTACCAGACGGGCCGAGAGTTGTCTCGGAGAAGGCTAAGCAGGTCGCTTTTGTGGATTACTATACCACCTTGTACGGGAGGGAGCCCGCCTCGGCGGACGCGATTGCGGCTGTCCTGGGCGGCTACGAGGGGACGCCACTGCCTTCGGGGAGTACGGCGGAACTGGAAGGCTCCATTACTGAAGAAGAGGTCACGGCGGCAATTAAAGATCTTCCTTTGGGGAAATCGCCAGGACCGGATGGCCTACCCCTATCTTTCTATCGCACATTCCAGACCCAGCTTCGACCCTATCTCCTAAGGCTGTTCAACTCCTTTACTGATGACATAGGGCCGTCCCCTGACATGGGTATGGCGGAAATGGCATTGATCCCGAAACCTGGGAAAGACCCCACGATGTGTGCTTCTTATCGCCCTATTGCCTTATTGAATACTGATCTTAAAATATATACCAAACTCCTTGCCAAACGTATAGATCCGTATATGCCGGGGCTTGTGGACCCTGATCAGGCTGGGTTCATCCGAGACCGACAGGGAGCAGATAACGTACGTAAGCTCGCACACCTCGTGGGGAAGGTGCACCACTGGAAAATCCCGGCTTGCCTTCTGCCCCTGGATGTTGAGAAGGCGTTCAATCGGGTGGACTGGACCTTCCTTAGGGCGATACTCCACAAATTCGGTCTGGGCCCGAAGATGATCACAAGGATTATGGCCCCATATATAGGGCCACAGGCCAGAATCCGGGTCAACGGCGGCTTAACACCACCGCTAGCGATACACAGGGGCACTAGGCAGGGGTGTCCCCTCTCGCCCCTATTGTTTGCCCTCGCAATGGAACCCCTTGCGGAGATGATACGCCGCGAGCCGGACATCCACGGAATAGTACATGGGGGACGGGACAACAAGGTAGCGTTGTTCGCAGACGACCTGATTCTCACTCTTACGCGCCCGCGGGAGTCTCTTCCGAGTGCTTTGCTTATATGAGAGGGCCTCTGGCCTCAAGATCAACCATGATAAGTCCTGGGCTCTCAACCTCACCATCCCGGCAGAGGAGATCCCTTTTCTGAAGGAAGCCGTGCCCTATCAGTGGGCTGAGCGCCATATTCGATACTTGGGCCTCACCCTGACCCCCTCTTTGAATGCCTGGTCATCAGTGAACTGGCGGGAATGCCGAAAAACGGTTCTAGAGGACCTACGAAGGTGGAAGCCTCTGATGCTGTCGTGGTTAGGCCGGCTCAATGCTGTTAAAATGTGGATCCTTCCCAAAATCTTATACGTGTTCCAATGCCTTCCCACCCCAATCCCGCTTCACTGCATACGGGGACTGCAACGCGAGCTCACGTCTTTTGTGTGGGGCGGTAAGCGATCCCGTTTTTCGCAGAAGATCCTTATGGCACCACAGGACAGAGGGGGCTTAGCTTGCCCCAACTTAGTGCACTACTATTGGGCTGCACACCTCCATTTTGTGGTAGAGTGGGAGGTGCGAGAGAATGAAAAAGGATGGTTACATATGGACCGGGCGGTAACGGGAGGCACTATCTGGGACCTGCCGTGGCTTCATCGGATAGCCCGCTCTAAGAGCGCGTACATGGCGGTACCCATGATGACAGTACTAGACATTTGGGACAACATTGCGGTGTCCAAAGGGTTCACCACGTTCCCGTCCCCGCACACTCCCATAGCAGCGAACCCGCAATTTCCGCCGGCTCATCAATCTCGAGCATTCGAGAAATGGATGCAAGGAGACTGCAGGGTGATATGCGATCTCTTTGAAGGAGGCACACTCAAATCTTTTGACCATTGCCGGGAGGAGTTCCGACTGCCGCCGGAGGCACGGCTACAGTATGCACAGCTGCGCCACTGGGTTTCTAATGAGGAAATGAGTCTAGCAGCCACGCGAGCGTTCACCCCTTTTGAAAAGATGGCGCGCTCCCTTGGGGGACTAAAAAAGCTGATTACCCAGATCTATCACATCTTGCAGCATCCGCCGCTTGTACCCACCCATCCATACCAGCGCCAATGGCAACTAGCGGTTGACGTGGACATTGAACCTTTGCAATGGGACAGAGTATGGAGAGACATCCCCAAGATATATCGGAGTATCCCGCAGAGGGAAAACGCCTACAAACCTTTAACCCAGTGGTACTACACTCCTCTGCGGTTGCACAAGATGTTCCCCACTGTTTCCCCACTGTGTTGGAGATGTCGGAGTGCAACAGGGGATTTCGTACACATACGGTGGGCATGCCCGCTCTTAACTGTCTTTTGGAAGGAGGTCCTCAGTCACATTAGAGGGGTGTTGGGGTTCCCTTTGCCTGAAGCAGTAAGCACAATTCTACTTGGCATTAGACCTCCCGATCTCAAGGCACTCACCCGCAGCGACTAGATTTTGCCGCTTCAAATGCTGGGAGCGGCCAAGCAGCTTATAGCCCTGTACTGGAAAAGGACCGAAGCGCCTCCCATAGCCTCCTCGTTTGTGCAGCTCTGGCACGTTTTAGCGATGGAGCTCCTCACAGCGCGAATACAAGCGCGCGACACGCGCTTTGGGCGGTCTGGAAGCCCTTAGTACGTTACCTTTGCTCAATAGAACATGCGCGACACATGCCCACTAGACTCCGGACTCTGCACCTTTGTGAAGACGCTGTCACTCCCGCAGACCCCAGTAGACTGCTTCCATAGACGTAACACCAACAAAAAGTAGCAGTGGGTCAAAAAAAGAGAAAAACAACTGACTATGTATCTGTAAAAGAGAAGACGGAGTGAACTCAGCTAATAACTTAAACTAGTGTAATCACGTCTAGGGTATTCCTTCTTTGTGAAAAAATTCCCATCAGTCATCGACCGAGACCGCCCTTCATCATCTGGGGTCCTTCACACCATGAAGGTAAAATTATATACCTACAGCAGATTGGCAGATGTATAAGCCTAATCTGACCTGTGTGGCCCAGTGATTCCTATGGTGTGTGAGGGTGTCAGGTGACAACTGTAAAGCAGTGCAAAGAAAGTGGAGAGATCAATAAGTGAAAAAGTGTGTTTCAATAGATAAAATCGGATAGTGAAGGGGTAAGGAACTTTAATGTGCACCTCTTCAGGTTATTCACCCTAAGCAAGATTACTGGTTCTAAAGGACTTGGACCCAGTTATCCAATCATGACTAATTGTGTGTGTTTCTTTCTATGTGTCTGTTTGTGTGTTCCTTGGCCAAATCGGCGTACTTTGGACCATGAAGTAAGGAGAAGGATGATCGAAATAACACTCAGGTGATAAAAAACCTATTTAGCAGTAGCGTTAATGGTCCTGATGAAGCAGCAGGATACCCTTTGGCTCCGTATAGTCTGCAGAAACATGTTGACCTAACACACTCATTAGTAGTCATTTGTTGATACTACTATCTTCGCACTCTTTTATTGTTTTGGGAGGGAAGAGGTGCACATCTTTTACAGATACATAGTCAGTTGTTTTTCTCTTTTTTTGACCCACTGCTACTCTTTGTTGGTGTAACTGTTATGTTGGGGGCAGTAGCAATGTCCGGTCGTTAAACATCCCCTAGGACCCTCATTCTCCCTGTTGTGTTCATGCTTCCATAGACGCCCGGCAAGAAGCGAGAGCGGTTGAGGCTGCCTCTAGCTAGCTGACATTGCCTGCCTGCCCCCCCCCCCCCCCCCCCATCGAATAGCATGCACACCCTGTCAACACGACACTCTCCCTGTCTCTCGCTTCCTACCCTTTTTTCACACCATGTTCCTTTCTTTCTCTATCTCTAGACTTCTCACGTACCTGTTGCCCCCAGTTGGGACGTTCAGAAGTATTGGGCTAGTTTCCCGTTTACCTATCCCCAATGGCCCGGTGCTTTGGCCCTGTATGCATTGGGTAGCTAAAGCTGATATTAAGCCACACGGCCGGCCCCACGAGGGTTGTAGGCAAGGCGCTGTGTTAACCTGTTTTCATATATGTGACTTATGATCTAATTGTTATTCCATACACGGCCGGCCTCGATACGAGGTTGTAGGCTTACCGCTGTGTCTATGCGCCCAACCCGGGGAATTACGTCATAAAATAAAATAGACTTGGAACAAAAAACTGCCCCAAACCTTCTGAAACACATGAAAGGGGCTGGAGATCCACCTCCTCAGAAAATACATTGCCACGCAATAGGATCATCACCCACAAATATTTTGCTTTATAATACACAATCCTGAACCATAACTCTGAGTTCTTACCATTGATCAGCACTCTACTATTCTTTAGGTAGCTTTGCACCTTATAAATACCTATACATATATACTTAGGTGTATATGGAATGTCTTTTAAGGTCATTCTTTGGAACTGGAAGCTCACTAAGCTGCAGAAAACTGCTTCCTTGAAAATGGGGATCTGCGAAACCAAGGCGGTCCTCTATCTTATCACACCTGAAATCTCGATAGGGATGATTACTTATCATATTTCCGGTCCAGGCTATCTTGTGCCTCAATGCCTGATTTTGACCTAAGGGGTCTTTCAGTCACGGACAGCCCTTTTCTCAGGGTAGAACATGGGCTACAGAACTTTCCATGTCTTCGGGTTGAATCTGGGTTTGAGTGTGAGTATCCTCTCGATGTTGAGTTTCCCTACCAAGTTTTTTGTGACTTTTTCCAAGACCGGTGGAGCAATAAAAATAAAAATAAAAAAATATATATATATATATTTATACACACACACACACACACACACACACACACACACACACACACACCCTCTGGCGCTGAAGTGGCTTCATTCCAGATATCCAATTTGTTTAATCAATCTAGTCTCTCAAACAGGTCTGATGTCACTATTTTTAGTCTTCCTTATCCATGCCACATACCGGAGATGCCTTCGGAAAAATCCTCTTCATCCTCAAAAACATCTACCTCCTATAGTTCCTCCTCAAATGCTCCATGGACCAAGTGAGACTCAGTATACACCACCACAGCCGAACACGCCCATCATTGCTTCTGCAATTTAACAATCTTCTTGCACTAAAATGTTAGACACACCTTTAATATTCTTCTTGCACTCAAGTACCGACGAACAAGTTACTTACCTTCGGTAACTATATATCTGTTTAAAACATTAGTAGTGATAGATTCCTTCCCTTAGAATTACCACCTGGCGTCAGACTGGATCCGAAAAGTTTTTGTCAGCAGTACCCCTACACGCCCGAAGGTGGCATTGTGCGGCTCTGCGTCCATCGCTGAGATGACATCGTAACAGCTACTTAGACGCCGCCCTCGCGCGCCGTCAGTTCTGTACACAACTTTCCACGCCAGAAAACGCAGAGCCATGCAAGATACCGACCACTGGTGCCTTGAAACTAGGGCCCTGAAAGGGATCACCTTAACCCTAGAAATCAGTTCGCAGAATGGAGAGGATGGCTGGGGCTGTAAGGAATCTATCACTACTAATGTTTCTTACGGATAAATCGTTACTGAAGGTAAGTAACTTGTTCTTCTGAAAAAAACACATAGTGATAGATTCCTTATCTTAGAATAGATACCCTAGCAAAACCAACCCCGGTGGTGGGTCTGTGAACCAAGATCACACCAGGAAGCCTCGGATAACAGAACGACCAAAGAAGCCGTCTCTCCGGCTGTCCAGGCAGTAGTGCTTGGTAAATGTGTGGAGTGAGGCCCATGAAGATGCCTGACAGATGCCATGCAAGGAAACACCCCGTCCCAGAGAAGTAGTGGCTGCCGTCACCCTGGTAGAGTGGGTGCGCTACCCCTCCGGAGGCACCTTTTTTGCAGAGTCACATGCCTTTATGCACAGAATGACCCACCGAGAGATGGTCTCCTTGTGCACAGCCCGACCTTTCTTGGCGCACACGTAGCCAACAAAGAGCTGGTCATCTACCCGGACCTGTTGTGTGCGATCCAGATAATAAGATAGCGCACCTTTTGGGTCCAGACGGTGGAGCCTCTCTTCCTCTCTTGTGGGATGCGGAGGCGGAATGAAGGTGGGCAAAGTGATGGTCTGCCTGATGTGAAAGGTAGTGACAACCTTTGGCAGAAAAGGACGAGTCCCTAGAACAACTTTGTCCGGATAGACAGAGAGAAAAGGAGGCTTAGAAGAAAGAGCCTGGAGCTCACTCACTCTTCTGGCAGAAGGGATGGCAACCAGGAAAGCAGTCTTTAGAGTGAGGAGATGAAGAGGGCAATTGTGAAGTGGCTCAAAGGGAGCACACACCAGAAAAGTAAGAACTAGATTCAAGTCCCACTGAGGCATCACGAAAGGAACAGGAGGAAACATTTGCGTGATGCCTTTCAAGAATCTATTTACAACAGGGGACTTGAAAAGGGAAGGCTGATTTGGAGGCCTTAAAAAGGCGGAAATGGCCAAGAGATAGCCCTTGATAGTGCCCAGAGCAGAGCCCTGCTGGGACAAGGAGAGAAGAAAAAGAAGAACTTCTGAAAGAGGGGCAGAAAGGGGATCCACAGCCTTTGCTGTGCACCGTGCTACAAAATGATTCCACCTGCAGGCGTATACCGTCTTAGTGGAGGGACGCCTGGCTGCTAAGATAACATTACAGACTCCGGAGGCAGGTTGAAAGACGTCAACCGCCGCCGCACATTCTCCACGCAAGGAGGTGGAGACTGGACAGGTTTGGGTGGAAGATCGTCCCCTGCTGCTGCTGCAGAAGATCCTCCCGAAGAGGCAGACGGGTCGGGGATCGATGCTCATACAGAGTAGCTTGGGAAACCAAAATCTTCTAGCCCAGTCCGGAGCCTCAAGGATGACTTGGGCCCGGTCGTGACTGATCTTCTTCAGCACTCTGGGCAGAAGTGGTAAAGGCGGAAAGGCGTACAACAGACCGCAACTCCATTTGCGACGAAAAGCGTCGCCTAGCGAGTGCCACCTTGCAAATTACAACACCCAGAACTGATGACATTGCGCATTTCCTTTGGTGGCGAATAGATCTAACCAAGGCTCTGTCCATTGCTGAAAGAGACCTTGTGCCACGTCCGAGTTCAGACGCCATTCGTGATCCATAATGCACCGGCGGCTGAGTTTGTCCAGAGGGGCGTTCAAAGAACCTGCCAGGTGTTGAACCACCAGGGAAATGCCCAGATGTTCCAGCGAAGTCCAGAGGCGCAGAGCCTCTTGGCAAAGGGTCTACAACCCCACCCTGCCCTGTTAGTTGCAGTACCATAGGGTGGTGTTGTCGGTGAACACCTGCACTACTCTCCCTGTGACGTAAGGAAGTAATGCCTTCATTGCAAGTTGGATTCCGCCTTAGACCAGAGGCCTCGGATCTCCGCCTCCCCCACGTGGCTGCCCCATCCCAGAAGGGATGCGCCCGTCACAACTGTATGTTCCGGTTGGAGAAGGGAGAGGGATCTGCCATCGACCCAATTGCGTTACGTGAGCCACCACTGCAATTGTCGTGCAGTGCCCTCCGAGATCTGGACGTGATCAGACAGGTTGCCCTGATGATGTACCCACTGGAACTTCAGGTCCCACTGCAGAGCCCGCATATGCCATCTGGCATGATCCACCAGCAGGATGCCGGAGGCCATCAGATCCAGTAGTTGACGGGTCATCCTGACCGAAACCCAGGACAGACGCTGAAAGATCGGAATCATAACCTGAATGTCCCAGACTCACTACTCGGGAGGATAAACCCGAAACTGTGCCGAGTCCAGAACTGCTCCAATGAAAAGGAGCTTCTGTGAGGGAATCAGGTGCGACTCACGGCACATTGATGGAGAACCCCAGAAAATGCAGGAGGTCGGCCGGAGTCTGGAGGTGGGAGACAACTTCCTGGGGCGAGCCCACCTTCAACAGCCAGTCGTCGAGATAGGGGAAGACTGAAACCCCTGATCTGCGCAGATGAGCAGCGACCACCGCCATCACTTTCGTGAACACCCGAGGGGTGCTGGTAAGGCCAAAGGGGAGCACAGTGAACTGAAAGTGCTTGTGGTCTACTGTGAATCGCAGGTTGCGCCTGTGGGCAGGCAGGATGGGAATATGAATATAGGCATCCTGCAAGTTCAACGCCACCATCCAGTCTTGCGGGTCCAGGACAGACAAGACCTGAGCAAGTGTGAGCATCTTGAAATGCTCCTTTCGGAGGAAGCGATTGACGTTCCGAAGGTCTAAGATAGGACGCAGGCCCATGTCCTTCTTTGGAACCAGAAAGTAGTGGGAATAACAACCACTACCTACTTCTGGCATCGGAACGCGCTCGATGGCCCCCTTTGCCAAGAGGGCCCCAACTTCCTGCTGGAGAAGCGCCGAGTGATCCCCGGACATGCGGTGGTACTGAGATGGCATGGTTGGAGGGGTTGTCTCGAAGGGGAGGGAGTAGCCCCTTCGGACAATTTGCAGCACCCACTTGTCCGAAGTGATGTTGCGCCAGAGGTGGAGATGATCACATATTTGTCAACCCACTGGCGTCTGTTGGGCCTGAAAATTCAGACAAGGATGGCTTTGAAATGGATGCTGTGGGGGTGGTAGTGGACTGACCCTTCCGCTGGCCCCCTGAACTGCCTTGACGGTTCCCACGTCAGTGACCAGGTTGAGGTTGTTGCTGCTGTGGTCTGTGGCTCTGCGAACGCTGTGGGGTGCCCCTTCCGTGGCCACAAAAGGAACGAAAAGCAGAAGGCGGAGGAGGCCGAGTGGCCGACAGGCCCAAGGACTTGCCATAGCCCGGGAGTCCTTGAAGCCCGCCAACGCACTATCCGCCTTATGGACAGAAAGGCGAATGCCATCAAAGGGCATGTCCATCAGAGTGTTCTGGACATCCCCTGAGAAGCCAGTTGTCCTCAACCAGGCATGGCGCCGAAGCGCCACCGTCATGGAAATCGACCTGCCCAGTGAGTCGGCAGTGTCTAGCCTACAACGTAACTTTGCTGCGTCTCTCCAGGCCGCAATCGCCTGGGAAAGAACTACCTGGGCCTCTTCCAGGCAGTTCGGCAGCACCTGTGCAACCGTGTCCCACAGAGAGTGGGTAGGACGGCCCAAGAGGCTTGCGGTGTTCACCGACCGCAGCCCTAAGCTGGCAGATGAAAACAGTTTCTTACCAAACTGATCCAGCTTCTTGGATTCCCTATCCAGAGGTGCAGTAGGGAACGCGCTCTGGGATGTAGAGGCTTGGACAACCAAGCTCTCAGGGGTGGGGTGTTGGGTAAGGAAGAGGGGGTCGCCTGGAGCCAGGCGATGGCGTTGGGCCATGTTCCTATCCACAGGCGGCCCTGTGTTGGGCCTGGACCAGGTGCCCAAAATACCGTCGGAAAGTGCTTCATTAAAAGGCAGAAAAGGCTCGGAAGAGGTAGCCACCGGTTGGAGCACTTCTGTCAGGAGATTAGTCCTGACGGCCACCATAGAGAGTTCGAGGTGGAGAGACCTGGCCGTCCTACGCAACACCACTGCATAACTGGCTCCCTCTTCCGTAGCCACCGTAGGAGGAGACAGCATGCCAAGGTCAGGCGATTTGTGAAGACCACTGGCCTCCCCCAAAACCTCTGCCCAGTCCGGATCATACGCACAGTCCTGTGCTAGAGGGTCCTCAGACCCCTCCTACCCTTCCCCTTCCTCCAAAGTCTGTGGAACAGGCTCAAAATAAGGAGGCGGACATAGGGCACAAAAGGGCCCATCAGCATCGGTATCAACGCCGATCCGGCACCGTGTCCGGGTCGGGGCGGAACCTGGGGACGTCGTCGTCCCGAGGAGCGGGCAGCGTCGGAAGGGGTGCAGGGGGGTTCGGCGCCGGTGGAGGTCTCACTAAGTGAACCAGCGTCAATCGGGAGCCGATCACAGATCCTTGGGGGCCATGCAGCGTCAGGGCCGGAGCCGCTGGCGACACCGGGGCCACCGGAGATGGCATAGCAGGACCCCCAGTCGGGCCCGCGGGGCCAGATGGCCCAAAGAGTCGGGCCATGGCAGCAAGAAACTCTTGCACCGGAGCAGGCGTCGCCCCCAGACCCGGGAAGGGGTAGTTGACTGGGGACGATGTCGCAGGCTCCGCTGGAGCTGCGGGGGTGGCACCGCCTGCACCCTCAGCTGAGTCACACGACGGGCGAGAGGAAGTCGAAGAGCGACAATGCTTCTTCGGCTGCTTCTTGGAATGCTTCAACTTACCTGACCCAGAGTGCGAAGACTTAGATTCAGTAGAATGATGGCGACAACTCCGCGACTGGCCCTTCGACCTTCTACGGGACCTCGAACGGCGCAGAGCCGACTGTCGGACTTTAAGCACCTTTCGGGACCGCTTCCGCAAAGTCTTCGGCGCCATGGCCTGGCAGTCGGGGCATGACTTGGGGACGTGGTCGCGCCCCAGGCAGTAGAGACACACACGGTGTGGGACCGTCACAGACATCATGCGCAGACAATTCCCACAATTCTTGAACCCAGGCATCCCTACGACACCAGGAGTCGATCAACTCGAAAATATGAGATCAAAGGCCTCGAAA
This sequence comes from Lissotriton helveticus, assembly GCF_964261635.1. NCBI lineage: Eukaryota > Metazoa > Chordata > Amphibia > Caudata > Salamandridae > Lissotriton > Lissotriton helveticus. The sequence goes on from NC_136057.1 coordinate 1,479,855,590, forward strand.
AACTCAGTCAAAAAGTGACTGGGGGTACTTGCTCTTCCCGAATCTGCACTTGCTGGCACAGAAAATGAAAGAACTGATGTCAGCGCACGTGGGCGCGTCTAAGTAGCTCCGGGGACGGGGGCGTGGCTTGGCGCGTGGCAAGATGGCAGCACTGTGAGGCTGCTCCGCCGGCCACCGAGAGAAATCCTATAATATCCTGCATTTTAGGAGGCTGATGTTGATATTTTGAAGGGGAGCGACCTGCGTTCACCACCCTGTGCCGATTGAGGGGTCTGCTGCGGCTGAATGGCGCCAAGACGTTGCATCCCTGCCGTCGACCAGTGGCCCGGTTCTGGACGGGGTGCGGGGACAAGCGGCGCATGGACGGCGGCAGGTGTCGCCTGCTCGCAGCTTCGTAAAGGAGCCCGCTGTGGCGCCCGTGCCCGACAGACAACGTTCGCTCGAGGGGTGGAGAGGCCCGCTGGACTGACCCTGGAACTCCGTGACGCAGGGGTGAGTGCGCTGTAGCCGGGAAGTGCGAAGCGCCTGCGGCCTCAAGTCACCCTAGGCCGCTGCGAAGACTGCGCTCCCTTCCCCCACCCCGCCATCGGACACTTACTGCGGGACTACAGCTGTAAGGTGCACATCTGCGGGGAGCAGAAATTACACGCTGCTGGGGTTTGCTTTACTCCCACGTGGACTCCAGCGGGGGAACGCCGCGGATGACCAGGAGAGCGCCCCTCGAGTTTCACGCTCTCCGGCGGGACGGCAGGACACTGGGAGACCCTTCAGGACAGCGCCTGGCTCCCAGAGGCGCACTATGCCGCGACGCTCAAGCAGGGGCTTGTGCGTGAAAGAGCAGTGGAAGTGGCGCTAGAACGGCTGGAACTGGTGGGGGCGCTTCCATCCTTACAGGACTAGCTGGCTGAACCCCCCGAAGCTGGGGGAGAACCTGGTTCATGGGGAGTGGAAGACACCGAGACAAGTATTGGAGCCCCTGAGTCCCCTTGGGCCCATTAAGTGTCTGGGCCTGCTCCGACGATTTCGTGCCGCCTGGCGGGATCCCCGGGAGTGGGGGTAAGGCGGTGCGCCTAGCGGGGGAGCACTGCTGCTGAGACGATATGATTTCACAAGGTGACGAAGAGGTGGTACACGGTTGTCGGTGGGCACAGGCGCCATTTTGTATTGGAGCACGAGAGCGAAGCAACCCGCGTGGTGGGCCGTCGACGTCTGACCCCCTCTCGCCCCCCTCCCCCCGCATCTGCTAGTGAGAATCCATTGTAGAACTGTGGGGAACAGGGCGACTGGGTGTTTTAAGCTGGGAGAGCGGCTCACCTAGAGACCAGACATGGGCAAACCAGACAGGGCCCAGCCGAAATTGACATTTGAACTCCGGAAAAATGGCAAACCGCCACAGACAGATGCGTCTGACCAGGACACGGAGGCTGCGGCACAGAGCGGACTTAACCTGGAAAAAGCATTAGCCGCCAATCAGAACAGTCTACAGGACATAGACGGAAAGATAGAAGCCTTGAATGGCCGCATGGACCAGTTTTCGGCCAAACTAGATAAACAGGCCGCGCGCATTGGTGAGGCGGAACAGAGGATCACGGATGCCGAGGACGGCCTTCAACAGGTGGCAGAGAAGGCGTCGGATATGTCTAAGCTGCTTGCGGTAATCCAAGCACAAAATGAGGACATTGAAGCGCGCTCGAGGCGCAACAATATTCGTGTCCTGGGGCTGCCAGAATCGACAAATGTGGACCGGCTGGAGATTATATGGAGACCATGCTGCGAGAGGTGTGTGGCCCGGACCAGTTGTCCCCTATGTTTGCGGTGGAGAGGGCTCACCGCTCGCTGGCGGCGCGGCCCCCCCCCCCGGGCACCCCTCTGAGGCCTATCATTATTCGCCTTCTAAATTACCGCGACAGAGACACTGTGTTGCGCATTACTAGGCAAAAGGGCAAGGTGATCTAGCAAAACACGCTGCTGGCATTTTATCCTGACTTTACTGCTCAAGTTCAGGCGGCGCGGAAAGAATGTCAGAACGTAAAGAAGCTACTCATGCAAGAAAATATCCCGTGCGCCATGCTGTACCCCGCAAGGCTGAGGATCGGCGAGTATGAAGGAGGGAAAATCTTCTCAACACCAAAACAGGCCATGGCGTATGCTAAGTCCCTCAAGTCCACGCGCAAGACTATAGCTAACATATATGGCCCAGTGGTTGACGAGACAGCATACTTCTTAACCTTATTCCAGGCGCTGCGTGCATGGCCGGATTAAGCTTTGATACTTGGGGGAGATCTGAATACCTGTCTGGATCCCACTGTAGATAAATCCCCCCTTGCCAGTCACCGTATGATTAGAGTGGCTCAATGTGTGCGGGACTTTATGGAAGAGTGGGGGTTGTCCGACGTCTGGTGCCTGCGACATCGGGGAGTCAGGGAGGGCACACACATCACCCCAGCTTACAACACATGGTCCCGGCTAGATTACTGGCTGATAGGTGGTGAAGCACAGGACTGGGTCACAGAGATTGGTGTTCTCCCGCAGACCCTATCCGATCAAAACCCAGTTAGGCTCACTCTTCATGTGCCACACAATATCCACCGACCCTTCACTTGGCGATTTAGAGCGGACTCCCTCTTAGATCCAATCTATGAGGATACCATCAGGAAGGCCATAGCACAGTACTTTGATCTGAATGTAGGTTCAGTAGACGGTGCGGCTACCCTCTGGGAGGCATTTAAAGTAACGATAAGGGGAGTATGTATAGGTACATCGGCGGGCATTTTGCGGGACATAGGGGGACACTTGAGGCGCACTGAAAGTAAACTGCGAGAACTAGAGACCTCTTCCGACTCTCTACTCTCACGTGAGACGCTCACTCTCATTCGGGAATACGTTGAGGAGTACAACGCACTGGCAGCCTCAGAGGTTAAATATATGTCCAAACTCTTAGTGGCGAGAGCCTATGGGGAGGGTGGAAGACCCGGTCGGGTCCTGGCTCAACAACTGCGTGACCGAGCGGAGACTCCTCTAGTTGACTGCATTGTGGACGATTATGGGGAAGAACACCACACACCTGATGACATTCTAGACCAATTCCGAGATTTCTATGAGACACTGTACATGTCTCGGGGCGACCTGGTGGAATCGGAGCTGACGGACTACCTTTCGGATACAGCGTGCGCTTGGTTATCCGATGTGCATAGGAAATTCCTCAGCTTACCTATCGATGAGCAAGACGTCAGAGAGGCTATACTGTCGCTTCCTAACAAGAAAGCTCCAGGGCCTGATGGGCTGACGGCTGAATTTTATAGGCACTTCGCTGATCTCCTGGTGCCCCACCTCCTCGCGGTGTATGCAGAGGCGCATGAGGTTTGCTATCTCCCCCCATCACTTCGGCAGGCGCTTATTATCACCCTGCTAAAGAAAGATAAAGACCCGGCTCGGTGCGAATCGTATCGCCCTTTATCGTTAATTAACATTGATGCTAAGGTCCTTGCCAAAATACTAGCTACTAAATTACATCCTCTAATACCCCTACTGGTTTTACCGGACCAGTCTGGATTCATTCCTGACCGCTCCACGTCCTGGAATCTTCGAACGATCTTTGCAATGTTTCATGTTTTGAAGCCCGAGTTGCCCGCTGTGGCTGTGTTACTAGACGCAGCCAAAGCGTTTGATTCAATTGAATGGCAGTACATGTTCTCCATCTGGCGTAGAAATAGGGTTTCCTCCAGTGTTTGTCCGCTGGGTTCAAATTTTGTATGAAGATACCTTGGCAAGGGTGAGAGTGGGTGGCCTAACATCAGAACCCTTCACCATCCACATGCGCACTCGACAGGGGTGCCCACTGTCACCCTTTCTCTTCGCCATAGTGCTGGAGCCTCTTGCCTGCCGCATTCGCCAAACACACAGAGCGGCGGCCCTGAACTTTAATAATAGGCCGGTGGGCATCTCTGCGTATGCGGACGACATGGTCTTATATATCCGGGAACCTCAAGTATACCTCGCACAGGTTATCCGAGAATATATTCGCTATGGTCTATATTCGGGCCTCATCATCAATTGGGAAAAACCGGTCATCATTCCCCTCACGTCTGCCACTGCGTCCCCTCAGTTGGAATACCCTCTGCAATGGTCAGAAGATCCGGTGAAATATCTGGGTGTGTGGGTCCATCGTGATCCAACACAGGTAATTCGTGAAAATTACGGTAGAACGTACACTATTCTGGTGGACCAAATTGATAGGTGGGTGAGGTTACCCTTGTCGTTAGCAGACCGCATTGCGGTGGTAAAGATGGTGATCCTGCCAAAATTTTGTACTTGTTTGCTAACGTTCCGATTCGCTTAAATAAACACTTTTTTAAAATGGTCCGGACGGAATTGCTCCGCCTGGTGTGGGGTATGAAGCCGCCCAGGGTTGGTTGGGCCACGCTTACGTTACCGTTCGATAAGGGCGGGTTTTGTGCCCCTGACTTCTTTGTCTACTACCTATGCGGATTGGCCCAATACGTGTATTTCTGGTATAAACTGCACGGTTTTATCCCGCATGTGGCAGTCGAGGAGGGCGATGCCGGGGAGGTCCGTCTGCATGGTATTATCACACATATGCATAGGGTGACGCCCAGATCAGAAATCAATACTATTGATGCCACGGTTTGGGCCTGGCACAGTATAGGCCGCAGGACTCAGAAGCTCCCGCTATAAGCTCCTAACATGCAGATAGAGGGGCACAGCGCCCTCTCTGTGGCGCAAGAACGTGGAGCGCTGCGAACCCTTAAAAAGGCGGGTATAACAGTGATGGGTGATTTATATAGGGATGGGACGTACATCACTAGTGAGGACTTGAGCTTTATCTGCAATCCCACACCGTTAATTCCCTATACATGTTATCGACTGCGTAGAGCAATCAGGGATCATTATACTACATTTACGGACGAACCGCCGATATCGAAATCACTGCAGATGGTTGTGACGGCGCCCACTAGGAAACATCTACTCACTAAACTATATCAGACGGTGCAGGAGGAATCGATATTCCCGGAGGACAAGAGCCTGGTGAGATGGAATGGGGTCTTAGATGCGCAGATTACGGCGGATATGTGGTGCCAGATCTGTGGACTAACGGGGAAGCTTTCAGCTAATTGCACTCTGCGCATCATACACCTAAAGTTCTTACACCAGACATATCATATCCCAGTGAGGTTACACAAAATTGGGCTTAGAGATACCAACTGTTGCAGACGCTGTGGGCAGGAGGGTGCAGACTTTGTCCACCCGGCATGGCTATGCCAGAGGGTTCATACATACTGGACAGGTGTACTGGACATGTTATACGAGTTGACTGGACATAGGCTGGAATGCACACCATTGCTCTGCTTATTGGGATATGTGCCTGTGGTGCGGGGGTGATGGGTCGCTTTGTGCAGATCACCCTATTGTTAGCCAAGAGAAGGGTGCTGTTCACGTGGGATGGGAAGCGGGTCCAGACTACTGCTAAATGGTTAACTGATATGACGTAATGTAATGAACAATTGTCTCTGTATGAGGAGGAACTTCCAAGAAAATCACGACCTAAGGACATTTGGGCCCCGCTGAGAGACTATTTGCTGGCCCGGTGCGAGCAGCCGGAGGATATTGTCCATGATAAGTCGGACTGAAGGGTACTGTGTGTCCACTACTATATGCAGCCACTCGGCCGCATACTCTAACTGCTCCCTGCGAACTAGTTCAGCCATTCGTGTCCACCATTACGGAAGGTCGAACTGTCTTGTAGTGCGATTTCAAATTTGGACTGAGACTCGGGAGGGAGGGTGGGAAGGGGTGTTTATTAAGTTTTGTATTCTTGTATTGGTTATATAATTCTATGCTGTATGTACTAGTGTGGAATGTACTTGACATACATGTCTGCTTTCAGCTTGAAAATCAATAAAAAAAAATTTTTTTTTAAAAACTTCAATTCTAGCGTCAGCAGATAACCAAAAAAAAAAAAAGTAGCTCCGGGGACGTCATCCCGGCACCAACGACGCACGCCGAGCCGCACGACGCCTACCGACGCGCAGGGGTACTGCTGACAAAAAAACTTTCCGGATCCAGTCTGACGCCTGGGGGTAATTCTAAGGTAAGGAATCTATCACTAAGTGCTTCTTTCAGATCAGATGTTTACTTGGTAAGTAACATAATCCGTTCGAGGCATGTGTGCTGTACATACATATGCTTTGAATAGACTATATAGCAATATCTTCCCAAAGCAGTGTCTAACCGGTAGATGTTGCAGTTGTTTGAGTAAGTGTCTTTAGCACTGCTTGCCCTACATTGGCTTGTTGACGTGCTAACACATCGACACAATAGTGTTTGGTAAATGTGTGTGGTGTGGACCATGCTGCTGCCTTACAAATGCCAGCTATAGGGATGTTACCTAAGAAGGCCATAGATGCTCCTATTTTACAGGGTGGAATGTGCTCTAGGAGGTATAAAGTTCTTTTAGGTTTAGCGTAGCAAGTTTGAATGCATTTAACAATCCATATTGAAATACCAGATTTAGACGTAAAATTGCCCATGTGAGGTGTAGCGAATGCAACAAACAGTAGTTTTGTTTTACAAAAATCTATTGTTCTTTCAATATAGTACAATAACACTCTTCTGACAGTGTGTGAAGAGCTCTTTCTGCTACGGAATCAGGCTGAGGGAAGAACACAGGTAACTCAACTGATTGGTTGATTTGAAAAGCAGAAACCACCTTGGGAAGGAATTTTGGGTTGGTGTGAAGAACTACACTATCTTTATGAAGCTGAAAGAAGGGTTCTTCTAAGGTTAATGCCTGTAGCTCACCAACTGTCCTCAATGAAGTGATAGCAATGAGGAAGGAAACTTTCCATGAGAGAAACTGTAACTGGCCGTTGTGTAATGGCTCAAAGTGTGAACCCATGAGTCTTGTAAGCACAATGTTCACATTCCAAACTGGTCCAGGAGGTACCCTGATTGGTATTACTCTTTTTATTTTATTTTTTAAACGACAAATTTTATTTGGTCATTTTTCAATACTGGAACTTTGAACAAAGATAGCTGTCTGTTTTGAAAATATGCAGCTACTGTGCAAGATGCAATCAAATGGAAGTGTCGGCTGGACCAGAACGTTGTAAATGCAAAAGGTAACAAATAATATTTTGGATAGAGACATCTAGTGGATCAATCTTGTTGCCGTTACAATATACAACACATCTCTGCCATTTTGCTGCATAACATGCTCTGGTGGTAGACTTGCTTGCTTTTTTAAGAATATTCATACACTCTAGTGGCAAGTTTAAGTATCTAAACAAACTCTATGACTTCAGGAGTCAAATAGTTAGATTGTGCTCCTTGGGGTTTGGGTGTCTGACTTCTCCATGGTCCTCAGTGAGAAGGCTAGAACTGAGATGCAGCTTTTGATGTTGGACTACTGATAGTTCCAAGAGTGTGGTGAACCACGGTTGACAGGCCCAAGTGGCAGCCACTAGAATCAATGTGAGGGATGTTTGCCTGAGCCTCCGAACCAGAAATGGAAGAAGAGGGAGAGGCAGAAAAGCGCAGACAAATATCCCTGACCAATTCATCCATAGGGCATTGCCTTTGGATAGAGGGTGTGGGAACATGGAGGCGAAGTTTCGGCATTTTGAGTTATCTATTGTGGTGAAGAGATATATTTATAGGAATCTCCATTCTTGAAAGTATGGAAAGAGAACTTGGGGATGAAGTTCCCATTCGTGTATTTGTTGCCGCTTTCTGCTGAGGAGGTTGGCAATTTGATTGTTCACTCCTGAGAGGTGTTCTGCCAGAGGATGAATTTTGTGATAGATTGCCCAACGCCAAATGGTCTTGGAGAGGCGTGACTGTTGCAGAGCGCGTCTCCCTCCCTGTTTTTGTACACAGTGTGTAGTGGTAGTTTTGCTCATACAGTTCTAGGACAGTTGGCAAAGAAGGTAACACAGGTCCAGTGAGGGAGTCCACGATGTCTCCCGGGATACCCCTTGGAAAAACACACAAGAGGCCAGGTCCAGCGAGGGAGCCCGCAACGTCTTCTAGGATACCCCTCGGAAAAACGCACAAGAGTCCAGGGGAGAGGGAAATAGACACCAGCGCTGGGGGGACCACATTTCCCGGCACTCTTCGCGGCCAGAGAGCCACCCACTTGATTCCGGCATACCCGGCGGCGTTATAAACCACCGGAGACTGCTGTTGCGCGGAATAGCGAAATTGACGCTGGGGGGGACCACATTTCCCAGCCCTCTTCGCGGGTAGAGCCGCCCACGTGATTCCTGCCCGCCCTGCAGGCATTAAAACCACCGGAGACTGGACGAGTGCGGGCATGTCCGGGCCAAGGGCGGGCCCATCAGAGGCCGAAAGAGTCTGGGCAGGTCTACCCCCCTAAGCCCTGACCACACATTCTCCTGGGTTTGTGACTCCACCGGGCAGCTGATACAAGGTTCGTGGCAACAACACTTTGCTGTGTGCTTCCCAACCCGGATTTTTCAGGAAGAACCTTCCTCCCTGCGGCCACCGTCCTTATAGTCCAGCATAATCCTTAAAAAATATATATATCCTGAGCCCTGCCTAAACACCCCAACACGAACTACCGGGAAGTTCAATTGAGGGTAAAATCTCTTTAAACCACTGAGTCATTTCCACTGCTTCTAGCAAATATGAGAAAACGTACATGCATGGGGAAAAAACATTCTGCTGCCCTGGTAAAAATTAAAAATATATGGGTTCACACTTGCCCAAGTTTCCTGGAACATGCAGATCTCATTTGTTCTATATAAACCCCCAATCTGGGTTATCCAGTTTGGAGGTGAGTCCTGCTATGTTCCAGGATAATAACAGCAGGCCTGAATGGCCCACCTCATTGACTGAGTTGTTTGAAGGGGTGACACAGCTCTTTGTATGGGCCTGATGCGGATCACTGGTCCCCGCCCGCCCTGTTGAGCTTGCGCCGCTACACGAAATGCAGTCGCCAGCTGAAGTGGGAGGGGGCTTTACTACCAGTGGTTGGATGGTTTTGGTTACCTGTCAATCCTGATGCGAGGGGGGACTAGTGGGGGCCTACTCCTGTTTTTTGCTTTTTACAACTCTTTCTCTCTACCCACAAGGACCATATCCTGTGCTCCTTTCTGCTTCCTGCAGCCTCCCTGCTGTGCAAGCTCCTCCTGGTACATTGGCCCCCCTGGGGTCTCCAATTGAAGGCTGGAAGTCACAGATAGGGGCCCAATGCACATTAGTGAGTCAATTGCATCTAGTGGGCTGTATCTATTTGAAACAGGAAGGTTGTAAAAACGAGGTCTAGGGGATATCATGGTTCATGCTGGCAAATGGCTTGTTCCTGTTCCTCAGCCCCTAGTGGTGACCTGCTCTTCTCAGGTTATGGGGCATGATCCCTCAGGGGAAGAAGTATCCCGAGGGGAAGGAACCTCTGCCCCCCTTCTCCCTCCGGAGGCCACAGTCTATAAGAGTTTCCACGACCCGTGTGTCTCTGAAATTAATCACTACACAGTCCCTGGGGACATATTGTGATCTCCATCCCACCCATCCTACCCTACGTGTCAGTATAATTTCATTTGCGTCTTTGTAGGAGAATTGCCTATGCTTGGCCAGCCCGAAAATGCATTTATTTTTTAGCTCAAAATGGGATTCCCTACACCCCATGTTCAGCTCAGGGACTCCTGCTAATACGATGACATAGGGAGTTGAGGCCGGGGGAAATTAATGCATGGCAGGGCAGTCCCAGTTTCAGGTAGTTCTTCGCGGGAGCTGCCCTTGCGCTATCCCTATAGATAGGACCTTGTTGCTGGGGGTCTGTTGCTTGTGGTGTTACTACAGTTGACCTAGGAGTGTTTCCTATTACTGTCCCTTGGGGAGGGGGGGCAAGGCAGTGAATACTGGTGTCTATTCTTTGTGGTGGTGGATTCTCAAACATTTGTCTGCACCCTCCTGGTAATTTAGATTAGGCCTGGTGGAGATGGTCGAGATGTTGCATACTGGGAGTTCTGGCCTAGTAGGAAGAGGGGCTGGTTGTGAGACTGAGGTTTTGGCTAGCACGACCCCCATAAGAATTGACTCTACCTTGCCCACCCAAAGGTCAACCAATGACGAATGTTTGTCAACCTGTTCCATTAAATTATTAAGTTTGTCCTTTACGATGGACCTGATTTGAACTTGAAGGTCCACCACCAGGTTAGTGGTTTCTCTATGCGGTCTATATGGTCTTTAATGCGAATAACAGCACTCGGTCAAACCCCTGCTTAGATGGAAGGGCTCTAGAGAGGGTATCTATCTTCCAGTACTTGGGGATAACGCTGACGGAGAAAATGGATTGGGGGGCACAAATAAAGAAAGCTAGTTTGAAGCTGGCCCAGTCAGCAGGGGTAATCTCAAAGGCATACAAGAGTTGTACCCGCAAAGCGGTAGGCCCTGCAGTAGAACTCTACAAGGTACAGGCTAGGGGTGCCGCGCTGTATTGAGCAGAATTATGGAGTCATTGTTCAACCACCCCCATATTGCACATAGAGAATTCCTTTGCTAGGCAACTCCTGGGTCTCCCCTCTAGTTCCCCATTAACACCCCTTAGAATGGACCTTGGGATTAGTACTGTTGCAGATGAGGTAGCTCTTAGAACTCTTCTATTTTGGTGATGCCTCTGGAGCACCCCTGAACAAGCCCCATATAGGAATGATTTGAGAGAAGCTATGGGCCTTCAAGGTGCGGGAAAACTCCCATGGTTGACACATATTAGGAACACCTGCCAGGCCTTGGGGAGGGGTAATTGTGGAATACTGCTGAAGAAATCTGCCTCGTGACCCCATGAAAGGCACGCTTAGAGACTTATAGAGAATTTAAATTGGCCCAGTTATGGAAGGGGTCTATTTCTGGTCATCTAACCCTTCGGTTTCTGGAAGTAAAAGCCCAATACAAGCTGGAATCGGTGCTTGACGATATCCTGCCACTACTTGCTAAGAAGTTATTTCTCCAATTCAGACATGGGGTGCTCCCGCTCTGATCATTCACCAACAATTGGACGGGTGCCCCCTGTCTTGGTTGTCCAGCGTGCAAGAATGCCTAGGAAACTGAAGTTCATGTGCTATGTTTTGCCCTGGTTATGGTAAGATAAGGTCTCATTGGCTGTTACAGTTGTGCAGGAACCTGGGGTCTAAACACTGTCACAAGGTTTTTAGGTTACTCAAGTACGACACGATATGCCAATTGTGTGTTCCATCTCACGCTTCTTGTATTCTATGTGGAGTACTCCGCAGAGCCATCTTAAAGAAAAGCTCATATGCTAACTCCAGCCCACCACTACCTATTAAGCCACACTGGGCCTGTTCTTTCCCTCTTAAAATGAATGAACCTAATTGTTGCTTCCTAGGTTTCGCACCATTCTAAATAATCCGTGTTTTTATGGATTGCTTAAAAAAATTTATTTACACATTTTTATTCGGACATTGTCACTGCCTTTTTAATGCAATTGTCTTTTTACATATCATAATTTGATACGTTGATGCATAAATGTATTCTCTTTGTGCTTTTTTAAGATACTATATCTGATTGAAATTGATCTTCCACTTAAAACCAGCTCATTGTTTAGACATATGCACTTAAATGTTTTTTACCTTGTGGCTATTTTAAAGGTCATACACTGTTTGTATTTTGTACAATTCCTGCTAGGAAGGTGACTAGAGGAGCTGACCCTGCCAATTCAAGATCTCAGATATGAATTGTATATTTTTCTCAAAACATCATCTGGTCCTATATAGCCCAAAGGACACTGCTACAATTTGTATGTAATGCATTGTATTTATTTTATCTGTGCTTTTATGGCCCTAGTTGCCGAAATAAAGATCTTTTGACTGACTGACATAGTTGTCGTATTGACTGTGCGGACTAGGACAACTTTCCCTATGAGGTGAGACTGAAAAGCTTTCAGTGCTAGATACACAGCTAGAAGCTCTAGATTGTTGATGTGAAGACTCTTGTACTTGTCGTTCCATAGACCTTAAATTGTCAAATTGTGGAGATGGGCACCCCAACCTGTGAGAGATGTGTCTGCTTTTAGCACTACCTGTGGAACAGGGTCGCTGTAGGGCCGCCCTTTTGATGAGTTTTGTGTGTTCCACCACTGCAGAGAGCAATAGGTGCGGCTGTCTACCAACATTAGATCTGTTAATTGAACCAGAGACTGATTCCACTGATGTGCTAAGCAATCTAGTAGAGGATGCATGTGTAACCTTTCATGAGGCACTATTGCAATGCATGATGCCATCATTCTCAACAGTTGCATTTGTGAAGGCTGAAGATGAGACGTTTGCGCATTAACCGTGAAACCTAATTGGTTGAGTAGGTCTAATATAGTCTGAGTGTGTTGTAAACACTTTTGTTGTGTGCTGGCTTTGATGAGCCACTCGTCTAGGTATGGGAAGACATTAATCTGTTGTCTTCTGAGATGTGCTGCTACTACTGCTAGACATTTTGTGAACACTCTGGGAGCAGTAGTTACTCCAAATGGGAGTACTTTGATCTGATAGTGTTTTCCTGCTATCACAAATCTGAGATATTTGCAATGTGCTGGGTGAACTGTAATGTGAAAGTATGCATATTTTAAGTCAAGTGTGGACATAGAATCACCTTGCTGTAGAAGTGGAAGCACTTGTTGAATTGTGACAATGTGGAAGTGTTCTGACAGTATGTACAGATTTAATGTCCTTAAGTCTAAAATTGGTCTTAAGGAGCAGTCCTTTTTGGGGATTAGAAAGTACAGAGAATACATTCCTGAACGTTGGTACTGTAACAGAACTGGTTCTATAGCTTCTTTTGTTAAAAGCACCTGTATCTCTAGTTTGAGGAGCAGCAGATGCTCTGCCGAGAGTTTGTGAGCGCGAGGTGGAATATTGAGAGGATTGTTGGTGAGCTCCAGGCAATAACCATGTCAGATAATTTCTAGCACCCATTTTGTCTGATGTTATGGATTGCCAAATGGGGAGAAATTGTTGAAGTCTTCCCCCGACAGGTGTTCAATGATCGGAAGAAGTGTAGGCAAGTCACTATTTATTGAGGGAAAGGGAGTTACGCATTGGCGTGCTCTTACCCCTCCCTACCTTTGAAGTTGTTTCCTCTGTACCCTCCTCTATAGAAGCCCCTAGAGGAAGAGGGTTGTGTATTTGACTTATATGAGGTAGTGTTGGGGTCTGAGGATTTACTTTTGGACCCTCCCCAATAAAATGAGTGGCGAAAGGAGCCTCTGTTTGATGAGGGCTGAAGCGCTCTCATGGATTTCACAACATCTGTCTTTTATCATCTTTTCTAAGGCCTCATGTACTTGAGGTCCAAAAAGGTGTTGCTTGTCAAAAGAGGTATTTAAAATAGATTGCTGGACCTCCGGGTTTAAACCAGAAATTCTAAGCCAAGCATGTCGAAGTAGGAGAATGCTGGTGGTAACTCCCCTCGTAGCAGTGTCAGCCGCATCTAAAGCACATCTAATGGAGGAATTAGATACGAGTTTACCTTCTTAAACCAACGGTTGTGCTTTCTTATTGTGCTTTTCTGAGAGGAGTTGAAGTAGGCCTTCCACCTCGTCCCAGTGTGCCCTGTCATACCTAGCTAGTAGGACTTGCATGTGGTTAGCGGCTTGAGAGTCTACCCATTTACCAGATGCGTCAATCGGTTTAGACTCATTGTCGGGGAAGGTGCATCTGCAGGGGTCTGTGAATTTGCTCTAAGGGTAGCTGTCCTTTAATAAGAATAGGACCAGATGGTGGGGGTTTGGATTTTTTGTCAACCCTAGGTGTTAAAATGCAGGCACAAACAGGGTCCTTAAATATCTCATCTGCATGTCTCATCATTCCTTTTAACATGGGTAGACTCAATAGTCCTATGTGAAGACCCTAGTGTCTCAAATAAAAAGTCTTCATCCAAAGACTCTTTATGTAATGTAACTCCATGATAAGTTGCTGCCCTTGAAATTGGCTCTTTATAAGCTACATTATTATCTGTAGGTGATTGCTTTGCAGGGTATACATCTGGATCATTATCCATGGGTGGATCAATATTATAGTCATACATGCTGGTAAATGACCATTGTCATCTCCTAAATTAGGCTGTGTACGAGTAGATCCATGAGGTTTTATGCGTAGTGGATCTGAGCCTGTCCGTTGTGGTAATGGTGAAGATGGTGGCGGTGGATGGGATGGCAAAGTAGGGTGAATAGGACTTGTAGCAATGCCCTTTTTCTTCTTCTTGAGAGGAATCTTATAACCAGTGTCCTCTAAACTGACTTTCCTTTTGGAAGGTGTTTTAGCTAAAATGTGTCCAGTATCTGGATTAATGTATAGCTTCTTCTGTTTAGGGTCTAATCTTTCTTTCATAATGTCCAGGATTAGTTTATGGGGCTTTAGAAGATCTTTCGATTTCATCACCGAAGGTTTCGGTTCCGAACTAGACTTGTCTTTCGGAGTGAAAAATTTCCGATCCAAAGATGATCTGTCTTGACTCGATCCCGAGCTGTAAGGCTTTCCCGTTTGTTTTGGTGCCGGGCCAGAGGGTGGGGCAGAGGTGGTGTAGAAGCCTTATGTTATGACGCACAGGACGTTTCAAGTCACCTCCTGTACTGCGGCCTCAAATGTCCACCAATCCCCCTATGGTGTCCCGCAGGGATCTGTACTGAGCCCCCTGCTTTTTAACTTATATGTTACCCCGCTAGCTCAGATCGCCGAAGCTGCAGGCCTCAACATGTTCACTTACGCCGACGATTCTCAAATCGTATTTTCCCTCTCAAACGGAGATCACGGCTGCTCCTCCCTCCTGCAATCTGGCCTTAGGAGCATTGCCACCTGGATGAGTGAAAGCATTCTCAAACTAAACGGCAGCAAAACGGAGGTGTTAATACTGGGCCCCAATCAAAACCTCTGGAATCCAAGACATTGGCCAACTGAAATGGGCTCCCTACCCAGCCCGTCACAAAAAGTACGTAACCTAGGCATCATCATCGATAACGGCCTTACTATGGAACCCCAAGTCACCAATCTGACATCCACCTGCTTCACCATCCTGAGGTGGCTCAGGAAAATCATATGGATGTTACCAGACGACACTCAAAAATCAGTGGTCAACGCATTATTCACCTCCCGCTTGGACTACGGTAACGTCCTCTACCTTGGGGCTTCTAAAGCAGTCATGCGACGCCTCCAACTGGTGCAAAACGCCGCAGCTAGACTGCTTTGCAAGTGCCACAGGAGGGAACACATGTCCGGTCACCTTAAAACGCTCCACTGGCTACGAATTGAAAATAGGGTTAAATTCAAAACCCTTAGCCTAATGCACAGAATTAAGTGGGGCAATGCACCCAGATACCTGCAAGCCCTCGTTCAAGCCTACATGCCGGCACGCTGCCTGCGATCCTCATCTCAAGGCCTTTTTTCAGTTCCCAGAATACGCCTAGCGAGGATGGGGGGCAGATCTTTCTCTCTTCTGGGCCCCAAGCTCTGGAATTCCCTTCCTCAACACCTACGCCTGGAAACCCGCTATACCCACTTCCGCAAAGCCATCAAGACCTGGCTTTTCAACCAGTAATTTGCTCCTACCTCTCCCATGAGTCTCTCGCTACTGCTTTTGTGGTTTAGTATTTTTTAGCGCCGGGAAACCCTTTGCGGGTAGCTGTCGCGCTCTATAAACCCAACAAATAAATAAATAAATAAATGTTTGGTGGAATAGAGTTTATGGGGTAAAGGGGCTTTAGTACTCACGGGACCCCGTCCTGATGTAACGTCCTTGGACTCCAGTTCGATTTCCAGCTCAGAAACTGGGACAGAGAAGACCCCCACTTCTTCCCCTGCTGTCGCTTCTTCCTGTTCGGATTCTTCTCCGAAGATATCCGGAGTATGTTGGATGCTTTGGCGCTGCATTTCTCATCGTCGAGCCCGACTATCCAGAAGATTTTTTTTCGATCAGAACGACCGAAAAGCCATACAATCTTCTTCCTTGTGCTCCGGTGAGAGGCACAAATTACAGACTATCTAGGTCAGTGCAAGGGTACTTGGAGTGGCATCGAGGACAGGATTGAAACAGAGTCCGTTCCATCGGCAGAAGGCTGGACCGGCGCTGTTAGGCCCGAGGCCGCCCACAATGTTTTTGACCAGAGATAGAGAGTTTCCCAAACAAATCAATATGCGGAGAATAGGGAAACACGTACAAAAACAATACCATCGAGGGTACAGTGGATTGCGCACTGAGGGAAACCGGAACAACGGTTTTGACCTGGAGCACAGCAATACACATCCGAACCTGATGGAGGAAAGAAAACGATCTAACAATGGAGTCCATGCCCGTGCGCACTATCACCGAAAGGAGGAGTCACCTTACCTCGTGACTGGGAAAGGTTTCTTCGAGGAAAAACAACTTGCAAACATCTGGATGCAATACAAGACAGCAGGAGTATGCAAAGCATGTGCATCTACAGCACACATGCCTCGAACATATAATTCTGAAACGTTACCAAATTATTTAGCTGTCACTCCCTGGTGTGGCAGACGTGCTTTGTGTTCAATGTCTACATGACAATGTCATGTCAAAGTAGTATGCACTAAAGGAATCTAGAGTTTAAAGGCACTAAACAAATTTACACTGTATCCGTAAGAAAAGAGCCAAACTACTAATAGGATTGTAAACTTACCTCACAAAAACAAACTTAATAAATATATATTTGCAACTGAAGGTAATTATGAAAAAGACAGATGTTGCTGAAACACCAAAAGTTGAAAAGATACATCACCAAAAGACTGGAATACATAAGAATCAAGGATGATAGAGCTCAGAGTACCAAGAACTAAAAAGGCTTTTCAAGTGCCAAGCATTCGGTGCAAAGAGACCGGGTCCTGTTTTATTTGCAGGTTCTTAAATGTGAGGTCTGTTTTTTTATTTATCTTTAAAAAAAGTGAAAGTCTATTAAAGGTTTTAATAAGTAAAATGTTATATGATTCTACCTGGCGACAATGCCACTTGTGAGGCACACCCCTGTTTGTACACCCACTTCCTTAGCAAGGAACACCCATCATTACACACAGACATACATCTTTGTATCTACAGCTCCATGGCACCTTATATGCTCTTCCTCCTCTACATAGACTTCTTAATTGGGCAATACAACAAAAAGTAAATCGCTTGTCCTCTTATGCAAAGTTACGTCATCAACAATCACCTACGTTAAGGGTTCTGCAATGTCTCGGTTTAATCGTCTAGTTGAGTTGCAAAACTGTTGTGACAAAATTGACCGAAGGCCCCTTCGATCTGTCCTCCCAGGGCATCAAGGGGGCTGGGAAGATTTCAGACATCTTCTAGTGTATTCTTCCTGTTTGAGTCTGTTATCCCGGAAAAGACCTAGGACTTCTTACCCCAATCTCGCATCCTTTCCTGAACCTTCCACCTCCCACCTCTTATCTTCGTAGAGCTAACCACATTTCTATCATAGACCGATAACACAGAAACCCACAGGCCTTTAATTTGATGAGTCGGGTCACTTGAATGTGCTGAGCCATTATCAGTCTGGCTACACTCCATACCATGGACTGCGCTCAGATATATACTGGGGGCATTCACGCTAACCTGCCAGAGCAGAGTCCCAAGCTGGGTTAACTCCATCCACTAGTCTCACTGGTTGATTAATAGTGCCTCCCTCGTATCTGGCGGACTTCAGAGGGTACTCTCTGACCTCTGAACTGTTCCTTCAGGGGCTAAATCACCTGGTTGAGTCTGCATGGTATACTCACTGGAATCTTAACAGTGCTTCCAGCAGTTAAGCACCTCTCGCTATTGGGTGACTACATAGGGGGCCTAAATCACAAACTGCACTTTATAGGATGTTTTATAGCACAACAGCAGCACTACAAACCGTACTACAAAGTGCTATTCACAAACTGCACTTCTGAAGTAACTTACACTGTGTTAGTAAGTCCCTACCTCCATTATTTTCTATTGGAGAGTATTGCAGTACCAGTAGCTGCCATGTGTTGTCTTGGACTTATTGCGGAAGTGCAGTTTGTGAGTACCGAAAATTAATGAACTTCTTCAAAATGGTGATCATACTCAAAAGTGTAAGTCCCCTTGTGACTCAGGCATATTGTATCTGCACTGGTTGCTTAACTATGCTTCCAGGCCCAGGGCCTTTGTCGCTCCTGGAATGACTGAATACAGTAATCCCTCGTTATTTTTTTAACGTTGCCTCTGGAGTCTGGAAGGCGGTCTGTTCCTTCTCTGTGATCCCCAATAGTATAGTTACTAGATGCCAATCAATACCTCCAGGGTTTGGACCTCCGTCACTCCTTACAGCACACGTAATGACTGCTTAGCAATGTTACCAGGGTGCAGAGAAGACTATATCTTTCTTGGGTGACCACTTACAGTATATTTGCTGGTTGATTCATGGCTACTCCTTAACATTGTATTGCCAAGCTTGTTCAGCACTGCATCCTAGGGTGGAGATCTCTAGTGACTACAGTATTCACACGTAGAACTACACCTACGCTCAAATTCTCTGCAACACTTCATGCATGTGAAATCCCTGCACCATGCTTACATGCACCACACTCATCTTTTCAACCATGCACTCCAAAAATGGGAACCTGGTGTCAATCAGAGTACTTTGTGACCTTGTCAGAGGTAAGAAGTGTAAAACCAGTGCCACACACAATCAAATAAAAGGAGGTAGTGCTCCTGACCTTCAACTATAAACTTTGCAGGGCCCGACATCTACCCCTCAAATGAATAATGTATCTTTCACGCAGGACAAAGGGCACTGGACAGAACATTTTCCATGCTGTTTACTTGTAGAAAAAAGGACAGAAACAGCAGTAAAAATTAATCCGCACTGGTCAACATCTAGGTAAAAATTCCATGTTGGTGGCGGCACAGCTCAGTGTGCGGAGACTGGAGGTCCATAAAGGCTCATACGGCGCAGAGCTAACATGGCTCGCGCTCATAGTTGGCAGAGGGTCACAATCACGGCCTTTGGTCCGTACAGTTCAGCATGGCTGAGGCGAGTCCAGAACGAGGCTTCTTGAGCTATGCATTTTTTCATTATGTTTCTTTTGGTTTTACAAAAATCAATGTTCCCAACTGCACTGCGAGGTGCGTCACAATAGTGCTTTGGAAGTAGAAACCCCACTGGCGCACCCGCAAAAAAACAGGGAAGAAAGATGACAGGGAAAGCAACTTCCAGTCAGACTGGGCAGGCCGAGGCACAGGAAAAGAGACCTACCAAGCGAGACCGGTCTTCTGGTTGGCCCAGAGAAGCCAACGGTAAACTACTGTACAACTAAATTCAGGATGGTTACAAGGTCAGAGGAAGGGGCTTTTCCCACACAGGGTGGGGGAAGAATAGAGACAGCAGAGGGTTTCCCTAAAATCCCATGACTACTTCCCACTTAAACCTGAATAGCCAGCGCTTGGATGGGGAATCTGCACCCATATAGGAGTCCGACTTACCCCTATGTGGCACCTCTGTAAGAGACATGCCTGCTCTTCTTTCCAATGACACTGGCTGGGGAATCGCATATAATGCAGGCCGGATAATGACAATGCTCCTTAGAATATAGGACTGGGAATGGCGGCCACTCATATACAATTCAGGCCTGTCACCAAGTGAGCACTTCTGTACTAGGCAGGCTTGGCACTGAGTCCAGGCTCTGCACATTGCACTGCCTGGCACTGAAGTTGTGGGGCACAATGTGGGTTGAACTCAAAAGGGCATGGACTACTCTCTGACAGGAGCTTGCCTGGAATTAAGCCTCTCAGGCAGACCCCTCTAGGGATAGGAGAGAGACAAAGAAGTTATATTGATTAGTCAAAAAAGGCACTTCTAGGACCAGCGGCAACAGCTGCATAGAGTCAAGCCATTCCATGGTAAGTGGAACGTACTGCATGAAAGAGAAAGCCCATCAGACGGGGAAGGAGGGATGGCAGCATATGTGGGGAAAGGTGGTGTGAGAAGGAGTAGCACAAGAGGAAAGATTGAAATACGATGTGAGGCAATAACCAGGTTTGAGAAATCTCCAAGTACAAACCCTTCTGTGGCCTCAGGGTTGTCGCAGTCCCTGTGGCAGAGAGGCTGTGGATCTATATCACGGAGGGTGTAGACAAACAGGGCAGATATTCTCTTTGCTTTTTAAACTGAGGCCCAGAGCCCTATTTCTAAACCTTTGAACTCAGTCTCCATAACCTGGAAGCCAGAGAGGATATATTTTGAATATGCAACTACTGAAATAGGGGGCCTTCAAAGGGTTTGAGATGCCAGAGGAAGTGGGCGTCTGAAAAGCGCAGTGTAGTCTGGATTATTATTATGCATAGAAGAGGATGGACTGAACGCGTGGCAGAACAGAAGCCAAATCTCGTAGGACACACACAAAGAAGTGCAGCATGTGCCAAAGGGTAGAATATCGTGTGTTACGCCAAAGAGAAGTGATCAACATGGGGCACAGGGCCTACACTTCTGGGACACACCTAGAGCAGACTCAGCATATACTCTTCTAGCATACCTAAGAACTGGCTTAGCATGGGCTCAAAGTCTATAAGTCTATAAATTTGCTGAACAATTGCCACTGTACCTCAAGGTCTGGCAAACACTTCATGAAGCTCAGTAAGTAGCATGTGACCTGGTATTTGCCACACTAAAAAAAGCTAAGCTTTGAGCAGAGAGGACTAATCTCTCACCATTTAAAAGCTGGTTGGCTACGTGACACAAGACCTAGCATTCTCTGGAAATGGCACGTCATTTGCCTAGCGCTTTGTTGGGCACCTGGAAAGAGGCTGAATATGTGGCACAGTGCCTCATTATCTGGCCAATACTTTATATAGCTCAGCAGGTGTCACAGGGCCAGGTATGTTTAGGTGTACATTGGAAAGGCTGACCAAGTGGTATTCAGCCAAATATTATCTGGCACACCTCAACCAAGCTCAGCATGGAGAACAGAGCATGCTGCACATGGCCTGGTATTCTGCTTGCAATACTAGAAACAAGCTAAACATTTGTATGACAAACTAAATTCCTGTGACCCAGTGTGACAGGCATGCTGTGCGACAAAGGGCCAAGCAGGCTCTGGAACAAGTACATTGTTTTGTTGACAGCCTGGAACACACTGAAGCGTGAACTGATGGAACAGTATTATCTGGCACACCTAGGGGTATGTTTATATGGTACAAGGCTTGGAATTACCAAGCATACACGGAAACCTGCTGGTCAAATGAGGCAGGGCCTTTCATTTTCAAGGAAAACACAAAATAGATTTGGTATGTATACAAAGGGTGGCTATTCCCAGGCAGACTTAAGATAGTAGTGTTCTCACATGGAAGAGATTCTGGTATTCTCTGGTACATCTAAGAGCATGGATACGTGTTGTCTAAAATACATGTAGCATAGAAAGCACAGAGCCTGCTGGTCCCCAGAAATGACTAGAGGAGGCTCAGCAAGGGGCAGTGAGCTTGGTGTTCTTTAGCACATACCGAGGCAGACTTAACACGCAGCAGTGTCTAGCGTTTGATGACACTAAACGGAAACAGTACAGGATGTGTCAGAGAGCCCTGGTATTTTCTGGAACACAATGGAACAGAGTTTGCAAACGGTGCAGAGCCTTGGTTCAGCATGTACTGCCAACAAGGCTATATATCCAGTATGCTTGGGAAAAGGTCTAACATGCAGCAAGAACCTGATGGGCATTCGCTGCCACAAACTGAAACAGGAGCAATAACTGACAGAAAATTCTGCTTTCTGGCACACTAGTGTGCGACCTAAACACCTGGGTGACTCACATAGCCTAAAGTCACTGGCTCTGGAAGAGCTGGCAAGAAATGGCTTGCTGAGGAAGAGGAGATGGGGCAGCCAGGTTACTAAAGATGCGGTACACCTTTTACATCCTAATTCCAGGGACAAGGATAGGTGGTGAAGGAGGAGCGAAAGAGGGAGCAGCTCCAGAGCGAAAAGAGGAAAGCCCAATAGAAAAGAAAGAGGGCAGCAGGGACACAAAACAGGGAACTGTAAACAAACTTGTCTTCCTCAATAAATCTAGCTACCAGTTCTCTACAGTCCATTTTAGGAGGCGCAATATGTGGTGCAGAGGTGAGCAAAGCCTCTTCACGAGCTCGTCACTTCAGTTGGGGTCGTACGCGGCTTCCGCTGAGGGAGGGCTCTGTGGTCTGGGCTAAGCGACCCTGAAGGCGGAACAGGTGTGGAGGTGGGTTGGGAGACATCTGAGGAGGCAGCGTGGCTGTTGGCTCCGGTAGACTGAGTGTGCCCCCGCTCACTGGTAGGCCCTGGAGGTCGGGCCGGATAGCCCTGGTAGCGGGGCGTTGACTGGTACCAGGAGTTGTTCCTGTAGCGGCCGGTGTTTTCGGTCCGTCCGGAATTGGAACTGCTGCTGGGGCGTTGTCCTTGATAGCGATACCCCTGGCCACCTCTCCGGTTGCCCTGAAGGACCTGGTAACAGAATGAAAGGTTGGTGAATCTCGATAATAAGACAGCAGAAACACAAGGGACTTACATACTGAAAACTAACCCCCTGCTAGAAAAGACACCACAAAGCTACCTCAGAAGAAATTCACAGCTGAAGTACAAGACTATTTGCTAAGGATTATTCCAAACAATAGTTGCAGGCCTGCATTGTCTAAAACCTATAAATACACACTTTTCCCCACCCCATCTGTAACATTCCTCTGTGCCTTACCACCAATTCTGAGGCCTTGATAAGCTACTGGGGATCAGGTCAGAGCTTCCCCCGACTGGCCTCCTTTCCGTAATGTACTACAGGTACAACAAGGAAAGTTGTTACTTAAAAACAACTTTCATGGTTTTTGCTACTTTGGAAATCGCTATTTAAAGGTGTCCAAGTCAAAGAGGGGCTCACTGTTAAATGTATTTTTTGGGGTCTTGGCCCATGAACCCTTAATCAGTCATGACCCCACAATACCTCCACTAAGATGGCGTGCTGCCAGCATCCCTCATCTTTCACTTTTTCGCAAAAGTGCTGATAAAGAATTCAGTTGCCTGTTTAATACCAATGTTTAATAACATTACTATAGTTCTGCAATACATAAATGCCTATTGACTACTACATAACCGGGGGAATGTAACAATTTTCAAGCCGCAACACCTTCCCACACCTCCCATCACACATCCCTGATGCATTTTAAAAAAATATATATAAACTTTTATTGTCATACAAAAAAATACAGGCGTTCCTTTTAGCATAGAAATTAAAGACATAATGGATTACATCATCTTTAGTTTGTCTCATATAGCGAACAATCACATCATTAACACTGTGGAGGCAAGTCAGTCGTTCGGTGACACTGCATTTATAGTCTTACAACACAACTAAATAAAAAGATTTCTAGAAAAATAATACTCTTCTGCAAATCTCATTTGGCGGCTTCTGTGGTCTGCACTGTGTGTGATAGTCTTATCAGAGGGTTTCTGCTCTAGGTCTGTTACCGTGTATCCCATCTGGCGTCTGGTTTGGACCTGTACCAGGACTATCTACATTAGTGATGTCTGTTGCTTGTGTGGTAGTGTAGCTTTGATAGAACCCTCGTAGGTTTTTGGGCCGGCTCCGGGGTGGAAGTAATTCACTGTAAAGTTCTGTCTACGTATTGCAGTATACCATGTCTTTGGACCAACATGTCATTGTGGGATTTGGACCGGGAGCCCAGCTAATAGCGACTCTGGGCCTGGTTAGGAGTAGTCCAATGTCCACTAAACGTCTCACTGCCTTTGGCAATTTTTCTGAATAGCCTAACAACGCTAACTGAGGGTCTGGGGTCAGTGTCATGGATGTAATGTCACCTAGAGCTTTAAATATCAAATCCCAGAAATGTGCAATTCCTGGACACAGGCAGGCTAAGTGAAAAAACCCTGCTGGAACTTGCTCTGCAGCGTTCACAGTCAGCTGTTTCCCGGAGCCCATATCTATGCAGTCGTTCCGATGTATAGTTGACCCTGTTTAGGAATTTAAAGTGAATTAATCGGTGTCTTCCGGTTAAGGAGATTCGCTTAGTATTTCACAGCAGTATTTCCACATATCGTCACCCAAGGTCTCCCCCAAGTCTGCTTGCCATTCTAGTCTGGCTTTGGTGTACTGATTTGTCCTGTAATCTTGCATGATCTTGTATATTCGGAAAACTATTTTAACAGTTGTGTCTGACTCTATGATGTATGAGAGGACAGTCACGTCGGGCGGTTTTGTTAAGTCTTTCCCTAGTACGTCTTTCAGTGCTAGTGTCATCCTTTGATAATGGAATCTTGTGAGCCTTGTGCTGGGCTGGTCACCCATTTTAACTTCTGACAACTCTCTAACTGTACCGTCTAAAAACATGTCTCCTATTGTTGTAATGTTCACAGACTCACGCGCGCGTGTTACTCCTTTTTCACCGCATAGCGCCAGCCAGTGGCACCAAGCTATTGGGGTCAGTGGGGAGTATAGTATGGCTCTCGCCTGTAGATTAAGTATCTGCTGCTAGGCATGTGCAACTGCATTTAGCGCCTCAGTTCTATGGGAGGGAGGTTTGAACAGGAGTGCTGGCAATGGGAGGGGGGGCTGCTACCATCTTTTCAATTTGTATATGGGGAAGCCCTGGTATCTCACGTATCGAGTAGTGGGCGTAAGAACTTTATGCCGCCCTGTAATACAGATCCTAGTCTGGAGCGCCTAAGCCACCCATTGCTGTACGGTAATATGAGTATGCTCCAGTGTACCCTTGCATGTTTTCAAGCCCATGCCAGATCAACTAAAAGCGATGTGATTGTTTTAACCTTTTCGTGCGTCGGATGGCTGCCCAACGTCACGGTGGGTGTGGGCGGAGGACAGCCAGGGGCCGTCTGAACCACTGCCTTGGTACTGTATAGCGTTGACTAATATTGCCGAAATCTATTAGCTATCTCAGTCGGATCAGTGAGCGTCTCCCCTTCCTCCGAATATATTTCTGTCACTCCCGTACTCTCTCTTCTATTCTTTAATAATGAGGTAAGAACAGGGTCCGGTCTTTCTCCCTCGCCATAAATACAGGCTGTAGCATATTTCCCTAAATGTTTGACTTCTGCATCCGCCGTGTCATAAAATTCCTGTAACACCAGTTTACGTTCCTCCTCAGCACCGCTATCTGCCCCCGCCGCAAGATCGCGCTCTAGCGCTTTCAGTCGGTCTTCCAAGTCTGCTAGCCGCATTCTAAGTGCTCAAAGGACTCCCGAATGCTTGACCATCGCGATCCCCCGATTGTTCACCTTAAATGTATCCCATAATGTTGTAAATTTGTCTACCGATCCTATGTTTATGTCGAAGAAACTGTCTATGGCTTCTGCTATCTCTGCCTTAAAGACCGTGTCTAGTAGCGAGTAAGGCGGGAACCTCCAGGTGAAAGGGGGAAACGTCTTTAGTGGGCATTCAACAACTAGTTGTATCGGAGAGTGCTCTGAATAAGTACGTGGGTGGATCTCACAAGTACCGATCTGATTATTTAGTGCCCTCGAAGAGAGCCAGTAATCGATTCTGGTGTGTATCCCCCCCTATCCGTGCGACCTCACTCTCCACACATCACATAAATCTAGCTGCACTGTAGCATCTAGAATGGCTCTGGCAGCAGCTGAGGGTCGTTGAGTCGGGCCTTCTGATCTATCAAGGGTCGGGACCAACACACAGTTAGAATCTCCTCCCCACAGTTGAGCTTGGGCATCATATCTGCTCATTTTCCCCGCCAGGTACCAGGTCTAGATAGAACCGTGGATTGTCATAACTGGGCCCATATATATTCACTATGGCTAAGTCCAGCCTTTCCCATGGCACTGAGAAATGACAAATCTGCCATTTGAATCAGTTTCCAGTGCCATTCCCGATTTCGGGCTCACCCACGTGATAACTCCCCTTGCATGTGAAGTGAATCCCACTGTATGTAGTATGCCCCGTCGACACCTGTTTGTCAACATTTTACTGTTGGTGGGCAGATGCGTATCCTGCAGGAGCGCGAAATCTATCCTGTGTTGATTAAGATAATTAAATACTTTTCGCAGCTTCCTAAGATCGATGAGGCCGTGAACATTCCATGTCAACATTTTCACACTACAGGAATGGGACTGCATTGTGGTTGATATGTGTCATCAATCTTGTGTGCTAAATGAGAAGTGTATCAGCGTCATGCTCTCCTTTGGTGTCTGATGTACTCCACATGCATGTTTTAAGGAATCTTGCAACAAAGTCTAACAGTAAATTGAAACTCTTAACCCTCCCACCCTCCCACGCTGTGCTCACCCCAACTGTGCACAGTCGAATCCCCCCACCCACATCTCCAAATATACATTATGTGGATCACATATTGCTATATCCTTGTATAAACCGTTCAGGCATTCCGCCATGTTGTGTGTCACACTCGTGGCTGGATGTTGTCTGATACCCCTTGACTAATCTCTTCTAGACCAGTCGTCCGCTGTGTGCTATCTCGCGGATCACGTACATCTGGGCGGAATATCTGCTATCCTGTCTATAGTACTTCCGTCTAAAGGAGTTTGGATAGTTTAGCTACAAAGGCGGTGCCCCAAGGTTTCTAACTTACTCCCCTCTTATTAGTGAAGACATGTATGCTCTATTCCGACTGATCACTAAGTTTCCCCCGGCTTTGTAGTTTAAGAATCATGTGTATGGCTCTCAGCAAAGAAGTTGCAAATTTTAGTGGTCTCAGAACACGGCAAACCGCTCAATTTTGCTCTTCCAGGCTTTCTCAGAGTGTGCCTTCGCCAGAGTCTGAGTTTTTTTGTCTTGCGGCGGTCTTGAGCTAAGTGATTGATGGGCGCTTCACCCCGAACACTGGGGAGAAGGACTCACGGCCCAGCAGCGACACCAGTAGTTCTTCCACATACATTTCCATGTTCCCCATGCTGGTGGATTCCGGAAGGCCTATGATTCGTATATTGCTCCTCCGTGACCGAGCCTTCAAATCTTCTGCCTTATCCTGCAGGTTGCTCAGCAACTTCCCCATCTGTCTTAGCTCCGAGTTCTGTTTGGGCTTCTTCTACTTTCTTCACCCTCCTCTCCGTCATGTCGATCTGATCTGCTTGCTTATTAAGACGCTCCATCATACGATCCATCCAGTACACTAATGAATCTATTTTGCTGTCGATGGTAGCCAGGCTCTTCTGTACGGCTGCTAGTATTGTGCGTATATCTTCTTCCGCTGGCTCCCCCATTTCTACTAGCGCAGCCGCTGCTTGTTCAGGTTCCAAGTCTTTCAAACTCGACCTTCGCTGTTCAAAGTTGATTTTAGGTTGGGTTTTATCCACCTTACCCATGGTCGCCGCTTCATTTCGCTCCTAGCTGCGTATTCGTCTGGCGCGTCTTTGCGCTCGCTGCCTTTATATGCCTCCAGTGTGGTGCCTGTTGCCACTCGTGCCTACTGGGTGTCCAGTGAGTCTGTGGTATCCGCCTCGCACAGTATGCCTGTGGCTACAAACGTTATTTTGCTGTGCGCTATATTCTGCCAGGTGGGCAGTAATGCCTCTCCCCTGCCATGCAGATCTGGGTGCTCAATCAGACGTGTCGCAATTGTTCTCCTTATTTCCCTTTTATGACCCTGTTGTGCTGACGCCTACGAACCTTACGGATTAATTGCAATCTGGGGACCAGGGGGTTGCCCACACTACCGCTCCCCTCTCAGCATGTGTCGAGATGCCTGCTTTTCTATAATTACTAGTGTCGTCGTATAGGCCAAATCGTGGTGTGTCTGCCAGGTGTCTGGGTGCTGCTGCTGCTGCTCACACCGCGTGTACGTCACTCCACACAATCCGGTCTGTACAGTTTAGCCACATCTCGCTTTGTGTAATAAGGGCCACCGGCGACACTCTCTTACCGCAGCTTGCTCGCACCTCAGAGCCACCGCTCCGCCTGCCATAGCAACAGCACTCACCGCTGCGGGCTACATCTGGGTGGAGGTAAGCACTCGCAGTGCTGGCACTGTCCTCTGCCTCCTCAAACCGGCTGTATATATTGCACCTGTTTTGTTTGTGCCACCAGTTCTTCGGGTCGTTCCTTTCGTGCCGCACAGCACCCGGCAGTAGCTCCGCCACGGATATCGGCAGGCAGGGCTCCCAGCCGAGAACCACTCCCCGCAGCAGTGGTCTTTGCAGCAGTCACCCGCAGGGCTCCTCAGTACGCAAACACCCGTCACAGGAAACGCCGCTCGCCCCAGGGCCTCAGCCGCGCCAGTAGGCCGGGCCCGGGCCTCCTCCACAGCACCCGGCAGCCGCACTTCCACTCAGCCGCAGGGGCCAACAAGCAGTTCTCTCAGTAGAGCGTTCATTCCTCTACCTCAGGGAAGCATTTTTAGGCCAGAGCGTTCAGCTCAGATGCAGGATTTATGACAGAATGTGTGATGGCAATGCGGAGCTCTCACTTTAGGTGGCCATCTTGGGCCCAGACAAGCCCCGTCCCCCACACATCCTTGATGCATAATTGCACACAAGGGGCGGCTTAAATAGCACTGTTCCCAAAACATACATCTGGCCAAGCATCACAAAAAGTTACTGAGCCAAGCAACCCCACATTAGGACTGCTAAAACCTGGCCATTTACGTATTACTAGTCTTTTGTACGTAAATGTAAATGTAAATGTACAGGAATTTATATAGCGCAAATCACCAAGCTGTTTCTAAGCGCTTGCTTAGGGAACCCGTCCTGGTATTCCCCTGTGAGATAACCCCGGCAGGGTATCCGCAAGGTGAAAGCCAGGCATCCCGCCGCGAGGGGCCGTTGTGGAGATTAAGCAAGCTATTGCCCAGAGTCACAGAGTGTGAACCCGTGAATCGAGTAGGCACCGGAGCGAGAATTGTCGAGTCCATGGACATTTTAGGACTCAAGACCCCGCCGAGCCAGGAATTGAACCCTGGTCCCGGGCTGACCTCTGCTTCCAGGTCTGCCTCCTCTAACCAGTGAGCCACACTTCTCCATAAAGCCATGAATGTGTTTCTGAATTATATGTAGTACTACTAGGCTTCTGGGAGTGGACTCTCTCTATGAACTCTTCAGCAGTCCCTTTTCAAACTGCCTTTATAGCGAGAATACCAAATATCTGTACTCCTTGGAAACTGCATCCGGATTAAACCCACAGATACTCTTGCAACCATCTAACAACAACCTGAGTAACTCTCTGCATTCATCCAATACCTCCGTTTAGTTGGTTTCTCTAACATGAGTGAATCGCTACATTTGGAAAAAAGCATCTGGGTTGACTTTACGAATGCTTCCTGAGAAATGATGAATACATTATCAATCTTCCACATAAATTGCATGTGGTTTAACCATAACGGTGCTTTTCTTCCAGCAGTGAAGCAACCACACACCTGCCCGAATAAATCACCACTTCACCATATATTTCCTTTGGGTTGTTGTTGAATACGAGTAAATATCTGTGTAAACAACACCTGGAATAATTTAACAAGCTTTATGTCAGTTCGCTTACATCAATGCACCTAGAGCCTGCGTAACTCTCAATGAATACATTCTTTAGGGACTATCTGGAACCCAACTATTACTCTACAAATAGCTTTCACTATATATATTCATGAATACAACAGCTGATCTCTGTGATCCTAAATCCGTGAGATAGTTCTATATCACAGTTGTCTTCACCTTGTAGTAAACTATTGCATCCAGAGGTGGCCTTTGGACGACCTACGCTCTAGGTGAAACCAAAGTTGGCACTACCTCCCACCTGTCGTTGCTGTGTTAGAAAAAGAGGGGTGGGGGAGGGAAGGTGAGGAAGATAAGAAACAGGAGGGCCATAAAAAAAAGGCGAATATGAGTGTAGGAAGCTGGCTCTGTATATACTATACCAAAATGAGGTTTAGTTTGCACAAAACAACAAGCCTGTGCACAGGTCAGCAATATCAACAGAACAGTTCTCTGTATCGTATTAACAGATACAGTAAGTAAAGGATGAATAGTCATGAGAGTTGTTACGCTTCTTTAATCCAGGTTGCCAGCTAGAACCAAGCAAGCCTGGCACAGGTAAGTGTATAGGATACATTTTCAAGGCAGGTTGAAAAATACAAGCAAGCTGAATGAAAAAGACTGTTACAGATTTGTAAATGCTTTCAGTAAAGTGGAAACTACTGTTAGATTACAGTACAGATTACTTTCTAGATTACTTTTTATACTCAGTGTGATATACCTAGATATCACACTGGGACATATCCTAGAGAAAAGGTAAGTAAGCAATTTTTAGCTCTTTGCAGTATTTCAATGTTTCATACAAAACCAACTCCACACTTAAAACAATTTTTAGGAGAAAGCAGTCAATGCAATCCTATGGAAGGAAATTGAGTCATTGGTTTAAAGGTAAGTACACGTTTGTGGGAGTTGGTATTCTGGGGTAAACACGAAGGTTCCCCCAAGTTCAAGGAGGCACTATCAAAGCACCCTCAGTGGCACTAGGGCAGCCGGGTGCAGTGTGCTGAGGCCCAAAGTTATCCTAAAGGGGATAGAGGGCCTTCAGTTTGTGGCTGCTCACGAGCAGGACACAAGGTTGTGGGAGCACAGCTCCTGGTGTTAGGCTCAGGGCAAAGGGGGATCCGGTTTAGCACACAAAGTGCACCCGCAGCGGCCAAAAAAATCAAATTCAAAAGCTTTATTCGACAGCTTGTCATAAAAGCATTAAACACCCTATAGTTACATCAATAAATACTAAGCTTAAAATACCATCAAATATTAAAACTCGCATTAAACTAATTGTGCTGTCGCTTCATATTTGAGAAGAAAAACATTAATACTTTAAAAAAAAAAAAAACTTTACATCCAAAGTTCATAATTAATTGGCATGAGGCACATAAAATCACATTACATTGTCTGCATCTCCGCAAACTAAAGTGCGAGTGCGTATGATCCATGCCCACCCTAAGAATTTTGCTACTGCAATCGCTAAATGAGGGGTACAGTCTGTTTCCAATATTCTGAGCGCCACAAGGCACCTGCGTGTCCCTAAATTCTGGCACGCTGGTTTTAGCCACCTTTTTCTTGGGCAGTCGTAGAGAGGACAAACAAACAAAAAGTGCGAAACATCCTCAACTGTGACTTTACAATGGTGGCACTTGTTGTCCTGGTTCAGCAACCACTTTTGTGTAAAAGCATTAAGGGGCAGAGTTCCAGTTCTAAGTTGAAAATACAGTTTTCTGTCCATGGGTCTTGTAATAAGGTCCCAATATGCTTCGCAGGATGGAGCAGATTTGATCTCCAAAAATCGACAGGTTAGCTTGGAGTTTGGTTTGGAGCAAAAGACAGATTGCCAGATCATGTCCCAATAAATTTTTTCCAGGATCTCCTTAGATGGAAAAGCAGTTGTATCAGTGTTGGCCCAGAGATGACCAAGATGGAGTTTTGCTAACAGGCTCCGGATTTCTTTGAGCCATACAATTGTGTGAAAACGGTCCGACTTGATGATGTCCATAAGTGCAGAGGCGTAGTGGCCTAGCTCCGGCGTTGACATAATCCGTCTCCAGAATAGTAATGGGCGCAGCCGAGCCAGGTCCTCAATCTTTTTCCTTCCCAGATCAAACAATAGGGGAACAATTGGTGTACTCTGCGGGACACCAACCAAGCGCCGCAGGAACTTGTTCTCAGCTAAGGACAACTCCCTTAGGTTGGCAAAACCCCACAATTCTGAGCCATATAGGCAAGCACTTAACACCTTCATGCTATAAATCTCTAGAGCTGGCGATATAGGTTTAGTTAATGAAGTTTTATGTTTAAGTGCTACAACACCTGCTAGTTGGTGAAACTTTAAGACTGCAGTGGCTATATGGGTCTTCCATTTCATGTTGCCCTGCAGGGAGATGCCTAAGTATGTGAAAGCGTCAACCTGTTCTAAAGCAGTCCCATTATAGGTGATTATGCCCTTAAATGCTTTAGCTGAGTTCATGCACATAAACTTAGTCTTGGAAGTGTTTAACTCTAAGCCCCGAATCTGGCAGAAATCCCCAAATGCATTAATTGCCTTCTGGAGGCCACTAGGGGTTCGCGAAACCAACAGCGTATCATCTGCAAACATAAGTACAGGCACACGAACCCCATCTAATATTGGGGCATCAGTAGGTGATTTCCTTAAATAGTCCACTATGCCATTAATGTATATTGAAAACAAGGTGGGAGCCAGGACGCATCCCTGTCTAACCCCACGCTCTACGGGGAATGAATCAGTTACTTCGCCCTGGGCCCCCCATCTGATCCTGGCATAGTTATTTTCATGCATGCGGACTATCAATGTCAGTAATTTGGGACTGATACCAACTTCCGCAAGAACGCTCCACAGTTTTTGCCGCAGGACTAAGTCAAATGCTGACTTCAGGTCAACAAATACAGCATACAACGGACCATCATTCAAGGTCACGTTTCTCCAATATAAAGCTAAAAAATAAAAGACCTGATCGATGGAACTTGTTAGTGGACGGAAACCAGCCTGAAAAGGAGACAAAATGTCCTTCTCAGTTATCCATGCTTGTAATTTGTTTTGCACTAAACGCCCCATCAGCTTTTGAGCAGAATCAATGAGACTGATGGGTCTGTAATTGCTGGATAGTGCCTTATCACCTTTTTTAAAAACTGGGATAATTTCCGCTCCCTTCCAGGAATTTGGTATTGAAGCACCCTGGGCGAGCGAATTGGCTAGCCAAACAAAGTATTGGCACCATGAATCCCGGTCGCTTAAAAATACATCGGCCGGAATTCCGTCCATACCTGGCGCTCTCCCCCCAATCACCCCGTCTAATGCTATATTCACATCACCTAGGGTAAACAATTCCCCTTTAAAGAAGACCGTGGGGGGTGGAGCATGATGGCATAGGTCTAGTTTACATGCGTACTGTGGCTTGAAAAAGTCTACCCATAGATTCTTTGCAACATTGTTTTGGGGGCGCTCTGCTACCCCCCCCTCTGTCCCATTTAACGATTGCCCAGAATTCTTTTTTATTCTTGGCTGCACAAGCAAGCTTTAAGTCAAGCCAATGGTTTTCGTCCCATTCCCTTTTCGCTTTAATTTGGGCTTTTCTATATACGTCCCTGGCCTTCCTCACTTCTTCAATGTTTCTACTCCTGAGTTCAAAATGAAGTTTCAGTCGTGCACTTCTGCAGGATTGATCATACCACCCCTGCCTGGGAGGTGATTTCACCACTTTCCTTTGGCCTACTGGTTTTAAAAAGAACCCTTGAATTTTGGAAAAGAACTCAGTGTGAGCCACTTCCATAAATTTGATGAAGTTAGGTTTAATACAATGTTGTTTTATCGTGGCTACCTCAGTGACTACTACTTTCTTTAGGTCCTCTAATATCTCTGGCCTTTCAACTAGTCTGCCCCACCTTACGTGCCGCTAATTATTAGTAGAAACTATATCCAGAGTCACTGCGCCCCTCCCCAGGCTTGGCGCTTGCGACCCCTTGTTAAATTGTAAATCCATACATAGTGGATTGTGGTCACTTTCCATTCTAGGTTTAATGCTCATGTCTAGCAGCCTATGCCAATCCCTCACATCCACCAGAATGTAATCTATGCGGCTTTTAGCCCTTCCATTATCAAATGTGCAGCTCCCCCGTTGGTCCGACGGGGTACGCCCGTTTGCTGCTCTAAGTCCCCTTGCTAAACACATGCTCTTAACTTGGATTGC
This sequence comes from Lissotriton helveticus, assembly GCF_964261635.1. Lineage (NCBI taxonomy): Eukaryota > Metazoa > Chordata > Amphibia > Caudata > Salamandridae > Lissotriton > Lissotriton helveticus. The sequence goes on from NC_136057.1 coordinate 1,479,889,268, forward strand.
TACATCAGTCCATCTCATGACCAACGGCAGTTCCAGTTGGGGCACTCCCCATTTGCTGTCCTCTTCCGAGGACAGAGCACAGTCCTCCTGTCCCAGAGGTTCGAAGGTGGTGTTCAAGTCACCTCCCACCATGATGGATAGATGCGGAGGGAGATGCTCAAGATCATTGTCAAGTGCCGTTATCACCTCAGAAGTGTTCCCCCCTGCAACTCCCCATGCATATATATTAAAAAGGGCCGTCCCTTGGCCATTTGCCCAGATGATCGTAATTGACAGTATATCACTGGATTTAAGAGATCTTTCCTGGATTTTACAATGCAGTGATTGTCGTACCCAGATTATCAATCCTCCTGATGGCCGCCCTTTGGGTTTTTTTTTTGCCGGGACATAAAAATTTAGAAATCCAAGCCGGTGAACTGGGTTCAGTGCCCAAGATTCCTGGAACAAGATTATATCATAGTGTTCGATAAACTCACACCATTCTGGGGAGGCCTGTTTATTTGCTATCCCAGCAAGGTTCCATGAAAGGAGGGTTAGACTTCCATTATCTAAATCTGGATTGGCTAGATCCTGAGATGACATTATATCATAGTTAGAGGGCTCCACCCCTGTATTTAATAATAAACTATGTGTCCTGTTGCCACTAAATTTGCTGAGGTTGGGCTTGGGCATCCCACCGGGATCCCCCTCCACTATGTTCGCAATCCGCTTTGCCAAGGCGTCCTGGTCAATCCCTCGCTCAATTACATAGTGTTCTACCCTGCTACCGGACAAGGCTACATTGTCTGTCCTTCCCTCATCGCTACTTGAACTTTTGTTGTCGAGCCTAGCTATATTTGGAAGTTCGACAATTCTGCCCCATGAAGTCAGTCGCATTCATTTAGGTTTGATAGCGCAGAGAACCTATTTTCAAGAGTCACGCCCCAACTACTGTTCGAACAACTCCTATTCTCCTTATTGGCCACAGTGTTCCATTTTGTTCTTAGTATGGTGGGATTCAAAATGTTACCTCGTCTAGTATGGAAAAAGTCCAATGTTAATGGAATATTCTCAGCTGTTCTACGTTGGGGGGGGGGTATATGTTAGACAAAATGTTCGGGAGAACGTCCGGGCCTGAAAGGTGCAACACCACACAATCTCCCCTAAATTTTTTGTAGCTGCCCCCTATCCTTTCAACTCTCCTTGCCTTAACTATCTCCTCTGCCAACTGTTGCATGCCCCCAGGTGAGAACGCCATATTTTGGGTTAGCCAATGCAATGCCTTACTTATCAGGGAGGGTGTAGTTTCTGTTTGCCCGGGCTTCAAATGAGGAACATTAGCCAAAACCAAGACCAGGGGGGAGGCCTCAACAATAAGTTCTACTGGGCCTTTCTCTGGGCAAGATGCAATGTGCTTATCCTTTGGTCTCACGGGATCCCCTTCAGCTAGATTCTGTCCCCCTTCCCCCTGGTGATTTGTCGTAGGTGGAGGGGAAGTTATATTCTCTCTGCCCCCTGGCCAAAGAGCTGTTGGGGCCATTTTAGGCTCTACTCTGGATGCTACTTGGTTTGGAATTTCTCCCACCTCTTCTAAGGTCTTCTTTAATAGCCCCCCTAATCTATGCACCTCCTCTGTTAATTGGTCAATTTTCACCAGCAATGGTTTAGTGATGGCCTTTATCTTAATATCCAACTTGTTTACTATTCTCTTGAGATAATCTTCGTCCAAGAGTGATTTTCCCCCGTTTGACCCCCGACCATCTACTATATCACTCTTATTAGGTGGGGTGTCTGGTCTTTTTTTACTTGAGCGCAGCCCACCACGCTTAGGATGACCCTTGTCCCCCCCTCTGGTTGCTCTTGGTGCAGGTACAGGTACCGGGGGCTCAACCTCTATTAGTACTGGCACTTCTTCGAGCATATTCTCCGTATCAGTCTCAGCTATTGTCACTATAAATTGTGATAGTGTGACTGATCCTGTAACGAGATGTTATTGCTAATATCTGGCTCAAATGTATCTACAGGCATGTCTTCCACCACAGTAGGGGTAGGGGATAAACTCAGGCCCAAAGAGGACCTTCTGTCATTATTAATTTTTGTGACCACCTGAACCAGATAGTTGTCCATGGTGTTTGGTGCTAGGGGGGTCTTTGTCTTTGACATAGCGCCTAAACGCAGAGAATAGCCCTCTCCCCGATATTCACAATAGGTTGCAAAAAGATAGAAGCGTGTATCAACTATTCGTGTTACGAATTTAGCTCCAACACTCCACTTTAACTACAGCAGCGAATATTAACAAAGACAACTCACAATGATGTTACAGGCAGAGATCTTGGGCCAGTCCAGTCACGGCCAGTCTCGGACTGTCTTAGACTGTCCGCCCTTTGTCCGGGCGTCCCGCTCACGTCCCGCGACGCGGGAAGAGCGTGCAATTTAAAGCGCCTCCGGTGTCGGGCTATGACGTGGGGCACCGCTATGCCCCCTGGGAAAATGTAGTTCCTCCACTCTGCGGCCAGATGGTTTTTCCGGCGGCGGGAGGCTCACTCAGGGCGTAGATGCGGCGTCGCAGGGATATGGCACACAGTCCCCCTCTCAGGCTCTGTCAAGGTTCAGGTGGCTGCAGCAAGACACCCGCTCCACCGGAAGAGCGCGCAATTTAAAGCGCCTCCAGTGTCGGGCGATGACGTGGGGCACCGCTATGCCCCCTGGGAAATGTAGTTCCTCCACTCTGCGGCCAGATGGTTTTTCCGGCGGCGGGAGGCTCACTCAGGGCGTAGATGCGGCGTCGCAGGGATATGGCACACAGTCCCCCTCTCAGGCTCTGTCAAGGTTCAGGTGGCTGCAGCGGCGCAGAGGCAGCTGGGTGCAGGCTGCTGTTTTGGCACCGGGTGCCCTGTTGTTTTTAATGGAAGTTGCCGGTTTTGGCTGCTGGCTCGGTCCAGGAAGACTTCTGAGAGAAACAAACAGCAGGGCAGGTACGTTGGAGGTCTAGGGGACGTAGGTGCACCTCAGCTTCTCTTCACCAGGGCACCTGGATGCAGGGGTGTCTTTTGAGGTTGGATTTCACATTACCAAGCCACTATTGGTTGGGTGGGGGTCTCCAAGCTGAGGCTGCAGGCAACGTTGGGGAGTACTGGAGGGGTCAACCCACGGTAGACTGACTCTGGAGCGCTGGGGGACCTCGCTGGGACTGGTGGGCCACTTGAACTCGGGCCGTAGGCGTCGGGTGTAGTGGTGGTCCCAGGCGCTTGGTTTCTTTGTCCTCAGCGGGCTCAGAGTCTGTCTTGGGAGTTTCTTTTGAACAGAGCTGCTGTTCACAGGAGATTGGGTCTTTGTTGAAGGCAGTCAATCCTCCCAGGGGTTCTGGAGGTCTCTGACTGCAGGACAAGACAGCTTTTGGTGCAGGATCTCTGGAAACTGCAGACAGGACAGTAGGGCTGGGGCCAAGTAGGATGTTCTCCGCAGTCTCCTCTGCTGAGCTTCTTCTTTCATCCTTCTTCGCAGGTTGCAGGAATCAGCCTTTTTGGTTCAGGACTGCCCCCTACATACTGTATTTAGGGGTCGGTTTATGGGTCTCGAGGTCGGTAGCCAATGGGCTACTGACCTTAGGGTGACTACACCCTTGGTGTGCTCACCCAACGTGGGGGAGGGGGCACCATCACTAATCCTGATTGCAGAGTGCTGCCATCTGAAAGATGGCTGTACAAAAGGGGGTGGTGATGGACGGAGCATCAGAACCAATCAAACACTCACACCCAGTCAAAAGATCTGGGTTTGATCCATCACCGTTCTTTAGCCCACTCTGCCACCCCAGTTCAGACATGGCTATATGCAAATCAGTCTGAGCCTGTGCCTCATGGGAACAGTCCAGCCCGAACTGCCAAGCCATGCCTTCCCTGGACCGGAAACAAGCTTCCGAGGACCGGTTTCTGGCACTCCAGCCGTCTTCAGCCCGGCTTGCTTGAATCCAGTGGCAAAGTGAGCAAGGGACTCACGTCTGAGCATACCCTGCCACACTTATGGCGGCCAAAGCGGTACAAAAGGGGGTGAATGTATGACATTGTTCTACATTCTGTCCATCAACTGTGTTTTTTGCAATATTCACCCCGAGTGGGCTGGGTATGCTCAGACGTGAGTCCCAGGCTCTCCACACCACTGGAGTCAAGCTATCCAGGCTGATGAAGGCTGATAGCCAGAAACCAGTCATTGGATGCTTGATTCCGGTCTGGGAAAGACATGGCTTGGTAGTTCGGACTGGACTGTTCCCATGAGGCACAGGGTCAGAGCTGATTTGCATATAGCCAGTGTCTAACCCAGGGTGGTGTGGAGTGCAAAAAAACGATGGATTTAGGCCCAGATCCTTGTACTGGGGTGAATGTATGACATTGTTCTACATTCTGTCCAGCAACTGTGTTTTTTTGCAATCTGAAAGATGGCTGACACTGAAGAGTGGGCTTCGCCTACCTCCCCCACCTGAGGGGTGGAGTTGGCAGAGGTGGGCACAACTTCTGGGCTGGCTAATTTTTCCCACCTGTATTCCCACCGAAAAGGAGCAGAGACAGGAAGGGGCCTGCTCGTGATAGCAGGAAGGGCTGGGGGTCGCGTTACAAAGGCGGACTTTGAAGCTCCCCTGCCACTGAAGCTCTTCCTGGACTGGGTAAGGTGTGACCATCTCTGCCCAGGAAAGGCTTTGTTTCTGGGCTCAGGGAGTGAAGGCTCCCACTCCAGGGGTCCAGAATCACGTCTCGTGATGGCAGGCTGGTGTGTATCAGTCAGGTAACCTACCAGAGGCTGGTCATTTTTCAGGGGGCATATCTAAGATGCACTCTGAGTGCATTTTCCATTAAATCCCACACTGGCATCAGTGTGGGTTTAATATGCTGTGAAGTTTGATAGCAAACTTCCCAGGTTTCAGTAAAGCCATTATGGTGCTGTGGAGTTCGTAATGACAAACTCCCAGCACCATATACTCTGAAGGAATAGTTACTTACCTTCGGTAACGATATATCTGGTAGAGTGGTAGAGACACAGTCTAGCCGCAGATTCCTTAACTTAGAATATCTCCCCAGGCCTCAGACTGGATCCGGTCATTTTTTCCCCCCAAGCAATACCTCTGCACGCCGGGAGGTGTCGTTGCCCGACTCAGTCCTGACGTCGTCCACGGAAGTGACATCAATGGAGCCATATAAGCCCCTCCCGGCGTGCTGACGTCAGTTTTCTACAGGAAACTTTTTCGTGCCACAACGCGGAGCCATGACAAAAACTGCAATAGCATAGGAACAGTGTGTGTTAAAAAAGCGTAAAATCGGTTAGAATGAGAAACAATAGTAAGTGGAACAAGCACTGGCACAGCCAATAGGTCTCGCGTTTGGGACCTTATGCATTTAGCCAGAACTTTTGGCTATGTTGTAGAGCATTGTGGCTGCTGTGCATCATGTTGCATTGAGTACAGTGTAATTATGTGGCGTGTAATTATGTGGCACTGAGTGGTAATATGTGGAGTGTATTTATGTTGCATTGAGTAGAGTGTAATTATGTGGTGTGTAATTGTGTGGCACTTAGTGGTATTATGAGGAGTTTATTTATGTTGCATTGAATAGAGTGTAATTGTGGCGTGTGATTATGTGCTGATGAGTGGTACTATGTGGAGTGTATTTATGTTGCATTGAGTAGAGTGTAATTATGTGGCTTGTAATTATTTGGTACTGAGTGGTATTTGGAGTGTATGTTGCATTGAGTGCAGTGTAATTATGTGGTGTGTAATTATGTGCCACTGAGTGGTATTTGGAGTGTATCTTGCATTGAGTAATGTGTAATTATGTGGCACTGAGTGGTATTTGGAGTGTATGTTGCATTGAGTGGTGTGTAATTATGTGGTGTGTAATTATGTGGCACTGAGTGGTATTTGGAGTGTAAGTTGCATTGAGTGCAGTGTAATTATGTGCAGTGTAATTATGTGGCACTGAGTGGTATTTGGAGTGCAAGTTGCATTGAGTGCAGTGTAATTATGTGGTGTGTAATTATCTGGCATTGAGTGGTATTTGGAGTGTATTTTGCATTGAGTGGTGTGTAATTATGTGGTGTGTAATTATGTGGCACTGAGTGGTAATTGGAGTGTATGTTGCATTGAGTGCAGTGTAATTATGTGCAGTGTAATTATGTGGCACTGAGTGGTATTTGGAGTGTATGTTGCATTGAGTGCAGTGTAATTATGTGCAGTGTAATTATGCGGCGTGTACTTATGTGGCACTGAGTGGCATTGTGTGGAGTGTATGTTGTAGTCAGTAGAGTGTAATTGTGTGGCGTGTAATTATGTGGCACTGAGTGGTATTGTTTAGAGCGTATGTTGCATTGAGTGCAGTGTAATTATGTAGCATATAATTCTGTGGCACTGAGTGGTATTGTGTGGAGTGTGTGTTACATTCAGTAGAGTGCAATTATGTGGTGTGTAATTATGTGGCACTGAGTGGTATTTGGAGTGTATGTTGCATTGAGTGCAGTGTAATTAGGTTGCATATAACTATGTGGCACTGAGTGGTTTTTGGAGTATGTTGCATTGAGTGCTGTGTAATTATGTGGTGTGTAATTATGTGGCACTGAGTGGGATTTGGAGTGTATGTTGCATTGAGTGCAGTGTAATTATGTGGCGCGTAATTATGAGGAACTGAGTGTTATTTGGAGTGTATGTTGCATTGAGTGCAGTGTAATTATGTGGCGTGTAATTGTGTGGCACTGAGTAGTATTTGGAGTGTATGTTGCATTGAGTGCTGTGTAATTATGTGGCGTGTAATTATGTGGCACTGAGTGTATTTGGAGTGTATGTTGCATTGAGTGCAGTGTAATTATGTGGTGTGTAATTATGTGGCACTGAGTGGTATTTGGAGCGTATGTTGCATTGAGTAATGTGTAATTATGTGGCACTGAGTGGTATTTGGAGTGTGTGTTGCTTTAAGTAAAGTGTAATTATGTGGCGTGTAATTATGTGGCACTGAGTGGTATTTGGAGTGCAAGTTGCATTGAGTGCAGTGTAATTATGTGGTGTGTAATTATGTGGCACTGAGTGGTATTTGGAGTGTATGTTGCATTGAGTGCAGTGTAATTATGTGCAGTGTAATTATGTGGCACTGAGTGGTATTTGGAGTGTATGTTGCATTGAGTGCAGTGTAATTATGTGGCGTGTAATTATGTGGCACTGAGTGTATTTGGAGTGTATGTTGCATTGAGTGCAGTGTAATTATGTGGCTTGTAATTATGTGGCACTGAGTGGTATTTGTAGTGTATGTTGCATTGAGTGCAGTGTATTTATGTGGCATGTAATTATGTGGCACTGAGTGGTATTTGTAGTGTATGTTGCGTTGAGCGCAGAGTAATTATGTAGCATATAATCATGTGGCACTGAGTGGTATTGTGTGGAGTGTATGTTGTATTCAGTAGAGAGTAATTGTGTGGAGTGTAATTATGTGGCACTGAGTGGTATTGTTTGGAGTGTATGGTGCATTGAGTGCAGTGTAAATATGTAGCATATAATTATGTGGCACTGAGTGGTATTGTGTGTAGTGTGTGTTACATTCAGTAGAGTGTAATTATGTGGCGTGTAATTATGTGGCACTGAGTGGTATTTGGAGTGTATGTTGCATTGAGTGCAGTGTAATTATGTGGCGTGTAATTATGTGGCACTGAGTGGTATTTTAGGTGTATGTTGCATTGAGTGCAGTGTAATTATGTGGAGTGTAATTATGTGGCACTGAGTGGGATTTGGAGTGTATGTTGCATTGAGTGCAGTGTAATTATGTGGCGTGTAATTATGTGGCACTGAGTGGTATTTGCAGTGTATGTTGCATTGAGTGCTGTGTAATTATGTGGCACTGAGTGGGATTTTGAGTGTATGTTGCATTGAGTGCAGTGTAATTATGTAGCATATAATTATGTGGCACTGAGTGGTATTGTGTGTAGTGTGTGTTACATTCAGTAGAGTGTAATTATGTGGCGTGTAATTATGTGGCACTGAGTGGTATTTGGAGTGTATGTTGCATGGAGGGCAGTGTAATTATGTGGCATGTAATTATGTGGCACTGAGTGGTATTTTAGGTGTATGTTGCATTGAGTGCAGTGTAATTATGTGGAGTGTAATTATGTGGCACTGAGTGGGATTTGGAGTGTATGTTGCATTGAGTGCAGTATAATTATGTGGCACTGAGTGGTATTTGCAGAGTATGTTGCATTGAGTGCTGTGTAATTATGTGGCACTGAGTGGGATTTTGAGTGTATGTTGCATTGAGTGCAGAGAGAGATCGGAGTTGCAAGAATGAAAACAACGTGAACACTCGATATGGCTCACACAAGGACAATGTCTGCGCTTATAGATGAGGCCACTGCATGTTTATATAAAAATGTATAATTCAAAGTGCTTAGAAGTTAAATAACTTGCCAATAATACACTTGTGTAGGTGAGTGTCTCATCAATAAACAAAGTTGTGAGGCGGTGTAGAGAACAAACTAGCACAACAAATCGCTATCTTGCCGCTGCGAATATAAATTATGTGTGGAATGGATACATGAATCCCCGCATTTCGAATTGATCGCTAAATATATTTGTCCATACAAACGTCTAGGCACTGATCAGGACGCCGGGGGAGGAGGGAAAAAACAACAGCAAACTCACAGAAAACTCCCAAAGTATAGATAGCAGTAGGGGGCCATGACTGCAGGCAACCGTTTGAAATGGGAATCAACTCAGCCACGGTGAGCGTTTCGCAAGTCAACCGTATGTGGCGAGACTACAGCTTAATGGACCAAAAGAGAATGCTAAAACAAACTGTAACAAGCAGGAAGTGGGATAAGGGAGCGGGTGGCAAATGGTGCGTGTAGGATAGTAGGCTCTGCTTCCTATGGTCACCCCCACTTTTTGCTGTGATTCTCTGGTTTTTCGACTTTAGTGAAGGCTGTGGGCCTGCTAATCAGACCCACAGCCCAGACCCACAGCCCAGCTGTTCTCTCTCTAAATTGATACCATGTACTTTAGGTACATACCTGATTGGGTATTGGGTCACCTCAGTGAGCCCCTGTATAGTGTACCCTAGGTACCCAGGGCATAGGTGTATCCAAGCCCTACCAGGGGCTGCAGCATGTATTATGCCACCCCTGACTGGCCATCTAAACTGACACCACAGGCTGATCACTCAGCTTGGTGTAACTCCCCCTTACTTAGATATAGTATATCTACCTTATATATAGACACATAGTAATCTATAAGTCACTCTTATGGCAGGCCTTAATCCTGGAGGCAGAATGCTTGGTTTTATGTGAGAGGGTGCCCTAGCATGAGCTGAGCCCCTCTGCAGCTTTCGGAACCATGTCCTTATAGCTGTTCTATGATATAGCCATACCATATACTCTTAAGTGCATTATAATCCTCGCGGTTAATGCTAACTTTGGTTTGGCTTTATCAAAACATGTCGTGTAAGGTGTCAAACACTTTGGAATACTACCCTCCCCCCCGCCCATTCTGGCGGCGGGGGTAGCATTCCACCCTTCTAGAGGGAAAAGACATGTATGTTACTGCTTTACCCGGTTAAAGTTAAACAGAGCCTCAGCATCACAAAATGGATGCTGCTGCCACAGACAGGAGGAAGGGAGGCCTGGGCAATAGTTTTCCTGTCGAGGGAGGTGCTAGCACCTCCCCAGACAGCCTGTAGTGTATTGGAGCAGGGTGGGTTGAATGGAAAGATGCTTTTCCAGACACTGCCTGGGGCACACAAGGTGCTCCATGCATAGCCCAGTTCAAACCAGTTGCTGGGGCACTCCAGCCCCGCTCTGGCGTGAAACTGGACCCAGGTCCTCCCATAGGAGGGACCTAGCAGGTAATCCAGCCCCTAAAATCAGTATAAAGATGGGAGCTGTGTCTAGAGACATTAGATTATCCTGGAAGGAAACTCTGAAACGAAACTCTTGGACCTTCGACATTCTATACCGACTAGAAGACTGAAGACATCTCACTTGTGGCCAAGGAGTGACCACCCAGTGCAAACAGGCACCACCAGTAACTTGCCAGTCTGCTTTGTCGACGCTCCTGACGGATCCCGAAGACTCAGCGACTCAGGAACTGGACTCTCAGACTTCTCTAACTCCGACCCACATCCACAGCAAAGCTGAGACCCGTGGCGGACACGAGAGACGTGGGACCGGACACCCTGGACATCCTGCATTTTGCTAACTGTGCAACTACCGAGGCACCCTCGCTGTTGTGCATTGAGGTACGAGAAGCCACAGACCGGAGCGCCATCTGCACCGAAGCTCAGCCCTCCACACTCCACGAATGCCGCGTGGGGCCCACTCTTGCATTTCAGCTCAACGCGTCTTCCCGGTTGCTAGCCAGTTGGCTAGTGAGCCCTCCGAAGACGAACCTTTTGAAACTAAACTGCTTTCCTGGTTGCACCAGGCTTGCCCCAGCTTCCCTACAAAGGAGAAGCTCCCCAGACCTTGCTGATCTAACCTGAAGCCAATCTTCACTTCCTGCGTTGATTGCGTTTGCCAAGGCTTGATGGGTCCAATCCAGATACCGACACCGCAGTCAACTAGATCCTTCGTGGGTCAGCTCGAATCCAGCTCCTGGTCGTCGTCGACACCTCCTGGTCCTCGTGGCTGCAGAGACAAGCTTCACCTCTTCACCTGATTGCATCGCGACATCGCTTGGTTCCTTCCTGGTCACTGGCTAGTGACCCAGACTCTGTCACCTCAGCTTTCAGGTTCTTCAGTTATTCGATCCACCCTTGGATCCACCAGACACTCTTCCTTTGGCCGCCTGCAGCATTTCTTTTGCAGATCTCCATTGAAAGCATTGACGAAACCAGACACGAAAAGACACCTATGCACCTGGCTTCCCTGGGTGAGGTAACTCGAGTACTCCGGTGCTCCGTGGGTATTGACTATCCAAGTGTCCTAGTTTAAAGGGGTTTTGTCGTAGTCCATCCGGAAGTGCCCTTAAACAGTAACTTTGTAACTTCTTCATTCGCCATTATAAGTCAATGGTAACTCGCGACTGTGTTCCCACACTGCACGCGTCTCTCGTGGGTCTCTGTTGTATTCTACCTATTGCATATTCCTATGCATGCCTTTACCTACTTCATGCCTTCTAGTGGAATGTCTCTGCACTGTGATGCACCATGGAATGTTGGGTGCTGATTGAAGATAAGCCACAGTTATGATGGGGCTGAGCTGCCTGCTGGCTGCTCCTGGTGGGGTTTGTTCTGGGCTTATTCCAGGATACTTAACATCTTACAATAAATCTACATGAAATACCTCAACCAGTCTGGAGTCAATTACTACAGTCTCCTACTTCCTAACCTTTGGTTTAGTGTAGCCCCAGCGATTCCCTAGGCCCTAGGCCTAGTCACTATTTCTGAAGTGATCCTTATACCACTTACTTATTATATGGTTTGTGAGGCCCCTAGGGCAAAACTGTATTTGTGCAACTTATTGTATGCTAATTGAGTAACTTGTGATGTACTTCGATCTCTGACCTCATAAAGAGTGCAGAGGGGTTGTGTTAGAAATAAATACATATATATTTGATATATACCTTGTGTGGTATTCTTTCATTTGGTATTCAAGGGATTTTAATTGGTAAAACAGCTTGCTTTACATGCTCTCTGAAGTCTTAGCCTATGACTGCTGGTCCATGCTACCACTAGGATAGCTTGTCTATAAGGTTGACTTTACATCCACCATCAATAAGGGTCGTTTATACTGGTGCAAGGTGCCCACTAGAATAGTGGACATCATATGCCAGGCTAACTTCTCACAGTGAGCACTTTCACGGCCGCTTTGATGTTCTCATAGCCACGCGGCTCACTGAGATCATCAAAGCGGCCGCGAAAGTGCTCTGAAGAAGGACAAATGGTGCGCATGCCCGGCGCACATTCACTGTACCCTATCTGCCTGCTTTGGGAGCACTTTTGAAAGCCCCTGCTTTATATCTCACCAAATCATCGCTAACGCGATGGCTTAGGCGAGAAATAAAAAGGACCGGATAGGCTGACTGGTGTCCCTAGCGTATGCCAGATTCGCAGAAGATTCTACTGCAGCTGCTACTGAACTGACAGTAGTTGGTGGAAGAAGCATGCCCTTAGAGTATTCTGTAAATGATCAAGCACAGATAGTCGAAGTGTTACTGATCTGGGTTATGCATTTCCATCAGGAGCAATATGTAGTGCCACTGTTGCCATCTGTACTATATATGTTGCGACTGTCTTATGTTCAAGTGCAATACATGCCACAATTCCACCAGTTTGTGATCAACAGGTTGCACAAGCTCTTGCCCTATGGGGTTTTCACATTATAATTATTCTATATGCTATATGTTTTGAACATGTGGACATCAAAGCTGGTTTGGATAAGGGGTCTCTCTCTCTCCTTTGAGATCCTCTAGTGGAAGAGGGACGTTTGTGTCTACCTCTCAGGCTGCCATCTTTTCCTGTACAGCATACTCTCGTTTAGTTTATGTTTACTGTTTTAACATCAAGCGTCCTCAGCATTCAAGGCTTTTTTTTTTGATAATCAACTTTATTTGGTTTTTAAAACAACGTACAGAATTAATTGGGTGCAGCTCGGTCAAATCACACAGCAAATTATTACAGACGAATCGCGTAGATCGGGTCTTCCAATTCCAGTCCATATCTGGGTTCACAGGGGCAAAAGGAAAAGAGGCATAGATCATACAGTACAGCTTCGATCATGGTGGTACCAGATTTAACCATTTCCCCCAAATCTTATGGAACAGTTCCGTTGCCCCCCTGGCTTCAAACAGGACCTCTTCCTGGGTCCCGCACCAATCAACCCCCCTCCTCCACCCCCCCACTGCAGGCGGCACAGGATGCGACCAGTGCCTTGCTATGTCCCTTTTGGCTACTGCCAGCGCAGTCCCCAGGAGGCGCTTGTCCGCCCCGGAACCATCCAGACCATCCAAGACCCCCAATAGCAGCCTTATTGGCTCGTGAGGAACCTCCTACCCCAAGGCTCGCGTGAGCTCCAGCTCCCCTCCCCTCCAAAACTGTGCCAGCCTAGGGCAGAGCCACACCACATGATAAAAATCCGCTGGTGCGAAACCACACCATGGGCATTCCGGAGTGGGTCGCAAGCGGGCGCGAAAAAGGCAGTCGGGGGAGAGGTAGGCCGCATGGAGATAGTAAATCTGGACCAGACGGAGTTTGGCTGAGGTGGTCAGGGTTCTGGGCGCCATAAGGGCATACCTCCAGTCCGCTTCTTCTAGGGACCCCACCCATCCCTCCCAACGAGTGCGCAGCGTGTCCAGGGACGCAGAGCCATTATTGACTAGGGAGCGGTAGATGCGGGATACCCCTTCCCAGGTTCCCCATCATCACCTGGGCCTCTAGCGGACTGAATTCCGGGAGGGGGACTGGGAGTGGGAGATGGGTCTGGAGCGTGTGGCGCAGTTGCAGGTACCTAAAGTGTTGGGTGTGGGAGAGGGCATGGCTCCGCTGTAGGTCCGCGAAGGCCCGGATGTGGTCCCCAACCCAGACATCCCCCAGGACCGAAACGCCCACTAGATCCCACCGACGGAAGCCATCCAAGGCCGCCACTTCCGGAGCCAGGTGCCATGCCACAGTGGCGTTTGTCTAGTGAGCTTATGGTCCCAGTCCGTGTAGCGCAGAGCAGCCCGCCAAGCCGTGAAGACCGATCTAGTGGTGGATGCCATAGATTGCGGCACAGGGCTGCCATACAAGAGGGCCTGGATTTGGGGAAAATCCGTCTCCTCGAGCTCCACCCGGTAAGCTGGGTCGGACCAGCCGCCCGCATACCAGTCATGAACAACGAGGAGCTTAGAGGCAATGTAATAGAGGAAGAGATGAGTCACCCCCAGTCCCCCATCATAGGGGGGGATGCGGCTGCGTGCCAAAGACATGCGCGGGCGACCGTTCCCCCACAGAAATCGGGTCAGGTGTCCATCAAGCTCGCGGAACCAGGCGCGGGGAATGGGGATGGAAGTGTTCTGTAGGACATGGAGAAAGCGCGGGAGGACCATCATTTTAAACAGTGCACTTCTCCCTAGGGGATTAAGTGGGAGCGTCTGCCATCTTTTAAGATCGGCCTTCGTTCGGGCAACCAAAGGGGCGATATTCAGTGCCCACTCAAGCTCCGGCAACAGGGTCATCCATATCCCGAGGTATTTGACTGAGTGGTGCCGTAGAGGGATGTCTGACTGCCAGTCAAAACAGTCTATCGACGGGTGCAGTGGGACCAGTGTGGATTTGGCGGCGTTAAGTCGGAGGCCAGAGACACTACGGAAGGCAGCGAGGGAAAGCAGGCTCCTGGGGCCCGAGGTCGCTGGATCCGCCAGGTACAGAACCACGTCATCAGCATAGAGGGCAATTTTATCGATGTGGCTCTCATTCCATGCCCACCCAGGGGCTCCATCGAAAGCGCGAACAAAAAGGGCGAAAGAGGACACCCCTGGCGCGTGCCTCTGCAAATTGGAAAGGCATCGGAGAGCACCCCATTCACCAGCACCCGGGCCCGGGGACTGGCGTAGAGAACTCCGACAAAACGGAGGAAGATAGGAACAAAGCCCATCTCCGCCAGGACATCCTGTAGGTAGTCCCAGCTCACCGTGTCGAAGGCCTTTTCGGAGTCCAGGAAAAGGAGGGCCAGGTAGGGGGAAAGTCTAGCGCGGTGAGCCAAAGCCAAGTGGAGGCGCCTGATGCAGTGACGGGTGCCTCTAGCGGGCATGAAGCCACACTGGTCAGGATGGACCAGGTCTGACAAAAGAGGTTTAAGCCTCTGGGCTAGTATGGTGGCATAAAGTTTGATCTCCGAATTGATAAGGGAGATCGGGCGCTAGTCCGTGCAGGCCGTGGAGGGCGGATGGCTCTTGGGAATGACCACTATTGGGGCCAGGTCGGATTCGGAGGGAAAGGAGCCAGTATCGGCCGCATGGTGAAAAAGGGCCAAGAGGTGAGGGGCAAGGGTGTCTCGGAAGGCGGCGTAGTATTCTTGCGGGAACCCGTCAGGGCCAGGCGTCTTGCCAGAATGCAGGAGGGGAATGGCCTCAAGCACCTCCTCCAAAGTGAAGGAGCGATCCAAGGCCTCCCTGTGTCTCCAGTGTCAGAGAGGGCAGCCGGGCACCCGTCTCCTCCAGCAGGGCGGCCAGAGAGGCCTCGGCCGGTTGCCTTGCACAGAGGGTCGTGTAGAAGCGTGCAAAGACGCCTGCTATGGCCTTCGAAGTCGCCCGCAGGGAGCCGTCCTGCGCCCGGACCTCTGGGACGCCAAGGCTTTTTGAAACTGCTGCTTTGGGGCTTCGTGACCATCTTTATAGGTTAGGTAAATGCTAAATGGCATCAACTACCATGAGGGTCAATATTACCAAGAGCTGGATTGCAGGTCTATTTTGTCTCATTCCCTTGAAATTCTACCTCTATATATCAGATCTGCTCAGAAGTAGAATTTATTTGTGTGGTTTACAGGATGTCTTTTGAGGGCGACAGTTTACAGGGGTAATTTTTTGGAGCTGCTTCGAGGCAATAACTCTAATAACCCAATCTAAATAATGGACTGACATGATGCAATATTTTCCCTGGTTGGCACCTTTTGCAGAAGGAGCTGCTTTCTGGATTATCAGATGAGCTTAGTGGCGGCATCCCATTAGTCATCAGATACCATCGTCAGATTACTCTCTTCCCACAAGGCTTTACTTGCCAAATCATCTTTGGAGCCGTATGGATTTCAGGAATAAACGAATAGCAAACTTAGGCACATTCTGGAGAGTGAGTGGTAATATAGCATCTGCCCCCATTTATTGTTCTTCCCTTTCCACTACTCTTAGGCTGAAGCACAAGTCCTCCTCATTTGCAATGGAAAAGCTGACCTAAGCACTGGCTGGAGAGCCTAGTGCCAGTCTTACCCTAAAGTCCAAGCCTGGCCAATCAGGAGGTCTTCACATTGTAAACATTTAGGGGACACTCCGATCCTGTGGGAGCAAGGGTGGGTGGGGCGAAGGCCAGCTGGATCACCTGCTGTTCAAATCATGCAGCGCTGCTGTCCCATGATCCCATCAACCCATCCGACTAGGTCAGTTTAGAGAGGCTCCGATGAACTGTCTCCATTCAAGAGGCTATCTCCAAAGGAATGGAGACCTCGAGCAGGGAGAGGTAGCTTTCACTATGGCAGAGGACCTGTGGCCAGATGAACAGAGTTGTTGGGTAAACGCCTCACACCCAATAAAGAAAAGTGTTTTTGAGGAAGAAGGCCGGAAAAGACTACATACAGACTACAATGTCTGAAGTGGACACTGGCAGCCTCAATGGATATCATCTTATAGTACAAACACAGGGAGTCCAGTTGAAGGAGAGAAACGCACATTCCTTATGCAAGTCCCAGTCAAGAGGGTAAAGAACCCCAGTTATGGATGACAACAGACTTTAAACGGAGGAGATGGTAAGCTAGCCCTTCACAGAGATGCGTAACTGTAGGTCATATTGCCACAACTGTCAGTCTTTTGTAGCTTGGGTTGAGATGGAAAGCAGCACCTTTCCCCAGGAGGGCTGCACCTTGTCTGCACTCTGAACATAAGAACCCAGTACGGTTGTTTTAGAATGGTAAAACCAGAGTACCTCCAGTGAACGTTCGTGAATATCAAGCTATTTGGAGGAAAAAGGCATACAGCCACACAGAATAAAAACAGATAACGGCAGGCCAGTCCAGATTCACAAACCCCTTATGAGTACTTTTGCCAAAACACCATCAGCTTTAAACACATGCTGCAAACCAAAAGCTTACCAAAGATGTATCCAACCCAGATTTAAAATGTTAGAGAATCGGCGGCAGTCTTCGCTGACTGCAGTGCCAATGTATCTTCAACTGGAGTTCTCACCGACAACAAATATGTTTCCAAGTGCCATAAAGGCCGTGCTTTTTTGAGGCTAGAGTCCCCTGTGCTATATAATATATCTGGTAATAAAATATGAGGGTAGCAGAGTGAGGTTTCGATTGGAGGGCTGTGCCTTAAGCCCCAACCATAGGAGGATTGTTATCCATTAACAGTTCTATATGCACAAAAAATAAATAATGGAGAACTTTAAATTGTCCGCACTTTCATGTTAATCCAATTCCTTCTTCTCTCTGCATTTACACCTATTTTTTTCAGATCTTCCCCTGACTCTTCTACATCTCTTTAGTTTGTCTTCTGAAAAACACCTTTGAGCCCTTTACCAAATGCAAAAGGCACTTGCATTAACAATAAATTTGCTGCGTTTGCATGTACAATAAAGTGATGTCATGCCCCCTAGGTGTTAAATGATCGCACATGCCTAGACCAGAATGAGGCACCTAAGGAGACATTAGCCGGGGTAGGTTCCAGCCCAGGTATCCAAGCTTGGCCCTTCTACAGAAATATTGGTAGCACAGACTTGTGAAGTGAATGATCATTGTTTGCACAATTTCTGAAAGTGGATCATTACCTGACGAGGGGGTTGGCTGGGACGGCCCCCGGTATGAGTGGCCGCTCCCGGTCCTTCTCCGGACGTAAGCGTTTTCCTTGTGGTGGAGGCGAGGCTAGGAGTGGAGGAACAGTCGGGGGTGGACGGCGCAGAG
Source organism: Lissotriton helveticus (assembly GCF_964261635.1). Lineage (NCBI taxonomy): Eukaryota > Metazoa > Chordata > Amphibia > Caudata > Salamandridae > Lissotriton > Lissotriton helveticus. Next base: position 1,479,906,851 of record NC_136057.1, read on the forward strand.
GCTTCACTGGGACTGGTAGCAGAGGTCACAGAGCTGCAGCGAGATCTGTTGGAGTAGCTGTTCTTTGGATGGGACACTGGAAAAGAAACCGCAGCTGACTCAATGCAGAGAAAAAGGGTGAAACCAGAAATCAATACTTTCACGACCCTCAGGAGTATTGCACTGTACTGAAAACTACATCTGTGCAGCTTTTTCCTAACTCTTGGATGGTTTTATAGTGCTATTCAGTCTTGTGATGGGTTGGTGGATGTCCCAAGCTAGAAGTGAGAGGATTCTAGGCAATCCTACCACCCCAGTTCCCTGTAAGTGCCACAGTCCTCACTAGATCCGAGGCCCAGGACCATCCATGTGCCGCAGAGGCACTGGGGCTGATGGCAGAGGTGTACTGAAAGAGTTTAATGTGTAAGCTAGTACTGTGCTGACTGGCTTGAGTGGGTGCGCCAGCGCTGACATAGCAGCAGGCCAGAAAGGATGTACACTGCGAGAGCTATTGAGAAGATAAAGTGCTGAAACAGTTGATCCAAAAGGAAAGATCAACACTTTTAAAACTATTTCAAGGGGAAGTACACAGACTAGGAAGAAACATGCGTTCTCCTTACTGAGCTGCCCTCACAACCAAAGCTCAACTATGGTGTAAACTGCAAGAAGCTACTGGCCTCTAGAAAGGGCACAGAAAGCAGTCATTGATAAAGAATACCTGTCTCCCCAGGGAAGAAATAAGCACGCGCCCTCTGAAAGACTGGTACACGTGCATACTTCTCTGGGTCAAGTAATCATTTAGAGGCATTCTGCAACTTTGCAATACAGCGTGCGAAATCAATGTTTTAGCATATTTCCTTTTTATTTCCATCAGAAAAAAAATCTGCAAAATGTGGGTATCAAGGTGGAATCTTTTTCGGTGCAACACTGTTCAGTAGTCAATGAAGACACACTTAATACAGTACAACTCGTCACCTGAAGTGAGCTAATTTTAACCCTTAGGGTCTTGAGATACTACCAAGAGGCATGCAAGGAAAGACCTGTGTGAACCCTCTCTGGGTGTTCAGGTAGACAAATACAATGTATAATTTGATGAGCGTGTCTTCAAGCGCCAATTCATCAATTTCACTGCCAAATATTTCATAATTGTGATGAGGGTTGTTCGATGAAGGAAGTGATTGCTGTGTATTTGCCTCTGTTGGAAGTTCAAAGGAATCAACGTGTCATGGCAAACAGATGGCTGCTATCTGAAGTGGCATTCTTACTGTCTGGAACTGGCATTGGTTGTCGCAGGCGACAGGATGCACTTGGGCCACTGGCGGCTATTGAACGTTTGCTATGCACGTTTTTTTCCGAGCAGGACCCCAAATTTCTTACCTTGACCAAAAAGGTTAATGCTGCTCTTTAGAGGATCCAGATCACAGGTGAACCGTGCCGACCGCCCAAGGTCTTCATCATACTTCCGCTCACTGACAAAATGCTGTATAGGAGAGGTAGAAGCAATGTTAAAATAATAATGGTGGCAGAGGAACAAATGACTTCACGAGCACGGCAGGGGGCAAGCAGACAGAGGGATGGAAAACTGCAGTCATAGGAGAGGTCAGAGATCACCCAGACAATTTAGGGTTGACATTCTTAGCAGAGAAGACATTACAACTTTAGCTTTGGCGGTATTAGAGGATTGGAACAATGTTCACCCTAAAGAGAGAGTGATGGCACAAGATTGAAGTATCCAGGATGCTTGTATTGCGGTCCAGGGAGCATCTGGCTTGGTAGATCGAGCTGGACTGTTCCTATGAGGTGCAGGTTCAAGGCTGATATGCATATGGCTGGGTCAAAACTGGGGTGGTATGATGAGCAAAAGAAGGATGGGTTTAACCCAGATCTCTTGACTGGGGGTGAATGTTTGAAATGTTTCAGCACTCCATCCATCATCTTATTGTGTTTACAAGATTGAAGTATGGCACTGAGGAGGGAGCATGAGATGAGGAGACACCTGGCCATAAGAGGATGGGCAGAGCAGGATTGGGAAGAGTGAGGCAAGATTGCAAGAGTCAGGAAAAGGAGTGAGAAGATGATGGGATAGGAGGAACGAGACAGAGTGGTGCAAGAGAAGATGTACACAAAAACTTTGGAAATTAGACTTTTTTTTGATGCACTCAAGTCAGCATGTAAGCACTACTGTGAGAGAGCTTCCTTTGACACCTTCCCTCAGACTGTGCCATCTGCGATGGGAAATGACACGGGTCCTACAGGAGGGTTACCTTGATATCAGCACGTAGCTCTGAAAGCTGCTCCTCAGTCATTCTCACTGCAACATCTGTCAGCTTTTTAAGGTCCTCTGCCTTCTTCTGACGGTTCTTTAAAATGTCCACTGTGGGAGAGAGCAAGAGTCGGAATCAGCACAAAGAGTATGACACCACCACAACAAGCACCGCAGAGACCACATCAGCAACAATAGCCAGGCAAAGGCAGCAACAGGCACAACAAATCTGGAGGGAGACTGCTGTCAAAGGCAAAACCAGCAGACTGAGCCTAGTCTGAATACAGAGAATTCAACAGGACCAGCAAGGAGACACCACTTTCGACAACTGTATGCAATGAAGAGAGAGACAGCGGGGGCAATAAAGGCGACCTGAACTGTCTGTCTACTGGGCCGACCGCACTAGCCACCAGGCTGCTTTTGCCTGACACTGGTAACCGCTTCACACCCATTAGAAGGCTGCGCTGCCAGGAGACGCAACAATAGCGCATGCATTTCTAGTACAGAAAATACAACTAACTGATGTCACTGAAAATAGGAACAAGCATTTGCAATGCAATAGGTCTTGCATCTATGAGAGTAAATGACAATAGCTTAAATGCGAGACCTATTGCATTGCAAATATTTTTTGTTGTTCACACGTGACCCATGCCACGCTTTCATATTAATAGAGGCCGTGCCCCTTTCTTTAGAAAAGCAGCATCTAAAGAAAGGGGCGCGGCCACCATTAAAGTGAAAGCGTGGTATGGGGCGCCTTTACAAATAAAAAGCATTTGTTTGTCAAGTTGACAAACAAATGTATTTTTTTTGTAAAAGCGCCCGATTCTGCGGTTTCACTTTCATAGTGCCCATGGACCTTTTTTTAGATGCAGCTCATCTAAAGAAAAGGGCACAGCCGCTATTAACCCCTTAAGTGCTGCCGTCGGCCAACGGTCGTCACGGGCACTACCTCCCCAGTGCTGCGTGCGACCGCTGGACGTCCAGTTCAGCACCGGATAATGGACAGCGCAGCACTGGGGAGGTTTGTTTACTAGCTCCCAAGTGGTTAACATGCAAGCGCAGCATGGGGCGCTTGTAAACAACAACAAAAATGTGAATAGATAGAAGAAAAAAAAACTCCCGCCGCAAATAAAAGAGACATGAATGCCACTGTGACGTGCCGTGCTATTAAAAAATAAAATAAACAAGCATTGGCATAGCCAATAGGTCTCGCCTTTGGGACCTTATAAGTGTTTACCCATGTAACACTTTATGTTGTTGCACCAAGGATATTGTGCTGCATATCTAAATAGTTATAAGGTCCCAAAGGCTAGACCTATTGGCTATGCCAATGCTTGTTATATTGTTGATTCTATGCGCCACATCTAAGGCACATAACATGTTGCTTATTAAAACTAAAATCGCTGAGTGCACTGCTTTTGCTGTTTACTTTGGTATATCACATCATGCAGGGCATGGCTTATGTTCTTTTATATCGTTTTATTGTTGCGCTCTGTTGCCTTTTGTTCCGATCTTGCACGCGCACTGTCCTCCCGCTGCCAGTCAAGCCTGCCACTTCTATTTCAATCAGGAGATCCTTGTGTATAAATTACTACAATAGCCTGATAATGCTAGTCCTAGCGAATCTTCCGGCCCTGCCTCCGGCTGCAACAGACTGGAAACACTTGGCAACGCCGAAGGTGAAGTTTAGACTGCACATATGCAAGGCAAAACCACCCCCCATGAAAGTCAGGGAGCTTATTAATGACGCTATACATTTTACAGTTTTATATCGTGTGAAGCAGACCCAAACATATCGGAGCACTGTACATGAGCACCAGTTTATTTGTAAGATTCGAGGTACAAAAGGAAGACAATCGTACCCAACTTTCGCCAGACATATCGTACAAAAAAAGGCAGACTGCCTATGAAACATTAGTGGATTGAAAACTATGCTTAACAAGCATTTTTACACCAGGAGTAAAAATAACAGAGATCGGGAGGACACAGGAGTAAAGACCACACAAACGACAGGAGCGGGGGCAGGAGTAAAGACAATATGGACAACGGACGGGTGCGGGCGTAAAGACAAACAAGTACGGTGCCGGACAGAGTGCATACACAGGCAGGAGGCAGGGGCAGGCAAGAGAAATTCGGAAACAACTTACCACATGCATGAAATTTCAGGGGCTCCGCTAGCAAGAGAGGCCATAAGGCAAGGAGGCACAGGCTCAATGCCAGGACAGACTGAGGCGAAGTCCTAAAACCATTCATTCTGACCAGACCCAAGATCAGAATCGAATCCGCTGACCTCATGCCTATGCCTTAGCTACCTCCTTAGACAGCCCATTTGGACAGGAAGAGCCTGATCCAGTTAGCTAGAGGGAAACATCAAGAGGCGAAGGTGGGCTGAGTGTGCTCAGGCTTAGGAGAGCGACGCATGCATATTTAATAGGAGGGTCGAAGATACATTAACCAGGGTTTTGCAAGGCCAGTCCCATCGCTTGCTGGAGCTGGCAGTTATGCCCTGGTTTAAGGTGGGCTTTGGTACCTTCTATTGAAGATATTGTAATGAAGCTGTAGAAAAAAGGAAGGCCTCAGGCTACAGGGTACTAACCACAATGGGTTAAGAGTTACTTCCCTTCGAGTAATGAGCTGAGGAAGATGACATCTTTTGAACAGACTTACATGAGCACAGGTCATAGGCATTAGCTGGAGTCCGACCTACTGGTTCTGATGACTGGTGCAAGCTTTACACAGCCAGGAGATGTGGTTGGGTGTTGCTGGCACATTTCTACAGACACTCCGGTGATCAGCTAACACCATAATGCTTCTCACACACAAGGCAGACAAACAGATGGTGGGACATTTTTTCTCAACAAGGAGAAACACGAGAGACGGCCTGCGGCCGTCAAAGTGAAAGTACGGCCGGCGGAGGAGAAATGCGACACGGCGGGCAGGGGAGGGGGCGGAGCGGGGAGAGCGGCATGAGGGTGTGAAGCAGCAGGGGCCTGAGACGAGGCCGCCTTGCCTTTGATGTGGTAATGCGAGGCAAGCGGCTGGTGGCATTGTGCACGCGCTTTCACGTGCACTGGAAGAAATCGCCTGGGAATCGCCTGATCTCGGTAAGCTGTGTTTAAGCCACAATATATCGAGCTCCCGCTCAATGCGCATGCGCATTGAGATAGGTCGCTCGACCTAAAAACAAAAAACAAAAACAAGCCTTAGGACTGCAACAGCAGGCAGGTGAAAACAATTTAACAAAATGGTGCTCAGAGGCTGTAATTAAAGCCTATCGAGTAACAACACACTTAAGAGGGACAGTCCTTATGGGAGGTTACTAGGTGAGCCAAGACGGTACTAAGGAGGGACCACTAAGCCTACTGACCAATCAAAAGCCCCAGTTTAGAAAAGACAATGACACAAGCCAATGAAAAATATGGGCGGAGAGTGGGCGGAGCTTCAAGACCATACCTGAAAACAGCATGCCTCACAGAGCAGCACATGCACTGCCCAGGCTCGACCAAAAAAAAACATTACAAACTATTCAAGGGCGATGCTGGCAATGCCAAGAGAACTGAGTGGGTACAGATGGCAGAAGATCTACAATACTGCAGGTAGCACATTGGCCATGAAAGAAAATTACTGATAACCAGTTGTGGAATTCTGATGAGAGGAAATTGTAGTAAAGGGAGGGATCTGTCTCAGTTGAGTGAAACATCTGAAGGCCAGACTGGAGGGTGATCAAGTAGGTTACTGCTCGACAGTTTGAGAGCGAGCTTGTAAAAGCTCAGATGTTTAGGGATTTTTAAAGGCAATGCAAGAGAGAACAAGTCAGTGAATTTCAAACATCAAAGGACAATATCAGTAATCAGAGAGGATAAAAATTCAATAGAGGAAAATAAGATCAACTGAGGAGGTAAATGAAGGGCGCCAGAGATCCTGGCTGCAAGATGGCCGACACCTAGTGAGGCTCTACTGATCAGGAGGAGAATATGACAGGAATCCAAGCTAATACCCAGTAAGACTGTCCTTCGCATAGCAGAAAGAGATCCAGGTGGCGGCAAAGAGTTTTTTTGCTGTTGCTGGAGGGTGAGTTGGTGGCGATTGGTCGTGAATCCGATCTGAGGCCTACTTGCATAAAAAAAAACTCTGAGGAGTCCAGGAGACGAGCTCCTGACCTGGAGGAGATTGCTGGGCGGCACGCCAAGATAAAGGGGGCAGACTGAGTTGGCAGCTGTGACAGAGCACGTCTGGTATCGAGGGTCAAGCAAGGAAGCGAAGCAGGCATGCTGGCGGCTGGAGCTGAGGCCCTGCCCGGGATAAGAACCTGCAGTGAGTGGACGGTGCAGAGCAGCCTAAACTTTGATTGCAGGTTTCCCAGAGGAGATGTGATAACACCAGTGGTCTGCACCAAGCCCCCCCAAACCCCCTTGTGTCTACCGCAGCTTCTACTTTGTGGTATGACGGCAGGCAAGCTCTGAATGCTTGGGTCTGTCGCTCTGTGCTGGAATCCTGACGATAGGACAGTACTGTGGAATCGCCCTGATTGCAAGCAGGTGGGCTCTCCTTGGACTTGTGGGGCTGTACTATTGGACTGGCACGCTGAGTTCCCAACCTATTAAGTAACCTTGAGAGTTGGACATTCAGACCAGGGAGGCCTGGCTCGTGCCCCCGCATTGTGCTGGGGTGAGGCGGGACCCACCAGCATTGCAAACTATGCTTGCAATGTTTTAAGTCAGGTTGGCGACCCGACTGTTACCTTAGTGGTCTGGTTTGGTCGCACACTAGCTTCCAGCTATGATGCAAAACACAATCGGAGCCATGCTAAGCTACCCTTTGAGGCAAAAAGGCCTTCGAGATCTATCAGCACTGATGCTAGCAGAGGACCCTCATCAGAACGGCTTTCTGGGGAATCCAGCTCTCACTTGGATGTTAAATCTTTGCCAACAGATATGAAACAGTCTATGCACAGTCGATTCTAAAATTGATGACCTGACCAATAGACTAGACTGGATGAGCAACAATATAGATAAATATGATGACCAAGTGTACCATCTGGAAAGTAGACTATCTGACAGTGAAGATTACGCTACAGTGAGCAATGAACAGCTTTTGAGGAAGAAGAACGTTTTGGAAATTATCAAAGCTAAAAATGAAGACCAGGAGGCAAGCTCCAGAAGGAACGATACACTTCTGTTGGAATTGCTGGAATCCACATCTATGGAAAATATCGAGAGCTAAGTAGAATCAACCCTGAAATCACTCTTTGGTGAGCAGCTTTCTGGTATGTTCTCGACTGAGCGCTCTAACTGATCCCTGAGCCCACAATCTCAATCGGAGGGTCAGGAGAGCCCAAACATTTCCAAGGTACTGCATTATAGGGATTGGGCCACAGTTATTAGGGCTGCATGGGAAAGAGGGTATTTGCAATACCGGGGAAGAAAGATTTTTATCTACCCGGGCATTATCCTTGCTGTCCAGGCTGTATGATGGTCGTACACCCTCATTTACCCGGCTAGACTTTGTGTGACTGCAAATCAGAAAAGTTGATTATTTCACGGATCCCAAGTTGGTGACCAAATTTGGCCACACATTTGCTGCTAACGACGTGAAGCATAGAGGAGAAGCTAGTGAAGGTTCTGGAGACCAGGCAGTCATAATGACGGAGCCTCTCACGGAATTTTCTGATACCCTGGCAGACTCTTGACACCTGCTGCTCCCAGATTGCAGACAACAAATATGTATTGAAGTGGATTGGTGAACGCTCTTCTGGAGAGGGAGGATTCTCTTTTTACTTTATTTTACCACATGTTCTTCTTGGGTTTGATTGATTGATTTCCACTTGCCACCCATCCTCCTGTTGAGATGGGTAGTTTGCCCAGCTCTCTGTCCTACCATGGAATTGGTCCGATTGGTTTTCAGCAGTCCCAAGGACCACAAGGGCAATGCTTTTGGATTTGGCCTGGGGGGAATTTCTTCAACGGTCTGAGGGTGGTGAAGTGGGAGAGGTAGGTTCTTTCCTCATCTCTACTGTGAACATGACTTATTATGTTAAGAACCCTAAGACAAATCTTGGGCCAATATTGCATGTGTATTTCAGGTTTGGCAGACTGACAAGGATCAAAGTAAATTGGTCCAGGTCAGTTATATTCCCCCCGACGCCAGCCAAGCCTTCATCTGCAATTGAATACCCACTGGCATGGGCGGGACATACTGTGAAATAGCTGAGGATATGGATCAGCAGGGATCTCGACACGCTTTGGAGGTAGAACAATGGTACAGATGTAGCTTGGTTGGAAGAGTGGGCCCCTGTGTGGGCAAAGCTGCCACTGTCTCCTGCAAGAGAATTGTGATCGCCTGGATGGTAATTCTGCCCAAATTCCTTTCCTAGTTGTTAACATTGCTATCCCACTGACAAAAGCGTTTTTAACCGCATTAAATCCCTACTGGTTGATCGGACATGGGCAGGGTAGCAGCTGAGGCTGGTATGGGAGATACTGACTTTAGTGTATGCTCAGGGCGGATTGTGCCCTTTTGACAATGAGCTATATTATTACTGTGTGCAGGCTACGTTTGTTCATCAGTGGTTTTAGTCAACATTATATCAGTCACACCTTGCGATTGAAGCTGATAACACCAAACCCAGCCCAATAGTCAGTGCAATTCATGCATTCTGCGGTGCCAACTAGAAGAGAGATTGATAGTGTGAAAAGTGCTGTGTGGGTATGAAACTGGTTGAGACACTGAGCTAAGCGGACCTGCCTTTATCCGAGCGGATTGCAGTTGGCTCAGAACCCTACCCTGTCTGTCACAGTGGATGGACAGGTCAGAATCAGCTGAAAAGATTGGGGCTGTTGTTAGGAATCTCTTACCCAAGAGGGAAATGTCATTGCTTTACAGGCCATTAAAAATGTTACGGTCAGCATATTACTAGACATTTTGCTTTATGTCAGATTGCGTAGCACCTACAAGGAAGTGCATAGCACTTTTCCAAAGAAGCTCCCAAATTTAGAGGCACTGAGCTGTGTGGTGGCCTCCCCTCCTGAGGCGTTGATCACTCGTCTCTACACAACTATGCAACAGAAATCCCTTGTTGTCACATCAAAAGCGAGATTTGAGTGTTAAACTGATCTCAGAATTGACCTAACTGATGAGCAGTGGAAGTGCTGCCTTGAGCAGCCGGACACCTTGTCGCCCAATTAAAGACTGCGACTAAAACATGTCAAATATATGCACAACATATTTCTCACCCACACTAAACTACATAAAATTGGATTAGCACAGGATTCCTGCTGCACACACTGTGGAGAAGCAGATCCAGACTTTCTGCATTTAGCTTGAGGGTGCCATGAGGTAGCCATTTTCTGGGCTGCTGAGTACAAATGTATTAAAGAGGTTGGGGGGCAATGAAGGACAGAGGAGTCCTCTGGTGACCTTACTGGGGTACATCAAGGATGTATCTGCTAGTACCGGCAAGCTTAGTGCCATGATATTCCTCCTGGCCAAAAGAAGGGTGGCAATGCACTGGAGAAGAGGGCGGTCCTCCTATGTTGAATGCTGGCTGAACGACGTTTCATATTGCAGGGAATAGCTGAAGAAATATTGGACCATGATGCCAGTCAATGGGGCCTGTTTGGCATGTATTGAATTTCAGCATTACAACAGAACTGATCGTTGTATAATGCTATACTATGTGGTGTGAACAGATGAAGGATGGCGAGGTGTGAGTGCACATGGGGCACAGTGCTGAGGTGGTTGTGGGGGAAGGTGTCAGCCAGACCCCTGCTCTGACACCTGCAGAGATGGCAGACCTGGCAAGGCTCCCAATCCCTCTTAGTAATACCTAGGATAATTGTGCTGTGTGAGAATATGGGGTTTATGTCGCTGTTGGCATGCTTGCTATTAACTTATTACTGTAATGGACTGGATGGAAGATGTCAAAAGAGAGCCTCTGTTGTGGCTTGCAATTTACTCTGTTTCTTTTATTTTGTTAACATCAAACTAAATGTTAATAAAAGAAAAACAAGCATTGGCATAGCCAATAGGTCGTGCCTTTGGGACCTTATAAGTGTTTAGCTATGCAGGAAATTATCCTGGATGGTGTGCAACCAGGAATTTTTGAGCTATACAACAAATAAACACAATGATGGACACATTCATACAAGTGCGCTCAATAGACAATTTCATGTTCTGTGCTGCAATATGTTTATGGTGTATTGGTTGTAAAGAAAAGGAAAAGAAAGCAGAGCTTAGAGTTGACGAACAACCTGTTGACAAGCAGTGGTTTGTGTTTGGTAAAGGAGGGAGGGAGTTTTAAGTAGGGGTGGAAGAGTGGATTTACTCGTGGGGAGTCTTGTTGGCGTTAGAGTGTGTGACGTTCTAATAATTGCAATCTAATTTTGGCAGTTTGGCAGTGTTGTTTTGCGGTTGGATTTGGGACGGAGCTGCAGTGTTGTATTTTAGATTTTGGCTATGACGCAGTGATCGTAGTCAGCTGATGGCAATATTTTGTATTTGATGTGGAAGGGGGTAAAAATAGGGGCTGTGTGCCTTTCACTTGGGTTCATTGCAGGACAACGTGCCACAGCTTGTGGTGCTTTAGAAGTATGACGAAAGTACGCCCTAAAAAGTAAATAAAAAGGTAAGACTCTGGATAGAAAGACAGGTGACCGGAGAGCATGGGGGCTGGAAAAGACAGAGCCTGTATGAGTGCCAAGTGACTAGGTCAATAGTGGCAAGACAGGAAAACCAGAAATCGGGAACTCGGTCAGCAGTATCAATCACCCTACAGCTCTACTCGCCACTGAACTCTTGCTCTCCTTTCGCACCCATGTAGAAGGGCATATGCTAACACGGCCGAACACAAGCTGTCACTGGTTGGTTCATGACTAACTCCTCAGGTGATACACACCAACCAGGCTCTGTCCGCTCCAACAGGGCAAGCTGCACCCGCCCACTGGTGTAGGGTGGCTTAGACAGAAGCAAGTGTAGACTACATAGCCAATTGGCACTTTGGAATTCTGTGCGGAGTACTGGGATTGTCTAAAGTCCTTTCAGCGCTCCAATCGGAGGTAATCGTACGCTGTGGTATTACCGCCCACTCCCAGACGACTCTGAAGTGCTACAATTGCAGGAAAATGACATCAGTTTGAAGATCAATGACGGGTAGTAGACAAAATGTCTGGACGGTCTGCGTAAGTAGCGGCCAAGTACTCGCATCAATGTAGCTCTCCTGTAAAGCTGTCAAAACAAACTGGCCCAAGGCAATGTGTCATGTTTTGCTGCGATATATTTAGAATGGCAGGCAGGAGAAGTCTTTTCAAACAAGAGCGGCCACGCCGCCGCGATAGTGAAAGCAACCGCGCTAATTGGAAACATGATCCAGAACAAATGGCACCCTGCGGGCCACTGCTCGCTCCCACAAGCTGGGGGCCGTCGGAGTAAATATTTACTGAAAAAGGTGGGGCATGCACCCGCCTTTGGCCAATTACGTGCTTTCATTTTTTAAAGCCACACGCAAAGGCCAATACGATGTGTTGAAAATCTAAAGCCACATGCACAAGTTTACTGAAAGTCTGGAGTGATTCTAAGAGGCCCTCTCCTAGAGCAGTGCATGCGCGCTGCGCTAGGCTCGACTTAAAAAACGAAATCAGGGAAATTACTTACTAGCTTCTGCTTTTACTTTGTCCATCTCCGCCAGTAATGCAACTTCTCTGTCCATGAGGCTGAAATCAACAGGATAGAAAGATTCCAATGACATACAATAGCTTACAATAATTTTTTTATCTGTCAACTATTACACACTCAAGTTTTAAAGCAGGATCTTTAACAAGCATAGACGAGAACAAAACAACACAATACACACCTTGTAGGTCAAATCATCAAATACACCCTCATCAAGAGAAGTGAAATGTCACATCAATAACAGTACAAAAAGACAGTCTAGAAAATATTCCATTACATATTAGAAATCACGAGCATGACCAGTTAAAATGAGGGAAGACAGAGAAGACATGGTGGGGATGGGTAGCACCTGAGAAAATGGCAGTAGGAGGTTATCAGTCAGGAGTTTCTAACACAGACGCCACGTTTATGGATTCTACAATTCAACAGAATGCTTCAGATGCTATCAAATATCAACACATTATTATCTTTCTTATATGGGGCCATTTTCCAGCCCTAATGGAGAAATAGGACCCTGCAACCATACCTCAACAAAGGACTACTTGGCTGACTTAAACTTCTGCAAATTTTCTGATTTCCATACTTCTAGCACTTTAAACTGGTACAACCTTTTTGGCACAAAAACCAACTTCAATAACTTTTTCGTGCTGACTGATACTGGGCGTAAATCCATCTTTCATAGGAAAAGTTAACATTTTTCATTTGAGTTATGGGGTAGGGGGAGGAGAAGTCGATATTAGGCTAATGAAGGTAACAAAACACTCTTCCGGGTCGCAGCGTCACTTAGCACATGGTTTGTGGAATGATCCAAGTAAGCTGGGAAACATTTTTGTGAAAATCCAGCATGAGGATCCAGAAAGTCACTTTTTGGAACTTTGGGAAAATGTACTATGCAAGACAGTGTACTTTCTTTCTAAAAATGGCATCAAAAAAGGTTTGATTACCATCTTCCTAGACAGAGTTTAAATTTTTTTTAACGGTTTTTACAATTTTGTTAAGTGGTTCTCATTATTTCCTATTTTTGTGTGTTTTGCCTAGTTTCGGTTTGTAGGGAAAAGAGGTGCACAATCCACAGCTGAACTTGGAAAGAAGTAAAATTCTGAAAAGTAGACAAATTCGAAATTAAGCAAAGGGTCACTGGTGTAGATTGCGCCCAGTTATCCCAAAGAAACTACCCACTGAAATCAAAAACTAATGAAAGAAAGTAGAAAGAACCAGAAGTAGGAGACAATATTTTCATGCATATTTCTTTGTCCAAACACATGCAGTACCCAGAACCATCGCCCGAGCTTCAGCTTCCAATTATGTTTCAATGTGTACAGACGATGCAGCAATTCACAAGGTAACATCTTATGAATGAAAAATGAGTACTAAGGAAAAATAAACATTGTGGAGAAGGCGGTCCAAGAACTATGGATGTAAGAGAGACTGAGGCCCGGACGCCTGGAGCTACGGCAGGAGCTCCTAAGCGCTAAGGAGAGGGTAGCCGCCGAAGATGAATGGTTGAGGTGCTTTGATTACAAAAAATACGTGCAGACCTATGCAGAAAGGGATAGGACGGGCTCCTAATTGGCTTGGCTGGCCAAACCGACCTATAGGGGCATACCTATAGCAGAAATATAAGATCATGCTGGACCCCGCCCTCTATAGACAGTAAGAGATCAATGGGAGGTTCCTGGACTTTTATGCAGCCTTAAACAAGAGTGTGGAGGGACAGGGGTGAGGGAGATGGCGGACTTACCTTGCTCCGATCTCCCTCTCCACCCTGACAGAAGAAAATGCGTAGACGCTGGGGCAGATATTACCATACAAGAATGGTGGGTGGCCACTAAGGGGCTTGCAAAGGGTAATACTCCGGGAACGGATGTTTTCCCTGCAGAGTTTTATGCCTTCTACGTAAAGGAACTGTCCCGAGACTGGCGAAGATGTATGAGGTGGCCGGAGAAGAGGGCACTCTCCCCCATACCACGCGGGAAGCACTAGTAGTCCCCCTACTCAAACTGGGTACATCACCCCTGGACTGTACAGCTTACAGACGATTATCTATGCTTAAATTACTGAGCAAGCTCCTAGCAACGAGGCTTCTCCCATTATGACCGCCCTTGTCCACCCAGACTAGACAGGGTTAATTCTGGGCCGCAACACTGCCTGAAATAGGGACAATTGCTGTCCATAAAGGAGACGAGTGGGCACGGGGGAGGAGAGGGAGCTGTCTTCGCGATTGACATAGAAAAGGCCTTCAATAGCCTTTGGTGGGGGTTCTTATATGCGGTCATGGAACTTATGTAGATGGTCTGGGCTTCCTGTGATGGGTCAAGCTACTTTATACAGACTCCTTTGCTAGGGCTCGAACAGGCTGCACAATATCGGAGCAGTACGGGGTGGAGAGGGGGGACGCAACAGAGGAGCCCCCTCTCCCCCTTGCTGTTCGCCTTGGCCATGGAGCGACTGGCATGCCTTGCTCGGACAGGCAATAGATATTATGGCCTGCAGCTAGGGGGATATACCCATCACATTGCGCTGTATGCTGATGATTTATTATTGTTCCTGGACAATCTGGGAGGGGGATTGCAGGGCGCCAGAGAAAAGATGACTGAATTTGAGGCGCTATCTTGGCTTAAAGTAAATTTGCAGCAATCTCAGCTCTTCCCACTGATGGAGGGCAGGGACCAACCGGGCAGATTGGGCGATCTTGTGAGGGAGCCCTGCTGCCTAGGATACCTGGGAGTCAAAATCTACCACTCTCCTCCGGACCTACAGGAAGGAAACATAGGGGCTATTACGAGATCCCTAAAAGCCAGCATGACCTTTTGAGAGACTCTCCCCCTATCAGTTCCAGGTAGGGTAGTGCGCCTAAAATGGTGGCTCTCCTGTCACTCTGTACTTCTTCACGACACTGCCTAATATGGATAAAGTGAACACAGTTCTCCGAGCTAGACTCCCTTATGGTGTCCTGTATCTGTGGGAGGGGCGTCAGTGGGTGTCCTAGCGACACTGAAAAGCCCGTCGGGAAAAGGGAGTACTTGCAGTACCCAACTTTGAATCCATTTACCTTGCAGGACAACTATAGCGGGAAGACAGACACAGGGAAGGGAGATGGGGGCATTTGTCCCCAAACTTGACGTGCTATTGCGGATACTATCGAAAATTGGCGGGATGCTACAGGAGGGTTTAAGTGAGCTACAGATAATATGGCATAGCTGGGGAAGATGTCTCCAGAAGATACACAGCTGAGTCCCTTACTCGCCAGACCTCCCACTGACGATGGTATGCATTCTGCCGCACGGGGGCCAGTGGAGGGGCCTAGAGGACTGGATACAGGCAGGAGCGACTAAGCTGGGGGACCTGTACAGGGAGGGGGAGATTCTCCCGTTCTAAAAGTGTCAGGCAGACTGGGGCATCCCCAGGGCCACTTCTGTTCTACAGATCAATAACAGCGGCCATCAGACAACATTAGGGGAGGGGTCCCTCAGAACCTAAACAACACTCCACTTGTCGATATATAGGCACGGCAGGAGGGAGAATCAAGGCAGTCATATGCCTATGTAGAGCGATTGGCAAAGACTCCTTAAAGCCCCTGACAAAACTGAGCATCCCTATGGAAGATAAGGATTGGTAGAACACCTAAGCCAGGAACTTAAAGATCTTGAGAAATGCTCGATTCAAATTAATTAATTAATTAATTTTTATGTTCTCCATCGGGCATATCACACCCCGGAGCGCATCAACTGATACTTCCACAAGGAGGACGTTGGGTCACCAACAGATTCCAGGACCAGGCTCCTATCCTATCCAAATGGGGAATAACGAGGCGTTGCAAGGCACCCGGGGGGGGGGGCGGATTGCAGGGTGGAGAAAAGAAACAGAAACCAGGGTGAGATGCAAGAGTAGAGTGCTACTCAGGAATGCACATAAGGGGATAGGCGCAGTTGAAAGGGCCAGGGTCTGGGAAGAACTGGTAGATGGCATGAGAGACCAGGAGCCAGATTCAGGCTAATCTTCACCATTGATACAATCCCCACCGGGGAGCCCAGCACTCCAAGGTTGGGGTGGGGAGGGAGAATAGGGATGGGGGACCTAGATGCGTAAAAACAAACAAGAAAAAAGTGAGCATCCTGAAGTTATCAAAAGCAGTTGAAGCGAGGCAGAAGAGGGCCAAAGGATGGTCAGAGGCTTGTCATCACATGCAACTAAATCGTGGATGCGACATGTAGAGGGGAACAGGAGGGGGGGTTATTAAGGGGATGATTACTTTAGATATAAGCGAAAAGATTCATAATGTAACTTGTAGTAGTTATAGCCATAACGGATTGTTGAGAAGGACGATAATATATGTATATGTTTGACCACTCAATTGACAAAAATGCAATAAAATCTGGTTTAAAAAAACTGAAGGAAAAATATGCAATGTGCCCAAGAATCTGAAATCAGTATCATAGGTTATGCGCGGGGCTCTTGAATTTGGAATTGTCAATACATTCATGTGATCAGAGGGTGCTTTGCAAAATGTATTTTTCCATGAACACTGACTTACATTTGGAAGCCAAAGATGAAGACAAATCCAATAGATAATAACAAAATGTTCTACTGTTCTGTACTCGCACTTTTTTATCGATAAAAAAAAGTTGCTTACTTGTGGCTGTGGGCCTATTACCAGCGACAAGAAAGGCCTAAAAACGCATTATGGAAAAAGATTTTCAATTGAATTTCAATCTTTCTGGAGCTGCGGGTAGCAGCAATATTTGAGGGCAGGGTGGGATGTCAGCCAGGGAAACCTATCAACCCCCAGACTTTTTACCCCTTTGGTGCTAAGGCAACTCCAGCAATTTACTCTAATTTCCTTTGAAATGAATGGGCACTGCATGACGAGCTGACCTTGTCATTAGCATGGAAGTGGTTATCTAGGTACCCAGGTCAGTCCAGGGGGGTGTGGCTTGTATGGATCCAGCAACTTTTTCTTAGACAAGACATCCTACAAACATCAAACTTTGGCCAAAATGACATAATTTTTTCATGTTTCTAGAGCAAAAGTTTTGGACTCTGTGAGGATCGACAAAAGTCATACCATTCAGTATTCCCACTCTGCTCCCAATTAAAATGGCACCCCACTTGTGTGGGTGGGCCTGTCACCAATGGTAGGAAAGGCCCCTAAATGCATTGTGGAAACATCAATATTTTTCCACTGAACTTTAATCTTTCTGGAGAAGTGGGTAGCAGCAGTACTTGGGCACATGGTGGAGTGGCGCCCAGGGGAACCTGTCTGAAGTAGACCTTCTGAAAATTAGACACCCGGCCAGCCAAGGATGGTGTGTCTTTCGTGGATCCCACAGCTTGTTCTTATCCAGAACACCCAGTAAACATCAAACTTTGACTAAAATCACAACATTTTCTCATGTTTCTGTGAGGGGAAGTTTTGGAATCTGTGGAGATCTATACCATCTAGTGTTCCCACACATCTCCAAATAAATAGGTACCCACTTGTGTGTGGGCCTATCACCAGTGACAAGAAAGGCCTCTAAATGCATTGTGGAAATAAGATTTTTCCTTTGAATTTCAGTCTTTCTGGAGATTTGGGTAGCTTTTGGAAGGTTTCAGACTCTGTGGGGATTGAAAAAAGATCTATACCTCCAGGGTTTCCTAACCTCATCTGATAACAAGCGTTGGCAAAGTCCATAGGTCTTGCCTATGCAAGAGTTATTGGCTTTGCCAATGTGCTTTAGCCATGTTGTACACCAGCGTGGCTACTGTTAAGCATTGCTAAAAGTTTGTGGGGTAGAGGAGAGTCGCACGGAGCGTCATTTAGTGGAATGGCGAAAAGTGTAGTAGAGTGTTGTGGAATGGAGTGGAGTGGCAGAGAGTATTGTGGAGTGGAGTGGCATAGAGTGACATACACTGGAGTGGCATGGAGTAGAGTGGACTGGTGCAGAGTGCTGCAGAGTATAGTGGCTTAGAGTGCAGTGCATTGATTCAGCTGCATAAAATGCAGTATTGTGGAATGTAATGGAGTAGATTAGAGTGGTGCATAGTAGAGTGCAGTGGCGTAGAGTGCAGAGTAAAGTCAAGTGGCAGAGTGCAGTGGTGTAGAGATGCATGAAGTGGTGCAGAGTAGACTGCAGTAGCGTAGAGTGGCACAGAGTGTAATGGCATACAGTACAGTTGTGCATAGTAGATTAAAGTGGTGTACAGTGGATTGGAGTGAAGGGGCATGAAGTTGAGTGTTACAGAATAAAGTGCATTGGTGTAGAGTGTATTTGGCAGAGTGTGCAGTGTTGCAGATTGGCGTAGAATGGAGCTGTGCAGAGTAGAGAGATGTCGCATGAAGAGGCAAAGAGTGCAGTAGGGTAGAGTGGAGTGGTGCAGAGTGCAGTGGCGTAGAGAGTTGTAAAGTGGAGTGATGTAGAGTGCTGTGGAGTGGTACAAAGTAGAGTGGAGTGGCGTAGAGCGAGGTATGCATGGTATGATGGTAGAGCACTGCCATTACAGACAACACATTACCAATTTAAATGACATTTGTACAGACATATAATTTTACTACTATAGCTATACAGTGCACAAACGAAAATGTGTGGCAATTGCATAACATAGTGTAATGATTTGTTTTGATCATAGTAAAATATTTGTCTCCAACACACTTCAGAAATAACAAAACACGTGCTTCATTTATGTTCCTAAGTCTGATATATTCTGAAATACTTACACAGTTCGTTCAAATGATGTTCTGCGCTAGAAAAAAAATCTCTTTCCTACCCCCAGTGTCCAGCAAGGTTGTCACATAAATCCTCACTTTAAAGTCGAAGAAAGAAGAGTAAGCAAGCACCCTTGGAAGACAGCGCCTGACATTTGACCTCGGGAACGTACAGCAAATGTGGCAAGATAAGAACAAGATTTAAAGGCCTTTTTACAGAAAGGGAGTTAGTGGAAAAATTCAGTAAACACAGTTAGGCAACAGGAGGGGCAGAAGGATCCTGGAGAGCCTAAAGCAAATAATGACAGCAAAGAGAAAGCCAGAAAATGAGAGATAATAACCACAAAGCCAATAGATACTGTAGGAGAGTAGGTTCTGCCTCCTATGGTTACCCCCACTTTTTGCTGTGTTTCACTGTTTTTAGGTCGAGCGTAGCGAAGGGACCTCATGTATACTTTAGTATACTATATATGTGGACAGAAGTCTGACACGCGCATTTTCCCTCTCGGAATTGACCTCGTGAGCGCGCATGTGTGCGAGCGCGACTCTGCCATGCGCTTTGGAAAACGAAACCTAAGAGCCGCGCGACGTGAGCTGTCTACGGTAGAAGCTCACGCACGCGGCTCTTAGGTTTCGTTTTGACTTGTTCATCAGGGAACTGGGAAAGCGGCACCAATGATTTTTGAGTGCTGGCGAGCAGCGCAAGAAGAATTTCAGAAGCCGCTCCGCTACTCTCGTGCTGGTCCGGTGCCAACCGATGTTTGCCCAGCTCACTGTGCCTGTTTTACTGATAACCAGGCTGTATGGGTCCAGAATGCGGGACGCCCAGTTCCACTATCACTTCTCGCTGGGATTCCCCCTATGGGTCCCCACCAGCAAAGGACCGCCACAGTTTCGTGGGCGACGCAACTCTGGCTGGCTGTTTCCAGGACCCAAAAAGGTGATCACAGGACTTCGAGCGTGATCCGCAAGGCGGAAATACGGAGTTCTGCCAGCGGAACCAGGACGATGCCGGGGAGCGCAGCGACAAAAGCAACGGCAGCAGGGCAGGCCGCTCAGATGCACTGGAGCCAGAATGGCGGTGCCCAGGGAGGGAAGCCATCCGGGAGCAGGACACCTCGATATGGGGCGACCGGCGTCAGGAAAGCGAGACGGCTGTAGCAGACCCGAAAGGCTTGAAGGAGCCTGCGAGCCGTGGATACCGGTATCCAGTTCGCGCTCAACTGGTAGGTGGTAGCGGTGCATCATGGGTGAGCGGCCTCGTGGCGTTAGGTCAAGGATGGGGCTGGACAGAGCACCGTAAGTGCTAGCGCATTAGGGACACCGCCACCAGTATTATTACATAGGTTAGAATCTGTGGGTAGCGGCACGTTTATGTGAAGTAAACGTGGGTCTCTGGTTACTGAGACTGGAGCAGATGCACGCTTTGAATGACTGGTCATTTAGGCTCTATTCCGAGCGCAGCTGGGCGCGGGGAGGAGCGATAAGGCAGTTACCGCGACTGAGGGGTCATGTTCCCGTGCGGGTGCGACAAACAGAACAGGTATGAGGGCTTGTCCATGAGTTGGCTCCGGGTGTTAAAGCGTCCGCTGCAGAAATCCAACAGTGTGAGGCAACACACAGGTTTGTATAAAGAAATAATTAATTTTGGATGATTATAAAAAGTACAGCGTGTACAGAAAGTATTCCAGCCAGGCAGAATGCAATGGGCGTCTTAGTCTGCCTTCCGGGTCATGGTGATTGACTTGCAGAGGAGGGCTAACTGGGACTGAGCTGCACGTGCACGCTCGAGCACCAGGGAAGCCTCAGATGGGCGCAGCTCAGGGTTGAGAAACCTTAACTTCTTGTTGACTGTTTCCAAAGCAAGTAGGATAACTCCGTGAGATAAACGGTTGCATATAAGCAGTACTGGGGGCTGAATAGCTGGATTGCGAACCCAGGCAACCACACCACCCCCCAGCCTCCGAAAAGGGGTATATCGGGCACTGCACTGGGGAGTAGTCACGCATGTTAATTAAAGCCTGCCGGGGGTTAGACATTTAATAAGGGAAGAAACAGACTGACATACCCGCCGAACGGCTTGGAAGAATGCCATAAAAGCAAACCCGGTTTTCCCCAAGCCAACGCAATTTAAGGCCGGACCCTAACCGCTAATAAGAACTCGCTTCCAAATGTTGTCAGAGAACGCACAGCGCCCAGACAAGTAGTAGCCTAACATGTAGCGCCATGCTGGAAATGCTAATTGTTGCCTATTGAAAGCAAGGGGTCATGCCCCAGCAGTGGCGGCGAAGGACTGGACAGCTGATTTTAAAAGCGGGGGAACCAGTTTGAGCAGGGTTCTGTAGCCTTACTGCAATAGGGAAGCAATTACAGAATTTACAGGCAGACTGTGGTGTAACAGCCGAGGCTCCGACTTTGGAACTGAGAACCCGGGCCTCGGCGCTAGCTCAACATTCTGTGATCCCGGGCAAATCACTTAATCCCCCGCGCATAACAAACAAGCATTTACAATGCAATGGTCTCGGCAATATTATTGGTAGAGCTATTGGTATTGCTCATTATTTTTTTTTTCTTTTTTGTATCCCTAAATAAATGGCATTATTTCTATTGGCATAAGTTTTTTTTTTTTGCATATGTGATTCCTATTGCATTAGCAGAGAGAGAGAGAGAGACAGTGAGATAGAGAGAGAGACTGAGGTATTGAAATAGAGAGAGAGTGAGGTAGTGAGAGAGAGAGAGTGAGGTAGATAGAGAGTGAAGTAGTGAGATAGAGAGAGTGAGGTAGTGAAAGAGTGAGGTAGTGAGGGAGAGGGATGTTGTGAGGTAGTGAGATATAATCATAGAGTGATGTTGTGATGTAGTGAGATAGAGAGAGAGGTTGTGAAAGAGAGAGTGAAAGTGTTAATAAAGCCCAAATTGTGAAGGTGAAGCAAGCGTTGGCGTCATATCTCATTCAAAGTCACCATAAACAGCATGCCAAGGGGCATTGTCTAATTCAACATAAACACCAAGCCTCCAATTTAACCATAACTCTGACTCACCCACACCCCAACCCAGCGCTTTGTGAGTACTCAATGAATGGTGTCACATTAAGTCACAACCTCCCAGGTGACGTCACCAGAGGAAGCCACATTCTAGCGTGCCTGTTGATGGTGACTGCTAGTGACTCAGCAGTGGGAAAAGTGGTGTGTTTGTGTTCACTGGGTGGCCCCCCTCGAAGACAACTCTGACGGCTAGGACGCCCTGAGCCCTGGCACTGCACCCCTAAAATCAGCATCACCCCTGGGAAGCGCGAACACTGCCACTACCGCGTGCCGACCCTGACACTAACAGTACCCCACATCTAACCATGGGGATAAATAAACCTAACCTCCCTTCCCTAAAGTAAATCTGTCAGTGGATCAGGTGTCCGAAGAAGTCTGGAGTGCACAGGACTGAGTCCCACAGCAATGCTCTTCAGCCGCAGCCCTCTGCCCAGTGTGCTCGGGGCCTCACTCACATGGCAGACATTGTGTACCGCGCCGTGTGCCCTGCAACACACCTGTGCATAGATGTTCCTGTCATCGCCAGGCCATGTGAACATACATTGGCTGACGCTGCTATTAGTAATTAATGAACTTAACAACAATTCGAGTAAGATGCAAACGTGTATCTGTTTCCTCACACAGCGGCCTTAGCTTCGGTTCTTTTAAATTTACTTCAAAGTAAGGCGATTTATGTGACAGACATACTGGCTACTGGGGGTCTGCTTGAGGAAGGCTATACAATGTTTTTTTTTCCTAGTACACAAAATGTAAACGTCTGTAAGTGAACAAGTGTGCTGATGATCAAATAAATACATTGGTGTAGGAAGCTGGCTCTGTATATGGTATACCACTATGTGGTGTACCGTGCACAGATTCCAGGAGATTTCCCCAGAAATATACAGGGCCCAATGTAAACCCAAAGTGCTCCATTAGTGGTAGTGTGGGCGAGCAGTTAGAAATATTTGGAAATTAATTTCTACACGTCTCTGTACTTCCGATATTTAGACTTATTATTTTATACGTAGTGCAAAAAGTGTTGAAAGACACTTAAGTGTTAAACATTATAAAGTGAGTGCGCAGGGAGAACATTTTTGGGTTGAAAAAATAAACTTTTCAAATACTCGTATGGACTCACCACAATGCAGAGTTAGGGAACTGAGCCATGTGCCAGGATTATATGTGAATCCCACTCCTATGTACGTAATTTAGGCAAATTGTAAACTTCGCTTAGTTACGCTTTTAGTTTTGTGAATCGAATAACTGGTCGAAAATGTGTGCTGTCCAGCAGCGTTTGAGACACAGTTCGTCGTTTGCCACTTTGTATATTGTGATTCCTCGGCAGGAAGTAAGAAACATCCAATGTTTGGCTATGCATAAAAAGATTGGCTTTGAGGACAGATCTTTGAGGAGTGGTTTCACAGTGTAAAGGAAAGCCACAAAGAAAGGCTGAAAGACCTATCTATCTATCACCCTCACGCTATCTATCTATCTATCTATCACCCTATCTATCTATCTATCGCCCTCAGTCTATCTATCGCCCTCACTCTATCTATCGTCCTCACTCTATCGCCATCACTCTATCTATCTATCTATCACCCTCACTCCTATCTATCTATCTATCTATCGCCCTCATTCTATCTATCGCCCTCATTCTATCTATCGCCCTCACTCTATCTATCGTCCTCACTCTATCT